>NC_057813.1:472044007-472344007 GCF_018294505.1 Triticum aestivum
GATTGAGGTGTTGTGCATGCTGGGGTGCAGAGAAGCACAAGTGAGAGTGGTCACCATATAACCTTGGATGGGGATGAATTGTGTGCTCGGTGGAGGGGGGGTGTGCATGCGGTGTGTGTGTGTGTGTGTGAGAGAGAGAGAGAGAGAGATATTAAGAGAAATCAAACCTATGGAGAGAAATGTGTGTGTATGTGATGGAAAGCTACATGCTAAATAGGGTTTTCACGAAGAGATTGTGCGTGTGAGATAGAGAGCGATGTGTGGGCCTTGAGGTGGGCAGGGGATGGGTGAGGGTGTCAAAATGTGTGTGTTGATGCATGTGTTACATGTGATCGTGCGAGGGACGGACGAATCAAGAGAGATGGTTGTTGTGTTACGGATGCTCCTCTCTCTCTCTCTCACACACACACACACACACACACAAGTAAAATAGAAGACCATTCTCTCATGTATACACAACATATCGGCATATGTCTATGTCTCACTCATGCATGATAATTTGCACATTCACACCTCTCTATGTCTCTATCACACGCACACCGTCTCCACATTGCCCTTCCGCCACAACACACATATGGACACATACACATGTTCTCTCTCAGTCACACACACAAAATCAGTATTAAAAAAACTAGGGCACACCTAAATCGTCCAAATCCAAATAAACACGAACTGGAGCTAAATTCAAATATATGGAAATATTGTAGCATGAAGAGCTTTTACAGGAAAAAAAGTTGAGTAATATTTGGGGATTGTTTTCACACACACAAAAAGGTTCGGTGGATGTCCTTCGAGCGCGACATGGTGACTCACCGTTCGATCGACCGCGCGGCTGCGATTCACGCGCTTGCACAAGATTCTATATCGTGGCTGTGGTAACTAATATAAGCGCTGCCACGGTCTAATGTTTACGTGTACTAGTAGGGTTTTCTTTTAAGTTTGACCAACCCTATATAAAACTAAACTAAGCTCCCATACACGCACTCATCAATATGCCGCCACTGCCGTTGCGCATGCCGGCGCCCGCGTGCTCCAGCCAATAATTTCTCGCCCATCACCGCTGTGTTGCCGCCATCCCTGTGCCATGAAGCCAAAGGCTCGCCCGCTCACGTCGTCTGCAGTCCCTCCTCGCGATGTCGCCGCGCTGCCAAGCACGCGAGCAGCTGGTGGAGCCGCGTCTATGCACGCATCATACGAATAGGAGGATGAGCTCGTGCTCCAGCACGCCGGCGAGGAGGAACTAGCGTGTCATTGTCGTCTCTGCCCGCGCAGAGGAGGCGCGCATGGTGGCTGTCGTGGCGGAAGCCGGTCGCGCCCGCGCTGAGCCTGCAAACCGGGTGCGGATGCGGAATGTACCTTAGAGACCTTGAATGCCACATGGATCCTGCAATGTGAAGGAGCAATTTGGGTCAGTTGACTCTTGTGAGCCATTGGATGCAACATGGATGGCTAGAAGGGCTTCTTCAACCTCCGAATTGATGCACTGTTCATCTTATCAGCCCGCCACACGCCTAACCGCCTACCACCGCCGCCCCGTCCTCCCCTGAACCGCCTGCCACTGCCATGCTCCCCCCACCCCCGCCATCCGTTTAACCCTGGGCACGATCCGTTTTTTTGGCAAACTGCATTCCACACCCAACACTCATAAGATAGATCATGGGCACCCTGCCACCCTAATATAGATACTGGGTTAGCTTCTCTGTCGTCTTCTTCCTTCGCTCTGTCGAACTTCTTTCACAAATCACTGACCCAAATTATACTACTAGTACGAACATATTAAGTACAGTAGGAACACAAAGATACGAGCAGTAGTACCAACTGCAAGAAGAATAGTAGTAAGACATAGTACTAGTACTACTATACATACTAAAGAGTTCAAATAATGAGAAAGAACATAAAAGTTCAAATAACAAGAAAGAACATAAACATAGTTCTGCTGGGGGCTCAGCACAACACACCCCTGAAATAAAACTAAGCAACTAGTCCACTTGACACTTCAGTAGAACCAGCATGAGCGACGACACTGCCACCTTACTCGGAGTCTGAGTCCACGTCCTCGACTTTGTCGTCGTCCCTCTTCCTCTTCCTCTTCGCCGACGCTTCTTTGCTTGAACCGGACACTGGGCTCTTCTTCTTCATCGAACCCTTGTTGATATTTAAACAAAGGTAGGCATCCATTGCTGCGTACAAGATGTGATCATCTAATGTCTTCGACTCCCATGCATGATGAAACTTGTGGTGAGGTTTCTTCAGTTTATCGTATGAAGGATCAGTCATGGCTGCTGCCAGGGTCAGCATTAAAGTCTAAGAGGAGGACACAAGGCTTCCCTTTTGGAGATCTAAGGGCTGGCCTACAACAAGGCCTATCCGACCCAAGACATCCCAGTCGTTCCTAAAGTCTACAGTAACGAATTTCACTCTTTCGTCCTTGAGGAAGTTCTTAAAATCCTGGCACTCAACGTCGGCATGGAATATGTGGTAGACCAAGCACATGTTATGTACACAAACCTGGATCACGGCGGGCTTCTTCTTCTCTGCCTCCTTTAGAATCTTCTCTCTTTCCAGGACTGTGGTGTACTCAACATCTAGCCCAGCGACCCACTCATCCTTTGAACTGTTGAACATGTGTAGGAAGCGAGCAAGGCATGCTTTCACCGTCGCAGATCCACGTGTGTAAATGACGATGAGCTCATCGCCGGTGATGGCTCTAACCTAGTAATCAGCGGCGACCATGGATTTTGGAGGAGGGTTAGGAGAAGTTGAACTGGTCTAATGTGAAAGGACGGGACGACTAGGAGCGAACTGTTGTAAGGTACTGTAGTAGTAGAAGATGGGGACAAGTAGGGCATGCGAATGACATGGGGTTGTTCACTTTCCCGGTGGATAAATGTGTTGCAAGCCCCCAAAGAGTTCTCAAGTACTATGCTGGACCCACTAGATGTCATGTCTACTAGACCCATATCATAGGCCTGACGATATAGCTTCTGCCTGTTTGCACGCCATGCCGGCACGTGGATGTAACTTCACTTAATTCTGTCAACCATCGCGCCTCCCATGACCTTCACCTCCCTCGCGCGGTCGCGCCCTTTGAGACTTTGACCGGCTATAAATGAGCATTTTTTTTGCCTACTCCGCATGCATGATACTCCCTCTGGTTCTTTTTACTTCCATCAACCGTTTGCAAAGTGTTTGACCAAATTTATACTAAAAATATTAATATCTACAATACTGATTATAATGAGTGTAAGAACTACATTTTATAATGAGTATAAAAATATTGCTTTTACATTGTTAATGTTGATACATTTTTCTATAAGTTTGGTGAAAGTAGAGGTACATTGACTTCAGACAAAACTTAAATGCACAATGCAGACTAGTTCCTCCGTCCAGGTGCATGCCATGTCCTATCTAGTCATCACAACAAGGTTAGCTATTAGAGTACTACTACCTCCCTTCTAGTTTAAAGGGCTCAATTCAAAATTTTCACCTACTCTTACCAAGATAGAGGCGGTGGAATAGTTTTTGTAGTTTGCTAAAGTACTAAACTAATGTTCTCGTTCGTCACAAAAGAATGTGTATACCAATGCATTATCGCATTGCAAGCATGCATGAACACTAGTTACTCTAACCCCCCTCTCTTCTTTAATTCTTTGCCACATCAGCATATTTGCTATTCCCGTGTGCATGATACCAGCTAAGATACCACCATTATGGTCAGCCTTAATTATCGCATGCAATAATTTAGTGCACCTTGAAATATGAACATGTGTGGGGTATGTATGTTTTTAGTGACTTGAGACTATACCTAGCCCGGCATGCAAGATGACTTATTATGCACCATTCCCCATACCTGCAGGAAGCCCGTTCGTCTCCAAATCTTTTCCTCTCCATGTGTGAAAACAATATGACTGCTTAACTCTCCTTCTCCCTTCGACGGTCCCACCACTCACCCCGTGTGGAAAAAATCTGCATGCATGACTCCCCTCCCCCCGCACTCGTCCAATCCATGGTGACCAGTGATAACCCGCAAGTATACGAGATAGTTGTAGCCTCTTTCGATAAGTAAGAGTGTCGAACCCAACGAGGAGCTAAAGGTAGAACAAATACTCTCTCAAGTCCTATCGGCCACTGATACGACTCTATGCATGCTTGACGTTCGCTTTATCTAGAACAAGTATGAAACTAGAAGTACTTTGTAGGTGTGATAGGATAGGTTTGCAAGATAATAAAGAACACATAAATAAAAAGTAGGGGCTGTTTAGATAAAGATGCAATAAAGTAAATATAGCGAGTGTGGAAAAGTGGTGGTAGGAGTTGTGAAATTGTCCCTAAGCAATTCACTACGTTACTAGACCGGTAATCACTATTACAATTCTATTTGAGGGAGAGGCATAAGCTAACATAATTTCTCTTCTTGGATCATACGCACTTATGATTGGAACTCTAGCAAGCATCCGTAACTACTAAAGATTCATTAAGGTAAAAGCCAATCACATCATTAAAGCATCAAGTCCCCTTTATCCCATACGCATCAATCCCCTTACTCGGGTTTATGCTTCTGTCACTCAAGCAACCCACCATAAAAGAATCATGAACGTATTGCAACACACTACAGCGGGAATCCCTCACGCTTGCGCGACATGGAGGGCACCATAGGACAGCACCAATAATAAAACATGCAACTCAAACCAATCATAGCAATTCATCAATCACCGATAGGACAACGAAAATCTACTCATACATCATAGGATGGAAACACATCATTGGAAAATAATATGAAGCATAAAGCACCATGTTCAAGTAGAGGGTACAGTGGGATGCGGGAGAGTGGACCGCTGTAGATAGAAGGGGGAACGTGATGGAGATGTTGGTGAAGGTGACGGAGGTGTTGGTGAAGATCACGGTGATGATGATGGCCCCTGACAGCGTTCCGGCGCCACCGGAAGCAAGGGGAGAGAGGCCCCCTTCTTCTTCTTCTTCCTTGACTTCCTCCCTAGATGAGAGAAGGGTTTCCCCTCTAGTAATTGGCTCCCATGGCGTGGGAGGGGCGAGTGTCGGATTTAGGGTTCCGGCTGAACCTTGAGGTTCGAACACTGGGGTGCGCGCGGAGGCTTCGCCTTCTACCTACCTGTTCCTCACCGAATCACTAGGATCTAAACTACGAGAAGAAAAACACAAGAGACACAGGATTTATACTGGTTCAGGCCACCATTGTGGTTTAATACCCTACTCCAGTGTGTGGTGTGGTGGATTGCCTCTTGGGCTGATGATGAACAATACAAGGAAGAACAGCCTCGCGAGGGTCTGTTCTTGTGGTCTCTCTCTTTTTGCCGACCGGATGGATCGATCCCTCTACCCTGTGGGTGGCTAGTCCTATTTATAGGCGAAGGCCCTGGGCCTCTTCCCAAATATTGAGCGGGAAGGGCGCCAACAATTGGCCAATTTGAAGGGGAACATCTAGTACACTTATCCTGACTAAAGTTGGTCCTCGCCTGTCAAAGGCTCTGGTGGTGACGCCGACTTGGGCTCCACGGTGACCTCCATCCTGCCGTTGGACTGGTCTTGGTCTTGTTGCACCGAAATGGATGCCTTTGCTTGATGCTCTCGCCTTCACTTGCTTCCCTTGCACCAAAGAGGAAAGAAGGACACTGCATGGGCTGGCGCCCGGCTGGCGCCCTTGGTCGTCATGGCTTGCGTCATGGGCACCTCGCGAGGTATCCTGCTTTGAACTCTCTGCCTCCTCGTGAGCCATCCTGACAAGGCCGAGCCTGAGGAAGTTCCTTGTCGTCCGCCCCGCGAGGCTTGGCCCCTCGCGAGGGTCTTGAGCTTGCTTTGATGAATATGGGCCGTGCTGGGCCCCCTTTGAGCCACGCCGCAGGCAGGCAAGTCTGGGGACCCCCGTTCCCGGAATGCCGACAGTAGCCCCCGAGCCCAAGGCGCGCTCGGACTTGGCCGAGCAGAGAAGCGAAAGGGCAAGTGCGAAGTGTCGCGGGCCCTAACAGCCTACGGCCTTGGGCGCCGCGTGGCGGACAATTGGACGTGGGCGCCTCCACTTCCCCACGACGCCTCGGCAACCGCATGGATTCGACAAGTCCCTACATGCGAAATGAGTCATAATTACCTGTGGTCGCGGAGGCTGACGGTTGGCCTCCTCTGGCTTTAAGCACGGCACGCTGCGTGCCCTTCCAGTTCATCCCCTCTTGCTTCTCCTTCTTCCTTATGTCTCCGCCAAGGAGGCTCTCGGCCGCAGAGAAGGGAAAAGCTCGCCAGGCCGAGCCTGTATCTCCCCTGCCAAAGCACGGTCGCGGCCGCCCTCGCAAGCACCCCGTGGCCTCCATGGCGGTTCCCCGCGTCAGCGGAGGTGACTTCATGTGTGGCGCCGGGCGGCCGGCCGCGGCCGGGGGGTGCGTTTCTGCCGTGCGGCCCCCGAGGTCGCGCTCTCGCACTGCGGAGGTGCTGTTGGAGTTTGTTGTGTGGGCAGCGGAGCTGGCCAGCGCCCGGCTTCAGCTCCCTCGCTTCCTCCTAGGTGAGCTCTCGGCCAGTGCCCCGGGCGGCCTCTGGCTCCAGGCAGACGGCTGCTGCAGCCGGGCCTCGTGGGCTTTGCTTGAGTTCTTCGCGTCCGGGAGCTTGGCCCTGAGCCGCGGCTGGTAGACGTTGCCCGCGCGCGAGGCCTGAGCCGCTGGTGCACCCTGCACTTCAAGTTCGATGGCGACGCCACCCTCTACGTGAGGGTGTTTAGGGAAGATGGTCGCCGCGCTGGGTGCTGCTCTGAAGACGACGGCCACGGCCGGGGACCCAGCTCCGGCGAGGATGGAGAGGGCAGCGAGCATGCGGCCGGTGGCAACCCAGGATTCCTCAAGCTTCATTGGTTCCTCTTCGGGTAGCGACTCTTCTAGAAGCGGCCGCGGTCTGCCCCCGCGCCGTCGTGCCCGCTTGGAGGGCGGTAGCGAGTCCGCCCGCCGTCGCCCCCTGGTGAAGCGCGAGAGGGAGTTCGCTTGAGCTCCGGAGGCAGCTCGGGCCCGGCGACTGGCGAGCTTTGCCTGATTTGTTCCTTCCTTTCCCTTTTTCCTGCGCAAGAAGACAACTATGTGTGGGCCCCGTGGGGGTGTGTTTGTGTTATCGTTGTCAGTCATCGTAATGTTTCCGTTATTCTAGTATTGTTCCTTCGTGTTGAACGCCTGCGCGTAGGTAATCCCCAGCCTTGGCCATGGGGCGACCGACCCAGGTCATGTATTCGTGTCGCGGTGCCCGTGAGGCATGGACTGGAGGGATGCTCCTGTAGTGGACCCGGGTCGTGAGTCCTTGACCGAAAGGATCAAAACACTCGCGAGGGCACCAGGGCCGTCCTCTCGTGAGACCTCGCGCAAGAGAAATCAGGGTCGGAGGGCAAAAAACCGAAGAGTTAAATGTCAAAAGACAGCGACAGTTTCAATAAAACTTCAAATGAGAACGAACTAGCCAACTGCAGAAAGAAAATGAAAAAGCCGCGTCCGGCACCTAGTCTAGTCTTCGACGTCTTCTCACCAGCAAGGAGCTAAGTGCTGCCACTGGGCGTGGGAGGGAGCCCTAGGGCCTGAGGCCGGCGCTCCTGAGACTCCAGGGCGTGTATAGCCCCAACTCATTATTACGTGAGAGTGTCACGGGCGGCGAGCTTCACAGGCGTTGGCCTTCTTCACAGGCTCTGGGCCTTTCTTCAAGGAAGCAAGCTTCACGGGCATTGGCCCTCTTCACAGGCTCCGGGCCTTTCCCAAAAACGCGATAACTTCACAGGCGTTCGCCTTCTTCACATGCTCTGGGCCTTTTCCAAAAAGATGGTCTTCACAGGCATTCGCCCTCTTCACAGGCTCCGGGCCTTTTCCAAAAAGATGGTCTTCACAGGCATTCGCCTTCTTCACAGGCTTCGGGCCTTTTCCAAAAAGATGGTCTTCACAGGCATTCGCCTTCTTCACAGGCTCCGGGCCTTTTCCAAAAAGATGGTCTTCACATGCATTCGCCTTCTTCACAGGCTCCGGGCCTTTTTCAAAAAGATAGTCTTCACAGGCATTCGCCTTCTTCACAGGCTCCGGGCCTTTTCAGGGGTAAAACCTCCGGAGGTGCTGGATGTTCCATGCATTCTGGACTGGCACCCCCTCCTGAGTCTCCAAGGGCGCGGAGCCGGGCCTGGAAACATGAACAACCTTGAACGGGCCCTCCCACATGGGAGAGAGCTTATGAAGCCCCTCCCTGGAGAGAACCCGCCTGAGCACGAGGTCCCCTACCTCGAGAGTCCTGGGGCGGATGTTGCGGCAGTGGTATCGTCGCAGTGCTTGTTGATATCTCGCTGCTCGCAGCGCGGCTTCTCGGCGACGCTCCTCCCCCAGCACGAGTTCCATCGCCCGCATGGCGTCCTGCTGCGCTTCGTCGAACGCCAGGACCCATGCGGATCGACGTTTGACCTCGTGAGGGAGGACCGCTTCGGCTCCATAGACCAAGAAGAAAGGGGTCTCTCCAGTCGGCTTGGTTGCGGTCGTGCGGATGGACCACAACACGGATGGGAGCTCGTCGTACCAGCCTCTGCCGCAAGCCTCCAGCTTCTTCTTGAATGTTCTGGTCTTGAGGCCCCTCAGGACCTCTGCATCGGCCCGCTCGGCCTGGCCGTTGCTTCAGGGGTGCACCACTGAAACGTAGCATATCTGTGTTCCAAGGTTAGCATAGTATGTTTTGAAGAGGTTGCTGGTGAACTGCGAACCATTGTCGGTGATGATGCGGTTCGGCACCCCGAACCGGCTCACGATGCCCTTGATGAACTTGACCGCTGAACCTGCGGGGATGGTGCGGACGGCTTCCACCTCGGCCCACTTGGTGAATTTGTCCACGGCGACGTAGAGGTAGCGATAGCCCCTGGTGCCCGGGGAAACGGGCCTAGGATATGAAGACCCCAGACTGCGAATGGCCACGTGAGGGGTATGGTCTGCAGACCCCCCGCCGGCTGATGGATCTGCTTTGCATGGAATTGACAGGCTTCGCAGGCCTTTACCAGTTCGACGGCGTTATTGAGCGCGGTAGGCCAATAGAAACTGCTTCAGAATGCCTTGCCCACGAGGGTTCGCGATGACGAGTGGTGCCCGCAGTCTCCACCGTGTATGTGTGCCAGCAGCTCTTTCCCTTGTTCCCTGGAGATGCAGCATAGGGATACATCATTTGGTCGCTTCCGGTAGAGTTCCCCATCCCTGATGAAGTATGCTATGGCCTGCCGCGCCACGCGCTCTACTTCCTCCTCCTTCTCTGGCAAGATCCCTTGTGTCAGATAGCTCCGGAGCTCCGTGACCCAGCATCCCTCCTGAGTCTCCACTGTCAAGAGCAAGCACGCCCCCGAGGCCGGCGTGCAGATCGGGGCTCCCGAGGCTGGCGGCCGGGGGAGCTCCTCCCGAGGCTGCACCGCACTTGACAGTGACGGCGTGGCCGAGGGCTTGAAGAGCCGCTCCTCGAAGACGCCTGGCTCCTGAGGCAGCCGCCTGGAGGCTTGTTTGGCGATGTCATCGGCCTCCTGATTGGTGCCACGGGGTACGTGTTATAACTCCAACCCCCAGAACTGCTTCTCCATCCTGCGGACCTCCGCAAGGTAGGCTTCCATGTGCTCATTCCTTGGCTCGTATACTTTGTTGGAGAAGTTGACGAGGAGTTGTGAATCACCTTTGATGGTAAGGCTCTTTACTCCGAGGGCGGCCGTGGCCTTCAGGCCCGCTATCAGGCCTTCATATTCTGCTATATTGTTGGAGACCTTTTCTCCATGTTGGAAACAGAGCTGCACGGCGTAGTAGAGCTTGTCTTGGGTAGGAGATATAAGTACCGCGCCAGCCCCCGCGCCGTGCCTGGAGAACGCCCCGTCGAAGTACATGACCCAACCGTCCGGCGCCTCACTTCCCGGGGAGAGGGATCGATCCTCCCCAGTCTTTAGGCCCGGCGCCTCTATCCACTCTTCCACGAAATCTGCCAAGGCGGCCCCCTTGATGACTCGGGTCGTGCTGAATTCGAGCTGAAATGCTTGCAGCTCAATGTTCCACTCGGCGACCCTTCCAGATGAGTTAGGGCTTCGGAGCACTCTTTCCAAGGGGTACGCGGAGACAACCTTGATAGGGAGACCCTGAAAGTAGTGCCGCAGCTTGCGCGAGGCCACCAGTAGCGCGAGGAGAAGTTTCTGAGGCATGGGGTACCGTGCCCTCGCATCTCACAACACCGTGCTGACGAAGTACACCGGGTGCTCGACAAGGCTTGGAGCATCGGTGCTGGTGGCGTCCTCCGGAAACCGTGGTGCCTCCTGAGGCGGCGGAGCCTCCAGAAGCTGGTTGCCTGGGGGAAGGGCCTTTCCCGCTCCTGGTGCGTCCCCCTGCAGCGGCTGATCTTCCTCAATTGTGGTGGCGATCTCTGTGAGCCCTTTTTGGTCCTATTTTGCCTTGGCGCGGGCAGCTGCCGCAGCCTTGGTCCGACACTCCTCCCTAACCGCCACCAGGGCCGCGCTGGCTGAGTAGGGAGTGGCGGCGAGGTAGAGTACCAAGGGTTCTTGTGGGCATGGGACCACCATCACCGGTGGGCTGGTCAGGTATCTCTTGAGGTCTTGGGATGCCTTGTCGGCCTCTTCAGTCCATTCATAGGGCCCCTTTTTCTTCATCAACTGGAAGAAAGGCAGCGCCCGCTCCCCCAACCTGGAGATGAAGCGCCCCAGTGCAGTCACGCGTCCAGTGAGCTTCTGCATCTCTCTGAGGGTCTTTGGCGGGCTCATGTCCTCGACCACCTTGACCTTTTCAAGGTTGGCCTTGATGCCTCGATGGGATACGAGGAAACCCAAGAGCTTGCCAGAGGGAACTCCAAACACACACTTCTCCAGGTTGAGCCTCAGGCTTACTGCGTTGGGGCTTGCAAAGGTTTCCTCCAGGTCATGTATTAGGGTCTTGGCCTCGCGAGACTTTACCACAATGTCGTCGACATACGCCTCCATGTTCTTCCCAAGTTGCGGGCCCAAGGTGATGTGCATGAGCCGCTGAAAGGTTGCCCCCATGTTGCGCAGTCCGAAGGGCATGCACGTATAGCAGTATACCCCACACGGGGTCAGGAAGGCCGTCTTCTCCATGTCTTCCACCGCCATCTTGATCTGATGATACCCGGAGAAGGCGTCCAAGAAGCATAACAGGTCACACTCAGCGGTGGAGTCGATGATTTGATCAATGCGTGGGAGCGGGAAAGGATCTTGCGGGCATGCTTTGTTGAGGTTGGTGAAGTCGACACACATGCGTTCCTTCCCTCCCTTCTTTCGTACCACCACAGGGTTGGCCAACCAATCTGGATATCGAACCTCGCGAATGACCCCCGCGGCTTCTAGCTTGCGGGTCTCCTGGACGATGAAGGCCTGCTTTTCAGTGGACTACCGCCTTGCTTTCTGCTTTACGGGGCGCACGTTGGGGCACACGTTGAGGTGGTGCTCGATCACGCCCCATGGGATCCCTGCTAGCTGATCGGGCTCCCAAGCGAACACCTTCCTATTTGCACGCAGGAACCTGACCAGGGCTTCCTCCTGCTCGGGCCCGAGGTGGGCGCCTATGGTGAAAGTGGCGCTGGTGGACCCGTCCTCGTCGACGGGTATCTGCTTGGTCTCCGTCTTGTCTTGGGTGAACAATTGTTTCTTCTTGGCTGGTGCAGCCCCCTTGGGCTCTGGGGCCCCTGCATTGGCGGGCTGTGCTGACGCCGCCGTCTTGAAGGCGAGCTGGAGCACTCGCAGCGCGTCCCCAGTGTCCCCGGGCATGGTGAGGACTCTGCTGCTCCCGGGCATCTTCATGAGGTTGTATGCCGGGTGAGTCGCGGCCATGAATTGGGCCAGCGCTGGGTAGCCGAGGATGGCATTGTAGGGGAGGCCGATGAGGGCGATGTCTAAATCGAACAGCTCCGTGCGGGAATTGTCGTAGGTGCCGAAGGTCACTGGGAGCCAGATCTGTCCCAAGGAGTTGGATGACCCGCCCTCGATGCCCATGAAGGGCTGGCTGCCGCAGCCGCCCCAGGGGTATGCGGAGGAGGTCGAAAGTTTCGACTGAAAGCACGTTGAGGCCCGCGCCACCGTCGATGAGTGTCCTGGTGACAGCCACCTGACAGATGGTGGGGGTGCACAACATCGGGATCGCACCCGAGCAGGACAAGTTGGAGGGGTGGTCTTCCGAACTGAAGGCTAGCCTGGCCTGGGGTTCCGGCCGGTCCCGGGGAGCCCCCTGCCACGCGGACGTGGCGCCGACCTGGCAGATGAACGGCTTGACATGGTGACTGGAGGGCGGCGCCTGCGAGCCGCCCAGGAGGGCCGCGACGACCGGGGAGGCCAGAGCGGCTCGGCGGGCGAGGAAGAGGTTGCGCGGCTCTTCCCAAGAGGCCACGGAGGGATGCAGGGGCGATACTCGTTGCTCGTTCCCCGC
The DNA here is from genome assembly GCF_018294505.1 of Triticum aestivum. NCBI lineage: Eukaryota > Viridiplantae > Streptophyta > Magnoliopsida > Poales > Poaceae > Triticum > Triticum aestivum. The sequence goes on from NC_057813.1 coordinate 472,056,439, forward strand.
CGGGCCGGTGGCGGTGTTGACGGCGGGCGATGGGGAGCGACGAGGGCGCGCGCCGACGGGAGCCATCTGGGCGACTCGAGCGGCGCGAGCAGCCCGACGAGTGTCAGCCATGGGTGCAACGGTCGGAGAAGAGCAGGGCGACGGAAGGTGAATTCCGGCGCACCCCTACCTGGCGCGCCAAATGCCGGATTTAGGGTTCCGGCTGACCCTTGAGGTTCGAACACTGGGGTGCGTGCAGAGGCTTCGCCTTCTACCTACCTGTTCCTCACCGAATCGCTAGGATCTAAACTACAAGAGGAACAACACAAGAGACACGGGATTTCTACAGGTTCAGGCCATCATTGTGGTGTAATACCCTACTCTAGTGTGTGGTGTGGTGGATTGCCTCTTGGGCTGATGATGAACAATACAAGGAAGAACAACCTCGCGAGGGTATGTTCTTGTGGTCTCTCTCTTTTCGCCGGCCGGATGGATCGATCCCTCTACCCTGTGGGTGGCTAGTCCTATTTATAGGCAAAGGCCCTGGGCCTCTTCCCAAATATTGAGCGGGAAGGGCGCCAACAATTGGCCAATTTGAAGGGGAACATTTAGTACACTTATCCTGACTAAAGTTGGTCCTCGCCTGTCAAAGGCTCTGGTGGTGACGCCGACTTGGGCTCTACGGTGACCTCCATCCTGCCGTTGGACTCGTCTTGGTCTTGTTGCACCGAAATGGATGCCTTTGCTTGATGCTCTCGCCTGCGCTTGCTCCCCTTGCACCAAAGAGGAAAGAAGGACACTGCGCAGGCTAGCGCCCTTGGTCGTCGTGGCTTGCGTCATGGGCACCTCACGAGGTATCCCGCCTTGAACTCTCGGCCTCCTCGTGAGCCAGCCTGACGAGGCCGAGCCTGAGGAAGTTCCTTGTCGTCCGCCCCGCGAGGCTTGGCCCCTCGCGAGGGTCTTGAGCTTTCTTTGATGAAGATGGGCCGTGCTGGGCCCCCTTTGAGCCACGCGTAGGCCGCAGGCAGGCAAGTCTGGGGACCCCCATTCCCAGAACGCCGACAGCGAGAGCCCCTCCGAGATTGGATCTATCTCTCTGTTTCTGCGTTATCTGATTCTGCCCCTTCACCGTTTCTTTCATATCCGGAGATGTGTAACTTCGATTGGGGTGAATCTTTCGCCCAGATTTTCTCACAAATTTAGCTTTCTTGCGGCAAAAGAAGAGCGTGAACCGCCTTACGGGTGGCCCACGAGGGTGCCAAGCGCCCATGGGGGGAGGGCGCGCCCCCTATCTCGTGGCCACCTCGGGCATCGTTTCACGTTGATTCTTCCTCCGGGAAATCCCAAATATTCCAAAATAATTCTCCGTCCGTTTTATCCCGTTTTGATTCTGATTGATATTGGGTTTCTGCGAAACATAAAACATGCAACAAATAGGAACTGGCACTGGGCACTAGATCAATATGTTTGTTCCAAAAAATAGTATAAAAAGTTGCCAAAAGTATATGAAAGTTGAAGAATATTGGCATGGAACAATCAAAAATTATAGATACGACGGAGACGTATCAGCTTCCCCAAGCTTAATTCCTGCTCGTCCTCGAGTAGGTAAATGATAAAAAAGATAATTTTTGATGTGGAATGCTACCTAGCATAATCTTGATTATATGTCTAATCATGGCATGAATATTAAGACATGAGTGATTCAAAGCAATAGTCTATCATTTGACATAAAAATGATAATACTTCGAGCGTACTAATAAAGCAATCATGTCTTTTCAAAACAACATGGCCAAAGAAAGTTATCCCTACAAAATCATATAGTCTGGTTGTTGCTCTATCTTCATCACACAAAGTATTTAATCATGCGCAACCCCGATGACAAGCCAAGAAATTGATTCATACTTTAATAATCTCAAACTTTTTCAACTTTCATGCAATACATGAGCGTGAGCCATAGATATAGCACTATAGGTGGAATAGAATATGATGGTGGAGGTTATGTGGAGAAGACAAAAAGGAAGAAAGTCTCACATCGACGCGGCTAATCAACGGGCTATGGAGATGCCCATCAATTGATGTCAATGCGAGGAGTAGGGATTGCAATGCAACGAATGCACTAAGAGCTATAACTGTATGAAAGCTCAAACTGAAACTAAGTGGGTGTGCATCCAACTTGCTTGCTCATGAAGACATCGTGCATTTGAAGAAGCCCATCATCGGAATATACAAGCCAAGTTCTATAATGAAAATTCCCACTAGTATATGAAAGTGATAACTCAAGAGACTCTCTATATGAAGAACATGGTGCTACTCTGAAGCACAAGTGTGGTAAAAGGATAGTAACATTGCCCCTTTTTTTCTTTTTTTCTTTTTTTTCTTTTTTCTTTTTTTTGGTGGGCTTCTTTGGCACCCTTTTTTTATTTAGGCTTCTTTGGACTTTCCTTTTTTTACTTTTTTTTTCTTTTTTTTATGGGGCAATGCTCTATAATGATGATCATCACACTTTTATTTACTTACAACTCAATATTACAACTCGATACTGGAACAAAGATATGACTCTATATGAATGCTTCCGACGGTGTACCGGGATGTGCAATGATCTAGCGTAGCAATGACATCAAAAAACGGACAAGCCATGAAAACATCATGCTAGCTATCTTACGGTCATGCAAAGAAATATGACAATAAATGCTCAAGTCATGCATATGATGATGATCAAAGTTGCATGGCAATATATCTCGAAATGGCTATGGAAATGCCATGATAGGTAGGTATGGTGGCTGTTTTGAGGAAGATATAATGAGGCTTATGTGTGACAGAGCGTATCATATCACAGGGTTTGGGTGCACCGGCGAAGTTTGCACCAACTCTCGAGGTGAGAAAGGGCAATGCACAGTACCGAAGAGGCTAGCAATGATGGAAGGGTGAGAGTGCGTATAATCCATGGACTCAACATTAGTCATAAAGAACTCATATACTTATTGCAAAAATCTACAAGCCATTGAAAACAAAGTACTACGCGCATACTCCTAGGGGGATAGATTGGTAGGAAAAGACCATCGCTCGTCCCCGACCGCCACTCATAAGGAAGACAATCAATAAATAAAATTGTGCTCCAACTTCATCACAAAGCGGTTCACCATACGTGCATGCTACGGGAATCACAAACCTCAACACAAGTATTTCTACTAATCCACAACCACCCACTAGCATGACTCTAATATCACCACCTTTTTATCGCAAAACCATTGCAGGGAATCAAACATATCATATTCAGCGATCTACAAGTTTATGTAGGATTTTATGACTAACCATGTGAATGACCAATTCCTGTCATCTCTCTAAATAGATATAAGTGAAGCAAGAGAGTTTAATTCTTTCTAAAAAAGATATGCCCACGCTCTAACAAATATAAGTGAAGCAAAAGAGCATTCTACAAAAGGCGGTTTTCTATGTGAAGAGAAACAGGCAATCCAAACTTCAAATGATATAAGTGAAGCACATGAAGCATTCTATAAAGCCATACTAAAAAGATTTAAGTGCAGTGCAATGAGGATTCTAAAATCAACCAAGGACTATCTCATACCAGCATGGTGCATAAAATAAAAGTGAAAACTAAATGCAAAAGACGCTCCAAGACTTGCACATAATGCACGAACGAAACGAATCCGAAAATATACTGATACTTGTTGAAGAAAGATGGGATGCCTTCCGGGGCATCCCCAAGCTTAGACGCTTGAGTCTCCTTGAATATTTACTTGGGGTGCCTTGGGAATCCCCAAGCTTGAGCTCTTCGCTCTCTTCCTTTTCCTCATATCGAGACATCCTCGATTAGACACTTCATCCACACAAAACTTCGACAGAAAACTCGGTAAGATCCATTAGTATAATAAAGCAAATCACCACTCTATGTATTGTAGAAAACAAATTAATATTTTGTTTTTGCATTGTGTCTACCGGAATATAGCTTTTCCATGGCTTAATCCATTGATATAAATTGATAGATTCATCAAAACAAGCAAACTATGCATCAAAAACAGAATCTGTCAAAAACAGAACAGTCTGTAGAAATATGAACATTCACCATACTTCTAGTACCCAAAAAATTCTACCAAAATTCGGAAACATTAACAAGTTGTATATCAAGACAGTGCAAAAAGAATCATAATCGTTTGACATTCCAGTTAAAAATGTAAAATCGCGCACTACAGCCAAAGTTTCTGTCCTGCATCATACAAACCAACAAGCATTGTAAACATCCTAAAGGCAAACCTTGGCACATTATTTTTATAATACAATGGAATTGTACAAGGGGATAATTATATTTGATGAAAAGTTTCTGTAATCAAGATTCACAAAGTTTCCATGAGCATGAACAAAGTTCAAGGAGCTCTCCCACTTCAACAATGCTTGTCTTTCTTACTTTCACTTTCCTTTTTGAAAAGTTTTTAGGTTCCCCTCTTTATTTTTTTTAAAACTATATAAAAGCACTCAACTGAAATAAATGACTCTCTAAAACTTCCAGGCTCTCTCCCTGGCAGCGCTTTCTTTAAATCCATTAAGCTAGGCATATAGTGCTCAAGTAATGAATCCACCCGGATCCCAAGGTATATCAAAGCCAATTTTAATTAACAATGATTTGTAATTTGGTAGTGAGCACAAAGTAAGATATATCAAGCAATGACAAAGTCTAACTCTCTTCATATGCATCGGCATGTCATAAAAGAACAATTCATGCACACCAAGTAAAGGCCAATGCATAGTATAAGCAGTTTCTTGCAATTCTATCGCATTGGAAACATAGAGAGGCGGAGATGTAGTTCCTCTCTCATAATAATTGCAATAGGAGCAGCAAGCATATGCATATTATATTCATCAAAATCATCATGTGCAATGGTGAAAGGCAACCCATCAATATAATCCTTAATAAGCACAAACTTCTCCGATATAGTGTAGTTTAGAGAATTCAAAAAGATAATAGGACTATCATGCGTGGGTGTAATAGCAACAATTTCATGTTTAACATAAGGGACTATAGAAAGTTCATCTCCATAAGCATAATTCATATTGGCATCTTGGCCACAAGCATAGCAAGCATCATCAAAAGGGGATATTTCAAGAGAATCAACGGGATCATAACAATCGTCATAGTAATCATCATAGCAATCATCCTTCGGTAAGCACAAAGGGAAATTAAACAATGTATGAGTTGAAGAGTTACTGTCATTAGAAGGTGGGCACAGGTGATCAATCCGCTCTTCCTCCTTTTGTTCTTTGCTCTCCTCATCATCTTTTTCATCCAATGAGCTCATAGTTTCATCAATTTCTTCTTCCATAGCTTCCTGCAAAATATTAATCTCTTCTTGGATAGCGGAAACTTTCTCAATAAATGCATTAATATAGTAATTGTATTCATAATTTCCGAAGCAATATCTAAGTATAGCAAGATTTTCAAGCCTATAAACATCATCATCTAAAGCTTCATACTTTTCAAACAAAGATTCAATTTCATAAGCAGCCTTAAAAGCAACAAATTCTTCAATTTGTTCAACATCATAGTAATCATATATACCATTAGCATAAGAAGCTAAGGTTTCATTATCATAAAATTTGCATGAAAAGGGAAGGTGTGGAGCCTTCATCCTAGAGCAACAAGTAATATCATATCTCAAGCATAGATCCCGAGCATACCAACACAACATATTAATTTGATCCCATAATAGCTTCCATTTTTGTGTCAAGCGATAATCCCTAAAGTATTCACATTGATCCAACGTGTCTCCCATTATAAAGTTGAATGGGGTTTTTCTCAGGATTATCAAAGTAGTACATAATATCTTTCACATAATAAGAATCGAGGGTTTTAGGAGTTACCCCATCTCCATGAGTAGCAAGTACACCTAATTTTTTTGGTATTTCTTGTTCCATATCCATAACTAAAGATAGAGAACAACTAAGAACATCAAATAAAAATTACTTAGTGATAAAGCAAACAAGCACACACGAGAAGATTCACCCCACGCTATGACTCCCCGGCAACGGCGCCAGAAAAAGGTCTTGATAACCCGCAAGTATACGGGATAGTTCTAGCCTCTTTAGATAAGTAAGAGTGTCGAACCCAACGAGGAGCTAAAGGTAGAACAAATACTCTCTCGAGTCCTATCGGCCATTGATATGACTCTACGCACACTTGACGTTCGCTTTACCTAGAACAAGTATGAAACTAGAAGTACTTTGTAGGTGTGATAGGATAGGTGTGAAAGATAATAGAGAGCACGTAAATAAAAAGTAGGGGCTGTTCAGATAAAGATGCAATAAAGTAAATATAGTGAGTGTGGATAAGTGGTGGTAGGAGTTGTGAAATTGTCCCTAAGCAATTGACTACGTTACTAGACCGGTAATCACTATTGCAATTCTATTTGAGGGAGAGGCATAAGCTAACATACTTTCTCTTCTTGGATCATATGCACTTATGATTGGAACTCTAGCAAGCATCCGCAACTACTAAAGATTCATTAAGGTAAAACCCAATCACATCATTAAATCATCATGTCCCATTTATCACATACGCAACAATCCCCTTACTCGGGTTTATGCTTCTGTCACTCAAGCAACCCACCATAAAAGAATCATGAATGTATTGCAACACCCTACAGCGGGAATCCCTCACGCTTGCATGACACGGAGGGAACCATAGGACAGCGCCAATAATAAAACATGCAACTCAAACCAATCATAGCAATTCATCAATCACTGATAGGACAACGAAAATCTACTCATACATCATAGGATGGCAACAAATCATTGGAAAATAATATGAAGCATAAAGCACCATGTTCAAGTAGAGGGTACAGCGGGATGTGGGAGAGTGGACCGCTGTAGAAAGAAGGGGGAAGGTGATGGAGATGTTGGTGAAGGTGACGGAGGTGTTGGTGAAGATCGCGGTGATGATGATGGCCCCCGACAGCGTTCCGGCGCCATGGGAAGCAAGGGGGGGAGAGGGGCCCTTTTTCTTCTTCTTCCTTGACCTCCTCCCTAGATGGGAGAAGGGTTTCCCCTCTGGTCCTTGGCTCCCATGGTGTGGGAGCGGCGAGAGCCCCTCCGAGATTGGATCTATCTCTCTGTTTCTGCGTTCTCTGATTTTCCCCCTTCACCGTTTCTTTTATATCCGGAGATCCGTAACTTCGATTGGGGTGAATCTTTCACCCAGATTTTTCTCATAAAATTAGCTTTCTTGTGGCAAAACAAGAGCGTCAACTGCCTTACGGGTGGCCCACGAGGGTGCCAGGCGCGCCCTGGGGGAGGGCGTCCCCCTGTCTCGTGGCCACCTTGGGCATCGTTTCGCGTTTATTCTTCCTCTGGAAAATCCCAAATATTCCAAAATAATTCTCCGTCCGTTTTTACCCCGTTTGGATTCCGTTTGATATTGGGTTTCTGCGAAACATAAAACATGCAACAAACAGGAACTGGCATTGGGCACTGGATCAATATGTTAGTCCCAAAAAATAGTATAAAAAGTTGCCAAAAGTATATGAAAGTTAAAGAATATTGGCATGGAACAATCAAAAATTATAGATACGATGGAGACGTATCAACCAGCAATATTTCCACCCCTTCCCTCCCCTATAATTTACTCCAACAAATATGCCCATGTAGTTATTACGTTAATCACGCAACATATCTTACGGGACACTGCTTCAGTTACTTAACTGCAGGTGCATTGGGCACTAACATATGGGCCCAACAGGGGTCTGGCCCACTTGTCAGTGACGCAACTGGACCTGCAGTTTAGTCAGTGCAGCTCAGTCCATATCTTACGTAGGTGTGCCATTGCTCGCTATAAATATTGTGCCTCCCACGACATTCGGAAGAATGCTCATGTTCATCGCTATCTCCTCCCCCTCCCTCTCACGTCGACCACCATGGCATCGCCCCTCCCAAGCCCTAGGCGCCCCTCGCTGCACCGCGCGGACGATCGCGCGTCGCTGTTCCGTTCCTCGCCGCCACTAGTCGAGGAGGACACGTAGGTGTTTTGCTCCTCGTCACGACGCGTCGAGGTGGACGCGTCGGTGTTCCCAATCCCTCCAGCACGCGCGTCGGAGGACGCATCGACTCCCCGCTACAAGGAGAACGTTGCGCCGCCCGCTGAGCCCCCCCAGCCTTGAGGAGCTTTGGAAAGAAATGGATGTCGCCTTGTGGGAGGCTTTGCCTCCGGCAGAGCACGCCAAAATAGAGGCGGAGAAGAAGGCCGAGGAAGAGAAGCGCGCCACGGGGCAAGCTGCCTGGCAGGCCTATGTCGCGTCCGAGAGATTCAGGCAATTGGCTCTTCGGCCGAAGGCTCGTGCGAGGGCCCTGAGTGCAATCAGGCCCAAGCGCCTCATCTACGCTTGGCGGTACGTGGACCGAGTGCATGCTTCCAGCAAGGAGGAGTACCTGTTGGCGCCGGATCACCACACCGGTGAGATTGCGCTCGCTAGCCGGCAAGCCGCCAATCAGCACCTCGCGAGTTGCGAGGCTGAGGAAGAGGCATTGTGTCGGCGCGCTGGGAAACGGCTGCGCACCGGGGCACTTGTGGCGCGCCGCAAGCGCTCCTGCGAGCGTTGTGGCTTTTAGTAGGAGTATAATTTAGTTTCATAAGGCAATCTTATTAGTTTTGGGACGCATATGATAAATCCCGAACGTTCGGGAATTATTAGCGTCCTTAATTAAGTATGTAAAAGGGAAAGTTTGGAAACCTTGTGTATCCGTACGCATTTTGTAAGTACGTGCATATAGCACAAACTTTACTATATACTATCACACTGCACGTCTCTCTATATATATGCTTGCTGACTGTGCTACTCCCACCATCTAGGTGAATAAGTCATCTTTGTTTGTGCACCGTGACCAAGAAGGAGGGAAGACTTATACACCTAGATGGAGGGAGTACTACTATTACTTATGTACGTGTAAATGCACGTTTTAACATTACGATGTGGTTTTTGTAAAAGTAGAAAAACAGCACTAGTGAAGCTTGTGAAACGATTCAATGAAAAACAAATGCAAAAATTCTCATTTGATTGTTTAATTTTAGCTTCCTTCTCTATGGTTATTTATTTGTCATACTTTGTACGGAGTATCTCACTGGTTGGAAAGGCATGCAAACTATGACAATTTTCCAAAAGATACGCGCACCTCTCTCCACATTTATAGATAAGGCCTTGCCTCGTTCATCCTTATCTCCCACAACCTCATTGCTGAGCAATTAAAAAAGGAAGTCTCTGGAACAATCTGGCATGGTGGCCACTGCTGGCGCCGTCCATCCCCAATCCTCCGCCCAGTCCAACCACCAGTCACCACCACGCCCCACTCCTCCTCACCTTATCTATCATCTTTCTCGAGATATCATTTTTTGATGACATGGTCGAGATACCATTTTCCCATAAAATTCTCGAGATACCATTAGCTTTTACACATGGGATTACTCCTGCATCTGCATGGGTAAATCACAACAGGTGTTTTGTAAAAAAATATCTTGATGTTCCGTGCAATGCACGGGCATCTTGCTAATTTTTTTGCATATAATTCCAAACACCACGTAGACACGGTCTTTAACCATTTTACAACTATGTTAGTATAACTGTTAATGGTTAGCCAGTGCAAGTTATAGCCCCGGGTGTTTTAACCTTTTTTTAGTAATGATATCTGGCGATTGTTCGCCACAAGGTCAATCCTAGCGAATCCCATGTAACCGTCAGATTTCCATCCGATGGAGGCCTGTTTTTAAGCCATAGTATTTGACAAAACTACCATCATTACACATGTACTGTAACTGTATCACGGGCGTTTGCAACTGCCATGTCTCCCAGCGAACGTTTGCTGGGGATTGGAGTTAGCACCGATGGCGGTTCGTAGTCGTTCCATGCTCGGGCATTTAAGTTTGTAACTATTTTAGATTAGAATATACTACTCCTCCGGTGCTAGTAGTAGAGCAGAGTCCTACTCCACTACTACTCTACTCAAGCAAGTTAGGGCATAGTAGTAGGTATTGTAGCGAGTACCAGTACTGTGATCACTCAAGCAAGTTGTCTGGCATTGATATGACCCTACGCTGCTGGTATGTGTCTCGTAAGTCAAGCGACGTGCTGTAGTCATCATTACATGTCCACTTCCCTCAGCACATATTTGCTTCTCCATCTTTGTACACACATAATCTCGTCCAATCTTCCATCCCCGCTAAGGCGCCTCCCCCCTCGTCCGAAACCCAAGCACTAACAATGGCAGAACCGAGCGCCATCCGCCGAAAGAGTGGCTGGAATTCACTCACCACAGAGGTAATCAAGCTCATTGTTTCACGGGTGGACAATCTCAGTACCATGCCTCTCACCGCGTGCTCATTGGGGCTGTACCGTTTACTCAAAGCCCTCAGGCCGGAGCTTTTTAAGCCAGCTCCTTGCTTGCTGATGCCGCCTAATCTTCAGAAACGGCATGTCACACAGCATAATGATCATAGGGTGGCGAGCATCAATCGTCTTTACTGTGATCCGATCCCCGTCACCCTCAACTAGATTAACGGTATGTACTGGGTCGGCATGAACATGTCTTGGATGGTGCTCGTCGACAGTCGCGCCAGCTGGATGCTCGTGGAGGTCTACACCCGGCGATTGATACCCCTTCCTTCGATTAACACTGCACTGCTTTGGCACCGCGGCCCAGAATACTCGGAATCTTACAGTAGCCAACATGATACCAAGTTTGATTTGCTCAAGGTTGTAATCTGCCAAGTGCCCACAAGATCTGCTAATTATAAAGACTTCAGGCTAATTGTGTTCTTCAACTGCGGTCTCGCCTATCTGACAGGTCACTGCGGTAAGTGGATAAATCTGCACGTCCATCGCAGGATCATACAAGGGCTTCATTTACGCTGTTGACTCCTTCTATGGCTGGACGTATTGCTGGCATACTCCAGTCATCGCTACGAACGACTATTACAGCAGTATGTTACTTTCCTCTGATATCATGATGGCTTGCTTATATTACTGTCAACATTTACTAAAAAATATTCATGCTCATAACATGTTGTTCTTAAGATTGACTACATTAAGAGCCCTTTTTTATTTGACTCCAACTTGATATGATGTTGTAGGTAGCCTCGTGTACCTACCCTTCCTAATAACAGAACCTTTCAGAGAAAAGTGGCATGACAGTTGCAGGTGGTTCCTGGCTCGATCAGACGACGGTGAACGATTGATGATCGTTCGCACGTACTTGACGTGTTGTTTCGCGGAATACAATCAAAGTCACTACAAGGTCTTTGAGCAGGATCCCAGCTTCTCTGGGCCTTCAGGAATTTTTGACCGGAGGTTGGTAAGGAGCCGTGGTACGTGCTCTCTATTTCTCGGATTGAATTATCCGATTAACCAGGAGATAACCGACGGCAAGGATCATGATGGCAGTGCGGTTTCGTTCCTCAGGCAAAACGGTGTGTACATAGCGTACCATGCGTCTCTGCATGCAGCATACCATGATATGTGCCGCCACGTCTCTGCATCCCAAAGTAGGAGAGAGGGTCGCAAGTATCACACTTCGACCTGCTGGCTGGAGTTTCCCCCATCAGGCACCCATCTGGTTCAAGCCACCAGCCAATCTCTACAGCTTAATAAATAGTAATGTCTAACTGAGCCAGTTATTAGATGCGTACACTTGGTGTAGTAGGATCTTTATTTAGTTTGATGCATACACTTGTTCTTTTTTGGCAGCCCTTTTGTAATGATGGTTGATGTTTGGTTTGGAAGAGACAATTGCGTCTTTACTCTTCTGGCCTGCTTACTGCTTTTGTTGCACACCCAGCCCTGGTTGCTGCTGCTGCTGTTTTCAATGTACAATCAGTAGTATATTCCGTCTGTTGGTTGAATAAATGTGTTGTTGGAACGACAAACACAATGTTTTGGAATTCGTTGCACGGTCCGATCCTTTAGTGCCCCGTACTTTACGTAGCGCATACTATTTTTGGTACGGAAGACATTTTCCACTTGTTGATAACATGCAGCCAACTGATGAAGGCACAATAGAGGAGCCCATAATTAACTGGAAAGGAGGCTCTCACATGAATCCGGCCCAGGTACATGCTCATGGTCCCCTAAACATAAATAAGTAAATAAATAAATAAATAAATAAATAAATAAAGCTAAATGCTCATGCACCAGTCCTTTAAATTCACGATTTAACAGGAGGATATTTTTTCCTATGATAGTGTCGTTACATTCAGTCGATATTATTCTTAGGCAAAGATAGCAACCAGTCTTCTTTCTCCCAGCATTTTCTTCCTGCAACCAGCGGACCCATGCAAATCGTAATCAACGTCGTAAATAGTTCTGGTCCATTTTTATTTTTCAATAAGAATGTCCAACCCAGCCCAGCACATTGGCGACAGCACTTTATCCTCCGCCTTAGTGCGCTCACCGCAACGCCGTCGTCCGACCCTGTCAACATAGTGAATTGGGAGAGGACTGTAGTTGTGACTATGACAGTATGGACCCACTAGATCCACTCCCGAACACAAGCAAGCGCCTCTTTTACTACTCAGATGCACCCCTCGTTTTTTTACTCTAATCCACCCTGTTGATATCTGGGACCCACAACATTTTCAACGTATAGTCAATTAACGATAGAATTGCACAAGTTTTTTTGAGTAGTAATTCAGAGGAGCAGGCTATAAACTGGGTTGTGCGGTCTCTATGGCTCGTCTAACAACATGACTAGCCCAGCATTTTTTTCTTTGGGAAAATAGGTAGCCCAATATTTCTTTTTGAAGAATACCCAAGCTAGGCCTATTTGTTTTCTCCGATTTACTGGGCTGCAAATCTTTCAAGACGAGGAGGGATACATTCCGGCCTGGCCAAAAGAGTATGGTCAGTGTCTGTTAAAAGTAATATCAAAGGGGTTGAAAATTCTAAAAAAATTATAGCAAATGGGAAATTAGTTTCTTTTTTGTTTTTGTTCTTCACTGATATTTTATATTTCATTGGATTTAACATGACATAGTACTAATTTATTTTTAAATTTGTTTTAGTATGGCTACTAATTTTTGGATTAAGAATATTTTGTTCCCCAGCAAAAAAATTGCAAATTTCCAAAATTTTGCACATATTTAGATCAATTTTTAACCCTGGTACTGACCAGAAAAGGGGCAACAATTCTAAAAATGGAAAATGGGCTACAATAAATTACATATGAATTGAAAAATGAGTAAAATTATAAAAATATGAGCAAATGGGTTGTACACGCCACATATTTCGAGGTTGACTTGTTTATGCAAGGCTTTGTTAGTCAACACACGATTCTAGCAGTAGTGATTGTTGGATGTCCGTCCCACGGCCGACGTGCTTCTTCAATCTCTGATCTTCCTGCTCCAGCCGCCTAAACTAGCACCGGCGGGACTGCCTACTCCCTCCTCTTGTGGCCCACTGTGATGTCGCTTAGGCTTCACCGGCCCACCCTACTCCCTCCGCTGGCCTGGTCGCACGCAATCAACTTCCTCCTTATTACGCGAAAAAAATTATTCCTCCCACTGACATCTGGGGTGCTCTGGTTGGGAGGCTGACATGTGGGCCTACTAAGTTGACGCGTACGCAGGGCTTGTAAACTTAGTCAACAAACAATTCTAGCAGCAATGACCGTTGGATTTGAATCGAACAGTCATGCTGCTTCTTCAATCGCTGATCTTCTTGCTCCAGCCTCCCAAACCAGCGCCGGCGAGACCGCCTGCTCCTGCCTCCAGTGGTCGGTTGTGCTGTTGTTGAGGCTTCACCGCCCCTAGTACTCCCACCGCTAGCCAGGCCTTGCCGCGTGATACGTCTCCAATGTATCTATAATTTTTTATTGTTCCATGCTATTATATTACCCGTTTTGGATGTTTATGGGCTTTACTTTACACATGTATATCATTTTTGGGACTAACCTACTAACCGGAGGCCCAGCCCGAATTGCTGTTTTTGCCTATTTTGGTGTTTCAAAGAAAAGGAATATCAAACAGAGTCCAAACGGAATGAAACCTTCGGGAGCGATCTTTTCAGAACAAACGCAACCCAGGAGACTTGGAGTGGACGTCAAGATGTAAACGAGGCGGCCATGAGGGTGCCCGGTGCGCCCTAAGGGGGTGGGCGCGCCCCCACCCTCATGGGCCCCTTGTTACTCCACCGACGTACTTCCTTCGCCTATATATACTCCTGTACCCTGAAAACATTGGAGAGCACCACGAAAACCTAATTCCACCGCTGCAACCTTCTGTATCCGCGAGATCCCATCTTGGACCCTTCGTCGGCACTCCGCCGAAGGGGGAATCGTCCATGGAGGGCCTCTACATCATCTCCAAGGCCTCTCCTATGAGTTGTGAGTAGTTTACCACAGACCTTCGGGTCCATAGTTATTATCTAGATGGCTTCTTATCTCTCTTTGAATCTCAATACCAAGTTCTCCTCGATCTTCTTGGAGATCTATTTGATGTAACTCTTTTTGCGGTGTGTTTGTCGAGATCCGATGAATTGTGGGTTTATGATCAAGTTTATCTATGAGAAATATTTGAATCTCCTCTGAATTCTTTTATGTATGATTTGTTATCTTTGCAAGTCTCTTCGAATTATCAGTTTGGTTTGGCCTACTAGATTGATCTTTCTTGCAATGGGAGAAGTGCTTAGCTTTGGGTTTAATCTTGCTATGACCTTTCCCAGGGACAGCAGGGGCAGCAAGGCACGTATTATATTGTTGCCATCAAGGATAAAAAGATGGGGTTTATATCATATTGCATGAGTTTATCCTTCTACATCATGTCATCTTTCTTAATGTGTTACTCTGTTCTTCATGAACTTAATACTCTACATGCAGGCAGGAGTCGGTCGATGTGTGGAGTAATAGTAGTATATGCAGAATCGTTTCGATCTACTTGTTGCGGACGTGATGCCTATATGCATGATAATGCCTAGATAATCTCATAACTATGCACTTTTCTATCAATTGCTTGACAGTAATTTGTTCACCCATCGTAATACTTATGCTATCTTGAGAGAAGCCACTAGTGAAACCTATGGCCACCAGGTCTATCTTTTATCATATAAGTTTTCCATATACTTTTATTTACATCTTTTACTTTCCAATCTATATCATAAAAATACCAAAAATATTTATCTTATCTTATTATCTCTATCAGATCTCACTTTCGCAAGTTACCGTGAAGGGATTGACAACCCCTTTATCGTGTTGGTTGCGAGGTTCTTGTTTGTTTGTGTAGGTGCGTGGGACTTTTGAGGAGCCTCCTACTATATTGATACCTTGGATCTCAAAACCTAAGGGAAATACTTACGCTACTTTGCTGCATCACCCTTTCCTCTTCAAGGGAAAAACCAACGCATGCTCAAGAGGTAGCAAGAAGGATTTCTGGCGCCGTTGCCGGGGAGGTCTTCGCTCAAGTCAAGACATACCAAGTACCCATCATAAACTCATCCCCCCTCGCATTACATTATTTGCCATTTGCCTCTCATTTTCCTCCCCCCCCACTTCACCCTTGCCGTTTTATTCGCCCTCTTTTTCCCAATCTCCTCTCTCTTTCGCTTGCTTTTTTGCGTGCTTGTGTGTTGGATTGTTTGTCACGATGGCGCAAGATAATACCAAATTGTGTGACTTTTCCAATACCAATAATAATGATTTCCTTAGCACTCCTATTGCTCCTCTTAATGATGTTGAATCTTGTGAAATCAATGCTGCTTTGTTGAATCTTGTTATGAAAGATCAATTCTCTGGCTTTCTAGTGAAGATGCCGCTACTCATCTAAACAACTTTGTTGATTTGTGTGATATGCGAAAGAAGAAAGATACGGATAATGATATTGTTAAATTGAAGTTATTTCCATTTTCACTTAGAGATCGTGCTAAAACTTTGTTTTCGTCTTTGCCTAAGAATAGTATTGATTCATGGAATAAGTGCAAAGATGCTTTTATCTCTAAGTATTTTCCTCCCGCTAAGATCATCTCTCTTAGGAACGATATTATGAATTTTAAACAACTTGATCATGAGCATGTTGCCCAATCTTGGGAAAGAATGAAATTAAGGATTCGCAATTTCCCTACTCATGGTTTGAACTTATGGATGATCATACAAAAATTTTATGCCGGATTGAATTTTGCTTCTAGAAATCTTTTAGATTTGGCTGTGGGAGGCACTTTTATGGAAATCACCTTAGGAGAAGCTACTAAACTCCTTGATAACATTATGGTTAAATATTCTCAATGGCACACCGAAAGATCTACTAGTAAAAAAGTGCATGCTATAGAAGAAATTAATGTTTTGAGTGGAAAGATGGATGAACTTATGAAATTGTTTGCTACTAAGAGTGTTCCTATTGATCCTAATGATATGCCTTTGTCTACTTTGATTGAGAATAACAATGAATCTATGGTGTTGGTAGGAATAATTTTGGTAACAATGCATATAGAGGAAACTTTAATCCTAGACCGTTTCCTAGTAATTCCTCTAATAATTATGGTAATTCCTACAACAAATCTTATGGAAATTTTAATAATATGCCCTCTGATTTTGAGAATACCGTTAAAGAATTTATGATCTCTCAAAATAATTTTAATGCTTTGCTTGAAGAAAAATTGCTTAAGTTGATGAATTGGCTAGGAATGTTGATAGACTTTCGCTTGATGATGATTCTTTGAAAATTAGATCTATTCCACCTAAGCATTATATCAATGAGTCTCTTAAAGCCATGAGAATTTCCATTGATGAGTGTAAAGAAAGAACCGGTAGGTTGCGTGCTAAGAAAGATTGCTTTGTAAAAGCTTGTTCTTTTAGTGTCCATGAAAATAATGATGAAGATCTAAAAGTTATTGATGTATCCCCTATTAAATCCTTGTTTTGCAATATGAATCTTGATAATGATGGGACTGGAGATGAGTCAACTTTAGTTAAAAGGCGTCCCAATGATTCAGAGTTTTTAGATCTTGATGCTAAATTTGGTAAAAGTGGGATTGGAGAGGTCAAGACTTTACATAGCATTGAACCCACTATTATGGATTTCAAGGAATTTAATTATGATAATTGTTCTTTAATAGATTGTATTTCCTTGTTGCAATCCATGTTGAATTCTACTCATGCTTATAGTCAAAATAAAGCTTTTACCAAACATATTGTTGATGCCTTGATGCAATCTTATGAGGAAAAACTTAATTTGGAAGTTTCTATACCTAGAAAACTTTATGATGAGTGGTAACCTACTATAAAAATTAAAATTAAAGATCATGAATGCTATGCTTTGTGTGATTTGGGTGCTAGTGTTTCCATGATTCCGAAAACTTTATGTGATGTGCTAGGTTTCCATGATTTTGATGATTGCTCTTTAAACTTGCAACTTGCGGATTCCACTATTAAGAAACCTATGGGAAGGATCAATGATGTTCTTATTGTTGCAAATAGGAATTATGTGCCCGTAGATTTTATCGTTCTTGATATAGATTGCAATCTTTCATGTCCTGTTATTCTTGGTAGACCTTTCCTTAGAACGATTGGTGCAGTTACTGGTATGAAGGAAGGAAATATTATATTCCAATTTACACTAAAGAAAGGAATGGAACACTTTCCAAGAAAGAAAGTTAAATTACCTTATGAATCTATCATGCGATCCACTTATGAATTGAATGCCAAAGATGGCACTACTTAGATCTATTCTCGCTTTTATGCCTAGCTAGGGGCGTTAAACGATAGCGCTAGTTGGGAGGCAACCCAATTTTATTTTTGTTTTTTACTTTTTGCTTCTGCTTAGTAATAAATATTTCATCTAGCTTCTGTTGAGATGTGTTTTCATGTTTTAATTAGTGTTTGTGCCAAGTAGAACGTATAGGATAACCTACGGTAATAGTTAATTTGATTCTGCTGAAAAACAGAAACTTTTGCGCACACGAAAATAAATTTAGTAAATCACAGAAACATGCTTTTGCGTTGATTCTTTTTGCTGTAGATCAATAGACAAATTTCCCAGGACTTCCTATTTTGGTAGGATTTTTAGAGTTACATAAGTATTTGAAAGTTACATATTGCTACAGACTCTTTTGTTTTTGACAGATTCTGTTTTCATGTGTTGTTCGCCACATGATATATGTTTTGCTTGGAGCGTCTTGTATGATATTAGTCCTTGATTTTTAGATTACCAAATCATCCTTTCTGTACACACCTTTTGGGAGAAACCCACATGATTTGGAATTTATTAGAATACTCTATGTGCTTCACTTATATCTATTAAGCTAGATAATTTTTGCTCTAGTGCTTCACTTATACCTTTTAGAGCAAGACGGTGGTTTAATTTTGTAGAAATTGTTGATCTCTAATGCTTCACTTACATTATTTTGAGAGTCTTTTAGAACAACATGTTATTTTCTATGGTTATAAAATTGGTCCTAGAATGATGGGCATCTGTCGGGGAAGCTGATCCACCAACACCTATGGGGACCGGGCCCCTTTCGGTTCGGAGGGGGGAGGAGGCCGCACAAAGAGCGGATCGAGGCGGTACACGCGAGCAGTTTTACCCAGCTTCGGGTCGCACGGATGCGTAAAACCCTACTGCTGCTTGTTTGTGTGTATTGAATTCTTGCTCAGGAGCGATGGACGCTATCAGACTGAGCGTGGGAGTGTTCCTGGTGTTTCGAATGAGCCGAACCCCCCCCCCATCGTTGCGCTTGGGCCTCCTTTTATACTCTCAAGGGGTCACCGACAGGTGGCAACGTAGACGAGAGGGGTAGAAATGGAAAAAGAATGCGGTAGCTGCACCTACCGCTACTTTAGACACAGTGTATCCTACCTAACTCTGGCGGCAGGGGACAGGGGCATTGAATGCCCGTCTGAGTTGCCTAAACAGTGCAAAAAGTGACTGTTAGGAGCGCCACCGTTTGCCACGATGGCCTTCTCTTCATCTCCGCTTGCCACCGCGCACCCCTAGCTGCACGGCCTCCTGCCGCGTGTGCTTGGGAGAGTCCTAGAGCGACACGTTAGCAGGTGTGCAAGAGCGCGGGCACGAAGTGGGGGTTTCCCGCGGCAAGCTCCTTGCCGCGGTCGTCGTCTTGTCGTGTTTGGGAGCTTGTTGCTCACCGGGCCTTGCCGGGACGCAGGGCGCATCGCGGCAAGCTTTCTTGGTATGCCTTGAGTGGCCTTCCCGGCAAGCTCCTCTTGCCGGGGTCTTGTCTCTTCCCGGCAAGATCCTCTTGCCGGGGCCTGGGTTGGCCTTCCCGGCAAGCTCCTCTTGCTGGGGCCTTGGTTGGCCTTCCCGGCAAGCTCCTCTTGCCGGGGCCTTAGTTTGAGTACTTTGTTCTTGAATGGTCTCCAAGGGAACCACGGAGGGTCTTGGCGGTCACCCGGAAAGCCTTGCCGCGGGATGCTGCGACCGCCCGTGCACAAGTTCGGGGTACTAGGGTACCCCTACTCTAGTACACCGACAGGAGCCCCCGGGCCTAGGCCAGACACGGTGCCGACCGCTGTTGGGCCAGGCCCAAAATAGTGCACGGGCACGCGCGGGCCTGGGGTATGCCGAATCTAACTCCGTATCCACCGCGCCCCCCGCAACGGCACGCGTCAATCACGGTGTCATGGGGGAGATCGTGGGTGGTTCTTTATTCGGAAAGAGCGCAACGTCCGCCCCCTCCTCCTTATAAGCAGGGGAAACAGGGGTATTTCCCCTATCTTCGTCATTCGCTGCTGCAATCTCAGAAACCTCCGCCGCCCTCCTCCGCTTCCAAAGTCGAAAGAGAGCAGCGCTCCGCTTCCGTCGCCGCCGCCACTACCAGCGCCGTCGATCTCCCCCACCGCCTCCGCCATGGCTCCGAAGCCCGGAAAGGGGAAGGCCGCGAAAGCTGTGAAGTCGACCGAAGCGCAGCGGCTTGAGGCGTTGCGGAAAGAGCGGGCCACCTTCCTCCCCGAGCTATCCGCAAAGGATCTGAGGGAGTGGTACTATATCTTCTGGTCGACGGAGACATGGGCGCATCCGCGCACAAAGGTACTCTCCGTCATCACCTCGCAAGAAGCTCCAGTTGGCGGGTACCCTTTCTTTGTCGTATTCTTCTACTGCGGGCTTTGCCCGCCATTCTCTGATTTCTTCTGTGATATCATGAACACCTACGGACTCCACCTCCTTGATTTTACCCCCAACGCCGTCTTGACCATGGCAGTTTTCGCCCATCTATGCGAAAACTTTGTCGGAGTCCACCCCAACGTAGCTCTCTTCCGCCATTTCTTCATGCCCCATGTCGAGAGAGGGGAAACCCTTGCCGGGGGGATCACCTGGATCTCGCGAGCCGGCAAGAAGGAGACCTATCTGGAGGGGGAGCTCCGCAGCAAGTGGGATGAGTGGAGAGCAAACTGGTGCTGGGTTGTAGAGGAGAACCCGCAGCCGTTCACCGCCCTGCGCCAAGCCCCAGCAGTGCGAGGCAATGATTGGAGCGCTCTGTCCGCGGACGATGACAAGTTGAAGATCGCCACCACCCGGATCTTGCGCCTCAGGCTTGCCGGGTTGACTATAGGAGCTGTCGGCACAGATTTCCTCCGCCGCCGCATCGCCCCTCTGCAGGCGAAGGGGAGACCCGCCTGGGAATTTGGAGGCCCGGCAGACATCATGAGGTTGCGCCCAGGCCTCAACTTTAATTTCACCGTCATAGAATTGGACGGGATACTTAAAGAAATATTCAAGCACGACCCGCAGCATCCCGAGTGGTTCAGGTTGCCGGCAGGCGTCGTGCTTATGTGTAACAACTCCTCGGGCGACCGCATCTGCGCAATGATGCCGTTGTGTGACTCACACGGGATTGCTCCAACTTGGCAAGAGCCCACCGGCGACGTCGTGCAGCAGTTCTTCGACAGCCTAGTGGAGGTGGCGGTCAATGCTGACGAGAAGAAGCTCCTCACCCGCGACACCACTGATCAAGAGATGGAGCGCATCGCCACCAGGGCGGAAGAGGCGGCGGCAGCCACGGCCGCGGGTGAATTCCGGTTCACCGTGGAGGAAGCTTACACGGCGTTGGCGATGAGTCTTGCCGAACGGGAGCACCCCGAAGAGGAAGAAGAGCTCGCCGCGCCCGACGCCGAGTCGAACGAGCCCGCCGAGGGTGCAAGCGGCCCGCCATCTCCGAGGAGCTTGCCGCGAGCAGGGCCCGCAGTGCAGCCCCCAGCGCAGCCAAGAAGGCGCCTCCGCAGGGTTGGCGACGTAGCAGGGCGGCAAGTGGGCCAGCAGCCGCAGCGTCGCGCGACGCACTCTACCGCGGCAAGTACGGTTGCTGCGGGAGCGCCTCCCGCCGCAGCGACAACTGAAGCGGGGCCGTCTTGGGCTGGCGCCGCAGTCCCCGCCAAGCGGCCAAGGGATCCCACCCCTCCACCTCATCGCGCCGGGGGTGGGCCGAACTTCGACCTCTCCGCGCTCAGCTCCGACGAGGAAGAGGAAGAAGAGTAAGATTCCCTTGTTGTTCTTGTAGTTCTTCACCTTGCCATTCCTGTCTTGCATCTGATCTGACCCACCCTGGACTCTCCCTTTTCAGGACTCTGGCCCAGAGGGCGGCGAAGAGGGCCAAGGCTGAGGTGGTGGTCATCGAGGACGAACCCACTGCGACGACAGGAGGCGCGCCCGAGACCACCTTGCCGGATCCGGTCATCACTTCGCAGAGCAGCCCCCAGCGCAGCCCCCAGCGTAAGCATATGGTTTACTTTCTGCTTCTGGGTGCGCGTGATTGCTCTTTTCCTTTGTTGACATCTGATCACTGGTTTGTTTGTGCAGGAGCAGAACAGCTTCATCAGGAGGGCATGGTGATCTCCTCCGACTCGTCGTCTGCTTCGACTACACCGCCAAGGGCGGACTCCTCGGCAAGGGAGCGTTCTCCGGTAAGGGAGGAGCCTCCGGCAAGGGAGGAGTCTCCGGCAAGGGACAGCGCTAACGATCCGCCGGTGGTGGAGCTTATGACAGCGGATCCCAGCACAGGTAATCCTTCTTGCCCGGAACTTTCCTTGTAGTCTTCTGCTAATTTCTCTTCTCGGATACTTGTTTGATTTCTCCTTCTTCTCCGGTCGTCATACCCACCCTCCGCGGATCCGATGGAGACCGAAGCGGGCGGCGAGGAGGACGCGCGCGGCAATACTGATGATGCCGCGGCCGCCGAAGACGGAGCTGGTGCCGATGAGCCTGCCAGTGAAGAGGCCGCCAAGGCTGCCGCCGAGCAAGCTGGCGGGGGATCTGGCGATCGCACTGACGGCCCTGAGGCCGCAGGAGCGTCAGGCGCTGCACCGACCACCGATCCCTCCGCCGCTGCCGCAGCGTCAGGCTCTGAGGAGCCCCAGCCCGGCGCCTATCTGAAGGCTGGCGAGGGCATCTTCATCAAGCTCCCTTGGGCGTCAAGCTCCAGGGCGCCGGTGGAAGGAGAAGTTTTGGATGGGGAGGTGCTCGCCTCCGCCGGGTTGTCGATCGTTGATGCGCCGGGAAGCAGCAGCGGCGAGCCTGAGGAGGAGCGGCTGCTATGGAGGCTGCTGGCGCTCTACCGCGCCTGCCAAGTCAAGTTGGAGTCCCGGGAAGCGCTTGTCGCGAGGGCTAGCGTGGACATAGAGAAGCGTGCGGAGGAGCTCCGGGGTCTTCGCCAAGAAACTCTTCGGGCCTTGGCGGAGGAGCGGGAGCAGCTTGCTGAGGAGCGGAAGGCCTTCCTCCTTGAGAAGGCCGAAGCTGAAGAGCAGCAGCGGCTCACCGGCGAGAAGCTGTACGCGCGAGAAGGCGAGCTGACTCAGCGGAAAGTGAACCTCGACAGCCACGAAGAGGAGCTTGCCGTGCGCGAACGGGCACTTGGTGGGACGCTCCAAGAGGCAAAGGATGCGGCTGCGGCTGCCGAGGCCGCCAAGAAAGAATTGGAGGCAAAGGTGGCGCAGCTAGAAGCTGATCTGAAGGTTGGTGGCGAAGAGCTTGCCGCGCTCAAGCTAGAGCGCGAGAAGGACGCCCTTGCCCACGGTGAGCTGCAGGGCCGACTCGCCGAGAGGGGCAAGGAACTGAGCGCCGCCAAGGATTCCAACGCCGATCTGACGCTGAAGCTGGCCACCTTGACGGAGACGTTGGACAGCGCCAGGAAACGGGAGGCAGACTTGAAGAAAGACATCAAGGCCAACGATGCGCTGCTGGCGAGGGCCGCCAAAACCCAGAATCACCTCAGAGATACCGTGGCGCTCTGGACGGAGGGCCTCGTGAACGTTGCTGCAGTCATTGAAGAGGAGCTGGTGCAGTTGGGGGTGGAAGGCTTCGGGTACTCCTCCGACGAGAACCTCCAACCCAGCGCCAAGCTCACTCTGTTCTTCAAAGGCGTGGCGGCGGCGCTTCAGTAACTCCGGGAACGGACCCCAAAGCAGTTGGCCGACGAGTCACGCTCGATTTGTGCCGGAGTTCTGGAGAAGGTGCTGGTGAAGGTGGCCTTCCGCAATCCGGGCCTCAACCTCACCAACATCCTCAAGAGGCTGCCGGCGGACGCTGATCTTGACGCACTTAAGGGTTGCACCCATTGTGGACAGGGTGAACGAGGTCAAAAGGGTTGACGGCGGTCGCGTAGATTAGGCCGTCCATTTTCTTCTTCTCTTGTCGCTGCCAGTCATGTCATGGGAACACTTTATTAGAGGCGCGACAAGTTATTTTTGTAATATAACTCTATCTTAGGCAAAAAATTGTTGTGTTACTTCCTTTACTCGACTCTTGGCTTTGTATGGTTCTGCCCTACGCTTTCTAGGGAAACTTGCCGGCGCAGGTACCCTTGCCGCGAGCGCCGAGTGCGGAACTTCAGCAGCCTGCTGGCGGGGTCGCTACCGACAAGCAACCTTGTCGCAACTAGTTGCAGCTCACTTAAGTTGTTGAGAGGACTCGAAACAAAGTAAGGGCGCTAGCAGCTCACTTAAGTTGCTGAGCGGACTCGAAGCAAAGTAAGGGCGCTAGCAGCTCACTTAAGTTGTTGAGCGGACTCGAAACAAAGTAAAGGCGCAACTAGCTACGAGTTGGTTCCTCCGCTCACAGGTTTTCCATACAAAGCACGGTCGTTCAAGGAAAATAACTCAAAAACTTAAAAAAACTGATTGCTCAAACTTTAGCAACTTAGCTTTTCTGTCGTCTGCTGCCCGGCAAGGAGAAGCTTTCTTGAATGGCCTGGTCCACACCATTATCTTCTCCTTCCCCCCCGGTAAACCTTGTGGGCGAGGGAACCTTCCTTCTTTTGAGAAAGAAACAGAGGAATGAAGTGATATGGAGCCTTGGGCTCGTTATCGCTTACCGGGGTCTGGTGCTGCACAAAGTGTCAGATAACATATGCGAAAAAGGATTATAGCATAAAAAAACTAACAAGATGTGCGGGGCACATGAACCTTACTGTTGCACGGGGTCTGCGCCCGGCTTTGTACAAAGGATTACATGCAACAGCGACAAGACTTGTACAAAAGGTGGTTGCCGGAAAAGCTTCCGGCAACCGCGCCCTACGGGTAAAACTTACGAAGATGTTCTATGTTCCAGGAGTTGCTCACCGGAATGCCATCTTTGGTCTCAAGGCGGACAGCGCCAGGCCTAGTGACTCGTTTCACCCAATAAGGGCCTTCCCACTTCGGCGTCAACTTGTCGGAATTCTTGGCGGACTGAACACGCCGAAGAACAAGGTCGCCTTCCTCGAAGCTCCTGGCTTTAACTTTGCGGCTATGGTAGCGACGCAAAGCTTGCTGGTAGCGAGCGGCTCGCACAGCAGCCTGAAGACGGTCTTCCTCAAGGAGCAGCGCGTCGTCTTGGCGCAACTGCTCTTGCTCGAGCTCATCATAAGCGAGCACTCGAGGTGACCCGTAAACGAGTTCCATGGGGAGAACTGCCTCTGCTCCATAGACTAGAGCGAAAGGTGTCTGGCCAGTGGCTCGATTTGGTGTCGTTTTGATTGACCAAAGAACCACCGGCAGCTCCTCGATCTAGTTCTTTCCGCACTTGTGCAGCCTGTCGAAATTTCTGGTCTTGAGCCCGCGTAGCACTTCAGCATTTGCCCGCTCTGCTTGACCGTTGCTTCTCGGATGAGCAACAGAAGCGAAGCAGACCTTGGCGCCAAGGTCTTGGACGTACTGCATGAAGGTGCGGCTTGTGAATTGCGTGCCGTTGTCAGTGATGATCCTGTTAGGAACCCCGAAACGGCAAACAATCGACCTGAAGAACTTGACTGCTGACTGTGCTGTCACCTTCCTCACTGGTTCCACTTCCGGCCACTTTGTGAACTTGTCGATTGCAACATACAAGAACTCAAAGCCCCCGACAGCTCGGGGGAAGGGGCCAAGGATGTCGAGCCCCCAGACCGAAAATGGCCAGGATAAAGGGATCGTCTGGAGAGCTTGAGCTGGCTGGTCTATCTGTTTGGAATGGAACTGGCACGCTTCACACTTGGTTACTTGTGCAGTTGCATCCTGGAGGGCTGTCGGCAAGAAGAAGCCTTGTCAGAATGCTTTGCCGGCAAGTGCTCTTGCGCCAATGTGGTGACCACATATGCCTCCATGTATCTCTGCCAACGGCTGTTGTCCATCTTCCCAGCAAATGCACTTTAATTTCACACTGTTGAGTCTTATTCTGTACAGTGTGCTGTCGACAAACTTGTACATACTTGACTGCCGGGCTACTTTTTCAGCTTCTTCTTGCTCTTCGAGAAGTTCTCCTGTCTGAAGGAAATGGACAATCTGTTGTGCCCATGCTGGAGCTTGTGGCTCGACAACAAGGACTAAAGGCGTATCTGTTGCTGCGGGAACATCCGCTTCCACGGCAAGAACCTGTGGCTCTACCGGAGCGTGATGCTCCCCGACAAGCTTGCCGGAGCAAGACTTGTCGGGAGCGTCTGCTTCAACGAAACAAGCCATAAGGCTTGCCGGAGCAAACTGCTCCTCAGCACTCTTGGCGTCTATCTTGGGGACCTTCTTGGCGGCGGCTTCGGGGAGCTCTGCCGGAAAGTAGTCACCAGAAACCAACTTCCTCTTCTTGTTCTGTCCAGTTGATGGTGTTACGGACGGTTGAGTCAGCTTGAGCACAAAGATCCCTGGTTCCACAGGCAACTTTAGTGCAGCGCACTTTGACAGGCCATCAGCAATGTCATTCTGAGCTCGCGGAACATGTTCCATTTGCAGGCCGTCAAAGTGTCCTTCTAGCTTTCTCACTTCATCAACATAAGCTTCCATCAATGGACTCTGGTAGTTCTTGTTCACTTGGCGGACGACAAGCTGCGAGTCACCCCTTACAATGAGTTTCTTGATCCCAAGGTCGGCTGTGATTCTGAGGCCGGCAAGCAAACCTTCATACTCTGCGGTATTGTTCGTTGCTTGCTCCTTGGGAAAGTGCATCTGGACTATGTACTTGAGGTGCTCTCTGGTGGGTGCGATAAGTAGCACGCCAGCACCGGCGCCTTGCAGCGAGAAGGCACCATCAAAGTACATCAGCCACTCTTTGCTTGTCTCCTTGACGGGGATGCTCGTCTCTGGAATTTCTTCGTCTGGGGTTGGCGTCCACTCTGCTATGAACTCTGCCAATGCCCTGCTTTGGATCGTTGCAGTGCTCTCAAACTTGAGGCCAAAGCTTGACAGTTCCAGTGCCCACTCGACAATCCTGCCTGTTGCTTCTGGATTCTGCAGTATCCTCTTCAACGGAAAGCGAGTGACAACTATTATCTCATGTGCCTGGAAGTAATGGCGCAGCTTTCTCGAGGCCATGAGAAGGCCGAAAAGCAATTTTTGCACACCAGAGTACCTCGACCTAGCCCCCATGGAGAAGGGAGCTGACAAAGTAAACTGGGCGCTGCACCATCTTCTTCTGCACCTCCTTGCACGTCTGCGCAGACTCAACTTTGTCGGGGCCAGAGCTTGTCGGAGAAGCCCCCTGCTTGTCGCTGGATTCACTTGCCGCGGTTGCTGGCTCATCGTCCGCCTCCCTCTCCGCTACTAACGCAGCACTAACCACTTGATTGTTTGCTGCCAGATATAGTAGCAACTTCTCTTGTGGCTTAGGTGTGACAAGTATTGGAGTGGAGGACAGGTACCTCTTCAAGTCCTGTAGCGCGGCCTCCGCTTCTGGAGTCCATTTCATTGGACCTGCCTTTTTCAATATTTTGAAAAATGGCAGGGCGCGCTCAGCAGACTTAGAGACAAACCTGCTGAGAGCAGCCACGCAACCGGCAAGCCTTCGCACATCCTTGACGCGCTTCGGTGCTTCAATCTGCTCGATGGCCTTAATCTTGTCGGGGTTGGCTTCAATTCCCCGCTGAGACACAAAGAACCCGAGAAGCTTGCCGGAAGGGACTCCAAACACGCACTTCTCGGGGTTGAGCTTGAGGTTGATCTTGCGCAGATTTGCAAAAGTTTCTTCTAAATCTTGGATCAGGGTAGCCTTGTCCTTGCTCTTGACCACTATATCATCCATGTAGGCTTCCACATTTCTGTGTATCTGTGGCTCAAAAGCGACATGGACTACCCTGCAAATGTTGAACCAGCATTCTTTAACCCAAAGGGCATCCGTACAAAACAGTATGTGCCGCAAGGGGTGATAAATGCGGTTTTTTCCTCATCCTCTTCTGCCATGAAGATCTGATGGTATCCTGAGTATGCATCAAGAAATGAAAGCAAATCACATCCAGCTGTGGAGTCAACAATCTGGTCAATGCGCGGCAAGGGAAATGGATCTTTGGGACAAGCTTTATTGACATTAGTGAAGTCTATACAAAGCCTCCATTTCCCGTTCGCCTTGCGCACGACTACAGGATTGGCCAACCACATGGGATGGAGCACTCCTCTGACAAGGCCTGCTGCTTCCAATTTCCTGATCTCTTCTGCAATGAACTCTTGGCGCTCCACCGCTTGCTTCCTAACTCTCTGCTTGACGGGCCGCACATGAGGACAGACGGCAAGGTGGTGCTCAATTACTTTCCTGGGAACACCGGGGATATCAGACGGTTGCCATGCAAACACGTCGACATTCGCCCGCAGGAAAGCAATGAGCGCGCTTTCCTATTTGGGGTCAAGCGTGGCACTAATGGTGAAGGTACCACCAGTGCCGTCCTCCTTGGCGGACACCTTCTTGGTCTCGGGTGGAGCTGCCATCTTCTTCTTGCACTTGCCGGTGGAGCTCGATGGTGCGTCCTCAACGGTAGCGCAGCACTCCGAAGAGGTGCGCTTGCCGGAGTGGGCATCAGAGCTCTTGCCGGACTTAGTCTTCTTCTTCCCCCCGGGAGCTTCAACGGCAAGTGTGCTGTGATCAGCTGCGGCTGCTGCTTCCCGGTAGATCTTGTCGGCGCAGATAAGGGCATCCTTCTTGTCGCCGAGGACAGAGATGACACTTATCGGGCCTGGCATCTTGAGCATGTTGTATGCATAGTGAGAGGCTGCCATAAACTTGGCGAGCGCTGGATGGCCAAGGATCCCATTGTAGGGCAATGGAAAATCGGCAACGTCAAATGTGACCCTCTCAGTCCTGAAATTCAGCTCGCTGCCAAATGTGACCGGCAGCGTGATCTTTCCCTTCGGCTTGCTCCTTCCCGGGTTGATTCCTTGGAATGTGCCGGTCTCTTCGAGCTCGCTGTTAGGGATCTGGAGTTTCTGAAGGACCGCGGAGGAGATCAGATTCAAGCCGGCCCCGCTGTCAACTAGCATCTTCATGACCTTGAGGTTGCGGATAGTTGGTGAAACCAACATCGGCAAGCACCCGACCGCAGTTATGCGATTAGGGTGATCCTCAATGTCGAAGATGATAGGCATGCTGGACCATTTCAGAGGCTTGCGTGACTCTATGGATGGCTCTGCTGCATTCACTTCCCGCATCCACTGCTTGAGTTGGCGGTGCGAAGTATGCAGAGAGGCGCCACCGTCAACGCACAGGACCTCTGTGGCTTTCTGAAATTCCTGCTTGTCGGCCTCGTCATCATCCATGTCTTCGTCATCGTCGTCGTCTTCATCCTTGTCGCGGCCACGGGGAGGCCTATCTCCTTGCCGCTGCTTGGCCTTGCCGCGGCGTTCTCCTCGGCCGGGACGTTTCTTGCCGGATCCACCAGTTCCTTCCTGGGCCTTCTCCTTGTCGCGCCGCTCGTACTCAGCTTTCTGTTGTTCAACAAGCTGTTCGACTTTCTTGCAGTTCTGGAGATCGTGACCCTTGGTGCGGTGAATTTTACAATATTGCTTGCCGGAGCTGTCCTGCTTGTCGGCGGCTGCCACAGGCTGGGCCTCCTTGTCGGAGCCACCAGCTTTAGCTTCCTTGGCGCCACCTCCGTTGCCGGATTGCTCGACAGCTAGCACTTCCTTGCCCTTTTTCCTTCTGTTGTTCCGCCGCCGGCCTTTCCTTGTCGGGGCGGCATCCTCACTGTCGGATCCTCCTGCTCCTGTACTCTCTCCGGGGAGCCTCCTCCCCTCTTCAGCGCGTGCACACTTGTCGGCCAGGGCGTAAAGCTCGCTGACGTCTCTGATCTTACACATCGCCATCTCCTCCCTCATCCTTCGGTTTCGCACATTCTGATGGAACGCGCTGATGATCGCGGCGGGGTGGATGTCTGGGATGTTGTGCTGTACACGGCTGAATCTCTGAATGTACTTGCGCAGTGGCTCTCCTTCCTTCTGGGCGAGCAGATGAAGATCGCTCTCTTGGCCATGTGGCTTGTGGCCGCCTGTAAAGGCGCCGATAAACTGATGGCATAAATCTGCCCAAGAGGAGATGGAATTGTCCGGCAAGTGCATGAGCCAGGACCTGACGTTGGGCTTGAGTACCAGCGGGAAGTAGTTGGCAAGGATCTTGTCGTCCCATCCCCCGGCAGCCTGCACCGCGATGGTGTAGATGCTGAGAAACTCCGACGGATGCATCTTGCCATCGTACTTCTCTGGTACGTCTGGTTTGAAATTCTTTGTGCTGGGCCACTGGACTTGCCGCAGCTCACGGGTGAACGCAGGACAACCTACCGCGTACGGCAGATCGCCTGGTTCCCCTGGCGCATGCATGTCAACAAAGAGCCCAGCGCGCTTGTCGGATTGACGTCGCGCTTCTCTTCGGCGCTCGATGCGGGTTCGAGCGTCTTCTTGTTGTCGTTCATGGAGAACTTGGCGCTGGTCGCGACGAGCTCATGGGTCCGACGACGCGGTGGAGCCGCTGTCGGGGTGGACCCGGCGAGTCGGCGATTTTGGTCTTCGTAGTGGAGAGTGCATGGAAGTCGCACCTCCCCCGGTCTTGTTGCCATCGGCTCGCGTCCGGCTGTCCTGCCGCGGCAGCGAGGTGCTTGGTTGCCGCGCAGTGTCGCCATTGGCGAAGCCGATGAGGCTCTGGATAGTGGCCCTCCATTCGTCGGTCTTGTCCGCCGTCGGAGGATAGTCTAGGAGCAGTTGAGCTCACGCCAAGGCTTCCGCTGGAGTGGTGGGCGGCGGAGGTGAACAGTGCGAGGAGCGGGGCGTGCTCGGACTCCTAACCACGTTAGAAGGAGCAGTGCCCCGTCCAGGCGACCGTACTTCGCTCGAGCCAGCATGTTGACGTGCATGTTGGTCTTGAGAGCCACGAGAACCACCGGCTTGATCTTGGCCCAGCGGACGTATGGCGCTGCGAACGCCATGACGCTGCTGGTCCCGCGCCTCCTGAGAGGGGCGCGGTGCGTGCATGGACGCCGAGGTCTGTGCCGCCTTGTCCTTGGACTTGGCCGCACTGAGGGCTCCCTCATCGATGCCCATTCTTCCGCCGGCGTTCACTCCACCGCCCGTTTGCTCCGGAGGCGGTGAAAGCGACGCAGACGGGACAGCTGCCTCTGAATCCTTCATCTTCGGTGGCATGTCGATGAAGACGATGAAGATTTAGCTTGCGTGCACGCCGGATCGGGTTCGCACGATCTCGACGCCCCCTACCTGGCGCACCAAAGATGTCGGGGAAGCTGATCCACCAACACCTATGGGGACCGGGCCCCTTTCGGTTCGGAGGGGGGCGGAGGCCGCACAAAGAGCGGATCGAGGCGGTACACGCGAGAAGTTTTACCCAGCTTCGGGCCGCACGGATGCGTAAAACCCTACTGCTGCTTGTTTGTGTGTATTGAATTCTTGCTCAGGAGCGATGGATGCTATCAGACTGAGCGTGGGAGTGTTCCTGGTGTTTCGAATGAGCCGAACCCCCCCCCCCCCCTCGTTGCGCTTGGGCCTCCTTTTATACTCTCAAGGGGTCACCGACAGGTGGCAACGTAGACGAGAGGGGTAGAAAAGGAAAAAGAATGCGGTAGCTGCACCTACCGCTACTGTAGACACAGTGTATCCTACCTAACTCTGACGGCAGGGGACAGGGGCATTGAATGCCCGTCTGAGTTGCCTAAACAGTGCAAAAAGTGACCATTAGGAGCGCCACTGTTTGCCACGATGGCCTTCTCTTCATCTCCGCTTGCCACCGCGCACCCCTAGCTACACGGCCTCCTGCCATGTGTGCTTGGGAGAGTCCTAGAGCGACACGTTAGCAGGTGTGCTAGAGCGCGGGCACGAAGTGGGGGTTTCCCGCGGCAAGCTCCTTGCTGCGGTCGTCGTCTTGTCGTGTTTGGGAGCTTGTTGCTCACCGGGCCTTGCCGGGACGCAGGGCGCATCGTGGCAAGCTTTCTTGGTATGCCTTGAGTGGCCTTCCCGGCAAGCTCCTCTTGCCGGGGTCTTGTCTCTTCCCGGCAAGATCCTCTTGCCGGGGCCTGGGTTGGCCTTCCTGGCAAGCTCCTCTTGCCGGGGCCTGGGTTGGCCTTCCCGGCAAGCTCCTCTTGCCGGGGCCTTGGTTTGAGTACTTTGTTCTTGAATGGTCTCCAAGGGAACCACGGAGGGTCTTGGCGGTCACCCGGCAAGCCTTGCCGCGGGATGCTGCGACCGCCCGTGCACAAGTTCGGGGTACTAGGGTACCCCTACTCTAGTACACCGACAACATCCAAGTTTGGTATAATAAAAACTATCATAGGAAGTGAATTGGATGCTATGATCAAGTTGATGCTTGATAATTGTTTTGAGATATGGAGGTGGTGATATTAGAGTCATGCTAGTTGGGTAATTGTGAATTTAAAGAATACTTGTGTTGAAGTTGGCAAGCCCCATAGCATGCACGTACGGTAACCGTTGTGTAACAAATTTGAAACATGAGGTGTTCTTAGATTGTCATCCTTATGAGTGGCGGTCGGGGACGAGCACTGGTCTTTTCCTAGCAATCTATCCCCCTAGGAGCATGCGCGTAGTGCTTGATTTTTGATGACTTGTAGATTTTTGCAATAAGTATATGAGTTCTTTATGACTAATGTTGAGTCCATGGATTATACGCACTCTTACCTTTCCATCATTGCTAGCCTCTTCGGGACCATGCATTGCCCTTTCTCACCTTGAGAGTTGGTGCAAACTTCGCCGGTGCATCCAAACCCCGTGATACGATACGCTCTATCACACATAAACCTCCTTATATCTTCCTCAAAACAGCCACCATACCTACCTATTATGGCATTTCCATAGCCATTCCGAGATATATTGCCATGCAACTTTCCACCGTTCCGTTCATCATGACACGCATCATCATTGTCATATTGCCTTGCATGATCATGTAGTTGACATCGTATTTGTGGCAAAGCCACCTTCATAATTTTTCATACAGGTCACTCTTGATTCATTGCCCATCCTGGTACACCGCCGGAGGCATTCATATAGAGTCGTATCTTATTCTAGTTTGGAGCTGTAACTCATGAGTTGTAAATAAATAGAAGTATGATTATTATCATTATTAGAGCATTGTCCCTTATAAAAAAGGCAAAATAAAAAAAGGACAAATAAAAAAAGAAAAAAAAGAAAGGCCAAATAAAAAAGGAAAGGCCCAAAAAAGGGGGACAATGCTACTATCTTTTTCCACACTTGTGCTTCAAAGTAGCACCATGTTCTTCATATAAAGAGTCTCATTTGTTGTCACTTTCATATACTAGTGTGAATTTTTCATTATAGAACTTGGTTTGTATATTCCAATGATGGGCTTCCTCAAAATGCCCTAGGTCTTCGTGAGCAAGCAAGTTGGATGCACACCCACTAGTTTCTTTTGTTGAGCTTTCAAGCATTTATAGCTCTAGTGCATCTGTTGCATGGCAATCCCTACTCCTCATGTTGACATCAATTGATGGGCATCTCCATAGTCCGTTGATTAGCCTTGTTAACATGAGACATTCTTCCTTTTTGTCTTCTCCACACAACCTCCATCATCATATTCTATTCCACCCATAGTGTTATATCCATGGCTCACGCTTATGTATTGCGTGAAAGTTGAAAAAGTTTGAGATTACTTAAGTATGAAACAATTGCTTGGCTTGTCATCGGGGGTGTGCAAGATGAGAGCATTTTTGTATGACGAAAATGGAGCATGACCAAACTATATGATTTTGTAGGGATGAACTTTCTTTAGCCATGTTTATTTTGAGAAGACATGATTGCTTGTTAGTATGCTTGAAGTATTAATATTTCTTATGTCAATATGTACTTTTATTTTGAATCATTTGGATCTGAACATTCATGCCACAATAAAGAAAATTACATTAAGGATTATGCTAGGTAGCATTCCACATCAAACATTCTGTTTTATCATTTACCTACTCGAGGACGAGCGGGAATTAAGCTTTGGGATGCTTGATATGTCTCCAACATATCTATAATTTTTTATTGTTCCATGCTATTATATTACCCATTTTGGATGTTTATGGGCTTTACTTTACACTTTTATATCATTTTTGGGACTAACCTACTAACCGGAGGCCCAGCCCGAATTGTTGTTTTTTTTTCCTATTTCAGTGTTTCAAAGAAAAGGAATATCAAACGGATTCCAAACGGAATGAAACCTTCGGGAGCGATCTTTTCGGAACAAACGCAACCCAGGAGACTTGGAGTGGACGTCAAGCTGTAAATGAGGCGGTTGTCGGTGTAAAAACCGGCGGATCTCGGGTAGGGGGTCCTGAAATGTGCATCTAAGGCTAATGGTAACAGGAGGCAGGGGACACAATGTTTACCCAGGTTCGGGCCCTCTCGATGGAGGTAATACCCTACTTCCTCCTTGATTGATCTTGATGATAAGAGTATTACAAGAGTTGATAGCATGGAAGCTAGCCTATGATTATGATTGTTGTTGTCCTACGGACTAAACCCTCCGGTTTATATAGACACCGGAGGGGGCTAGGGTTACATAGAGTTGGTTACAAAGGAGGAAATCTACATATCCAAATATCCAAGATTGCCTTCCACGCAAAGGAGAGTCCCATCCGGACACAGGACAACGTCTTCAATCTTGTATCTTCATAGTCCAACAGTCCGACCAAAGTATATAGTCCGGCTGTCCGAGGACCCCTTAATCCAGGACTCCCTCAGTAGCCCCTGAACCAGGCTTCAATGATGATGAGTCCGGCGCGCATATTGTCTTCGGCATTGCAAGGCGGGTTCCTTCTCTGAATACTCCCTAGAAGATTTAGGACACAAGGGTCGTGTCCGGCTCTACAAAACAAATTCCACATACCACCGTAGAGAGTATAATATTCCACAAATCTAAATTGCTGACAGCTTTTTATAGCATGACGCCACGGTTCGGCCTTTATTCGAACCGTTTTCATAACTAGACACTACACACGCTGCGAGGCGGTTTTACTGGCACGTCTAGTCGAAGCAGAGATCATGTCCCCCTTATCATGGGGTTGCGTGGGTAACCCAACCGTGTTTGTTTAATATGACTCTTCGATTTTAGGCAAGTCCCAAATGGTCACGCGGGGGACGTTTGATATTCATCCTCTTTATAAAGGGGGCCAAGGCCTGTCCTTTTCTTTCCACGCTCGACCCTTCCCCTCACGCACCTCGAGTTCCAACACCCAAGGCTCAAGCCAAAGCTCTTTGGTCCTTCGACCATGTCCAGATCCAATCAAGGCCCATGGATGGCCTCCTCCGTCACAGAGGAGGACATCAGGAAGCTTAGGGAGGCCAGGTATCTCACCGCCGAGATTCCGCATAGGCTACCTGCTCAAGGGCAGGTCGTCCCCACTCCCAAACCTAACGAGAGCATCGTTTTCACCTCCCACTTTCTCCGAGGGCTAGGTTTTAGCGTTGATCCCTTCGTGAGAGGTCTCATGTTCTATTACAGACTAGATTTTCATGATCTAGCTCCGAATCCCGTTCTTCATATCTTGTCATTTATCGTTGTGTGTGAAACCTTCCTCCGCATCACCCCCCCCCCCACTTCGGCCTATGGCTCAAGACCTTCAATGTGAGGCCGAGGGTGATTGACGGGTGTCACGCGGAGTGCGGAGGCTCTATAATAAGCAAAGGCGCCGACGCCCCATGGCCAAAGGGCTCTTTCATGGAGACTTCTGATTTATGGTAGCAGGAGTGGTTTCACATCACCGCTCCCCGAGGTACAAAGCGGGTGCCTGCTCCAGCGTTCCTCCCGGGCCCTCCACCACAACTGGCGTCATGGGTCAACAAAGGGCTGGACTGGGGACCTGCAAATGACGTGCCGACATTATAGAGCCGCATCCGAGACCTTCTAAAGAGGGATATCAGTCTTGCCAAGATAATGCAAGTGATGTTGGTTCGTCGAGTCCTGCCCTGCCAATGTCGTACTCTCCGTATGTGGGAGTTCAACCCGGAAGGACCGCGAACCATTCAACAATTCTTTGGCATGGCGCTCAAAGAGATGTACGAGTTATTCTTCGGATCATGAATAAAGTGTCCGGACACCACCGAGGATGTGGGTCTCAATTGTAACCGCCCGGATACCCCGGTAAATACTTCTGCTGCCGAACACACCATCCTTTATATTTATTATATCATCATCCTAAAAAATGTTCTTTGCCAGGACTGGCTGAAGAAGGCGGGGAGGATTAGGTATCCGGCCCCTCGTCCCGAAGACTCGCCGAATCCTTTGTTGACCAGGATGCTTGACTGCGCGCCGTATCCGGTGCCACCAGGTGAAGATGAGGGGAGGGATAGAGAAGCCACAGATGGGCCTCATTTTTTAGACATCCGAATTGGAGGAGCAGGTGCCTCCGCGAGGGAGGATAATCAGGGAGGGGAATCTAAAATACCTTCTCCTCAAGGTAAGAAATGGGCCACCTCCGAAGATTTGGAAATGGAGGCTTCTAAACGAATGAAGAGGACCTCACAAGGGGACCGGTCATTCACCGAACCATAAGTGAAAGAGTACTTTGATAAACATATCCTGTTTTGTCTCTAAGAATTATGACTGAAACATATTTGTTGCAGTCCGGCTCGTAGCCCTTCTCCACAGAATTCGTCCTCGGGGGATCTTCCTCCGGAGATGATGGAGAGCAAGTCGCCTCCCTCTGCCTCCCCGCCACATGGGGCGGACGACCCCGAAGTGTCGTCACAGAGGATTTCTCCGGATCCACCAAGGCCAGAAGTTGACACTTCGGCCGCCCAGAGTCTGCAATATCCGGCTCCCAAGGAGAGCTTCATGAGGAGTCCAGGATTGTCCGGCGCACAGCCGGACACGCTAATGGGCCTTCTAGAGAGAGCGGCCATCTCCGAGATGCATCATGCTCTAATGGGCATGGTAGTTGAAAGGATTTCATCCACGAAAAGCGGTTTGAATGAAGCTTTTACGAGTCTACTGAGACGCTTTGAGGTACGCAAAAAGTGCAATTTTGGTGCTGCCGCACATGCTAAGTCTGCTCTATATAGATAGTAGCCCCTGAGACTCTGGTTGCCATCAACGTGGCGGACAGAGGATCATAATCGATATTAATAACCGCACTGCTTTATGTGCAGGTGGCTGAGGGTTCGGCGACCGACCGATCTACTGATTTTGCCGAGTTAGAGCGGCAGCTGAACGTGGCTGATGCCGACATCACACTTGTTAACAAGCGGCTTGATGAGGCCCAGGGTATGTATATTCGGCTTATCAGCAAATCCTTAAGAGCAGCATGATGCTAGTATCTATAATATGTTGTTTACTGCAGATGGAGCTGCTGCCATGGAGACCCTTCGGGCGGAGCTTGCCCAAGCCAAGGAGCAAGCCCGGATAAGTGATGCGGCCGCTCTGAAGGCGGTCGAGGAGTTAAGAGCCAAACAGGCTGCTCGTCGCCGGAGCAAAGAAAAGATAGCTCAGATGGCTACCGAGCTGGAAGATGCCGCCAACCGCCGCGAGCTCCTTGAAAAGGAAAGTCAAGCAAAAGCAGCTGACCTGAAGAAGGCCCTAGAGGCAGCCAAGGAAATCCGCTCTGAAATGAGGGGGATGAGGGAGGAGCTTTGTGAAGCCGAAGATATCGTGGCTGGAAAGCCCTATCTGTTGCGGATGAAATTCGGAGATCCGAAGTATGCCCCTCTGGATCAGTTGTGGAGTGCGGCAGACGCATATGCGGACCTGGCAAAGAGTGCTGATGATGCATCTGAGTTTTACAAAGACCGGAAGGACCATAAGGCTGAGGGGTTATTCTGGTCGCAGTTCAGTGCCCCGACGCATCCGTTGCCATTGAATGAAAAGATGGCTTCATGGGCCGAACTCCATAGGTTGTCCGGGCTTGCTATGAGGTCTGTCGTGGATCATCTTTGGCCACAAGGGCCAAGGCTGGACATTTATTTTGGATTAGTGCAACAATTCCTTGGTGCTGTGTCGCATATCGACACTGTGAAGAGGTCAGCATGCATGGAGGGTGCACAGATGACTCTTGCCCATGTTAAAACATACTGGGCTAGGATGGAAGCCACCGCTGTTGCAACCCGGAGTGCGGCAGACGGACAGGACCCGGCCGAGCACTATTTCGAAGAAGTCTTAGAAGGCGCCCGTTTAATAGGGGCTCAGTGCTCAAAGAATGCCATGTTCGAATCACATGTATCGCGATTGTAAAGAAAATGCTATTTCGATTATAAAGGCTGTTTTTATACTTTTGCCTGAAAGTAGTATAATGCCTCCTGTGCGGCCGTTTATGTATATATATGTATCCTGAAAGTTTGCAGTCATCGGCTTCAGCCGCCACGCATATAATGCGGGGGTGTTCGGGAAAGCACGTAGTCACACTTGATCCAACGTCTTGGTCCGTTAAGGAGGTGGTAGCGCGGCGAACCAGGTAATCAGACTATATAGCTTTAACATTTTCACTTAGCCGTAGGAGTTTGACGGTGGGGCTACTATATAGCCCCTGGTACTTTCACGTTCAGCCGGATATGGTGTGCGTATGTACGTGACCAGGAAACCAGTCCTTCATTAATGCGGAGGAATCGCGAAGATTCCGCAGGGTCATCGAGTGGTTAACCAGTCTCGCGTTGTATCATAACAGTCAGTTTTCGGCTTTCTCTACTGAGGTGCTCGTCCAGGTAAACCGGGGCACAATCGCAGTAGTTCTCCTGGTGTCGCCTTAGCCGATAGAACAAAACGTAAGGTAGCAAAACACGGGACCCAGACAAACCCAATATTTGACCAAAGACATGATTCGGAGATGATGCATATAAGGCCAAACTCGCAACGCCGAACACTCCCTAAGGTATTCGGACTTTATAATGTGTACTGGGCTGAATAATGCCCTTAACAATGAGCCCTGAGTTTCCAGGTATGAGCAGTGTTCTGGTGTGACAAAAATGCCGAAAACGCCAGTATCCCCCCCGGTTGTATAAAGTTTCTGGAGGGGAAGGAGCAACAAGAGATGTTAAAAAGGTTTACGCAGGGTGTTAATCTAAAGAGAAACCTCTGTGCGGGGCCCTGCTGCACGTCTGAGCCTTTATCTCCGTTGTGCCATATCCTGGAAGGGTGTAGCACGATGATCATCTCTAAAACAAAAAACCCAGGTGAAAGACTTCATGCGAGGTGTTTGTTAATCTGAATGAAACATGAAAATGCAAGATGCTATTTTTATTGATAGGGTCGAGCCAAACTATGGGCTTGTTTTGCAAGCAGCCCCTAGCATCGTTTGTGGGGAAATCCCAACTTTGTTGTTACATTAGGTGGAGAGCCGGACTCGTCTAACCGTGTCCGTGGTCCTGACGACCGGCCATTAGTCCTGGTTGGAGGGACCGCTCAGTGTTTGGCTGCTAGAGCCGCCACATATTCTTCCATGTATAAGGAACGCTTTGTGTTCCCGCTAACTGTGATGACGCCGCGCGGACCCGGCATCTTAAGTTTGAGGTAGGCGTAATGCGGTACTGCATTAAAATGAGAGAATGCCCTTCGTCCGAGTAGTGCATGATAGCCACTCCGGAATGGTGCGATGTTGAAGGTTAATTCTTCGCTTCTGAAGTTGTCGGGAGAACCAAATACAACCTCTAGTACTAGGGAGCCTGTACAGTGGGCCTCAATGCCTGGTATCACTCCTTTGAAGGTAGTATTACTTAGGCTGATCCTTGAAGGGTCTATCCCCATTTTGCGGATCGTCCTGGTATATCAGGTTTAGACTACTGCCGCCGTCCATAAGGACTCGTGTGAGATGGTATCCGTCAATTATTGGGTCGAGCACCAAGGCAGCCAATCCTCCGTGCCGGACACTAGTCGGATGGTCCCTGCGATCAAAGGTGATCGGGCAGGCCGACCAGGGATTAAATTTGGGGGCGACGGGCTCAACAGCGTATATGTCTCTGAGTGCGCGTTTGTGCGTTCTCTTTGGAATGTGTGTTACGTAAATCATCTTCACTGTTTTGACTTCTGGTGGGAATTTTGTCTGTCCTCTAGTGTTCATCTCACGAGGCTCGTCCTCATCTTCACTTGGTGTCT
Organism: Triticum aestivum; assembly: GCF_018294505.1. Lineage (NCBI taxonomy): Eukaryota > Viridiplantae > Streptophyta > Magnoliopsida > Poales > Poaceae > Triticum > Triticum aestivum. The sequence continues at coordinate 472,096,136 of NC_057813.1, forward strand.
CCCTCCCCTTTTGTTCGGCATTCAGTTTGCCGGCCTGCTTAAAGACCCAACACTCTCTGTGGGTGTGGTTTGCAGGCTTTTCGGGGGTGCCATGAATCTGACATAATTTTTCTAGAATTTTGTTTAGGCTGGACGGTCCATCTCTGCTGCCTTTAAATGGCTTCTTCCGTTGACCGGGTCGAGAGCCCCTGAATCCGTCATAGACTGTTGTATTCTCTGGGCTGTCATTATTGTTTCGATGCTTGTTTTTGTTGCGCCGCGGCTTCCCATTGCCATTCCTGACTTCGGATGTGCTTGGGTCGCTGGTGCCGCTATGGGCCAGCCAGCTGTCCTCGCCGGCGCAGAAGTGGGACATAAGGCTTGTTAAGGCTGCCATTGTCCTCGGCTTTTCTTAACCGAGGTGTCTGGCAAGACATTCGTGCCAGATACTATGTTTGAAGGCCGCTAAGGCTTCGGCATCCGGGCAATCGACTATTTGATTCTTCTTAGTGAGAAACATGTTCATGAGCTTTCGGGCTGACTCTCCGAGCTGTTGAATTATGTGACTTAGGCCGTCAGCGTCCGGTGGCCGGACATGGGTCCCTTGAAAATTGGCCCTGAAAGCATCCTCGACCTCTTCCCAACTTCCAATTGAGTTTTCGGGAAGGCTTTACAACCAGTGCCGAGCTGGTCCCTTTAATTTGAGGGGTAGATATTTGATGGCGTGGAGATCGTCTCCGCGAGCCATATGGATGTGAAGGATAAAGTCCTCGATCCAGACCCCAGGGTCTGTAGTTCCATCGTATGCCTCTATATTCACGGGTTTAAATCCTTTCGGAAATTCGTGATCCAGCACCTCATCGGTGAAGCACAGGGGGTGTGCGGCACCCCTGTATTTGGTTGTGTCGTGGCATCCTGTCAATGGTTGTTGTGTTCGGTTCTGATTCCAAGCTGGTATTCGATCAATGTGATCGTTTTGGTAGTTCTGATCCTGTGCTGGAGCGCGCTTCCTAGATTCGTAGATGGATCTGGCCATACCGGACTTTCTGTCCAGGAGCTCACGTAGATCGTGTGCTGACTTGTGGGCAGCATCATCAGTCGTCTTGTCGAGGCCATGGGGCGGTCGGTTTGGCTGATCGGTCGTTTTTGGCTGAGTGGGCTCTACGGCCTCGTCGTCAAATTCGGGCAGCAGCTTGCGCTTTGGATAGCTCTTTGCGTGGCGATCGTCATCATATTTTTCTTCAGTGTCGAGCACTTTGTTCCACCTGCAGTTGAGTGTATCCTGTGCGGCCTTAAGCCTTTGCTTCTGCTTCTTTAGGCTCCTCGCAGTCGCAATAAGCCTTCTGTGGAGGTTCTCTTGTTCCAAGGGTTTTTTTGGGATGATGAGTGCATCATCATCCGGGTTGTTCTCCTCTTCGGAGACAGGTTGTTGAATTTTACCCTCGGGATCGGCGTTGTCTGACGTCGGCTCTGGAATGTTTTCACCGTCCCCTGGCTCATCCTGCTCCATCGCTGCGTCCATGGGGTCGTCGTTTCCTTTGGAATCAACCGGGGTATTATTATTTTTTGCGTTGTTGTCGCTGTTTTTACTGTGGCGGGATTTAGAGCTGCGTCTACGGTGCCGCTTTGGTGGCTTGTCAAGGGGATTATCCTTAATTGTATCGTCACCATCGCCTTCTTTTGGCGTGTCCACCATGTATATATCGTATGATGAGGTGGCAGTCCAGCGCCTAGTGGGCGGTGGTTCCTGTTCTTCTCCTGCGTCGTCGTAAATACCGTCGACGTCTTCGGAGTCAAAATCGAGCGTGTCGGTTAAGTATCGATAATGGCTATGAAGTGGGTGGTGGGTGGGGAACGAATTTATTCATCGTCCGCTTCCCACTCAAGCCAGGCATAGTTCGGCCAAGAGTCTCCTGACAAGGACAGAGACCTTAATGAGTTCAGCACACCTCCCAATAGTGAGTGGTGAAAAATATCCGTGGCGGTGAACTCCATGACGGGTGCCCAATCTGATTTGATAGGCACAGACGCACGCGGTTCGGATCCTGCAACCGGGGAAGAGTCCGGGGGTCCGACGACACCACTCTCACAGGAGGTGGGATCAGCATTCGGCTCCAACGCCGATGAGTGTGCAGCCTCCATGGCGGGGTCCATCCACCCGTCCTCGGAAGGCACAATCTGCTCTGGATTGATCTTCAGCGCTAACGTGGGTGCGATCTCCGGAATAATGTCCGACGGTGGATCAAATTCATGTCCGTCTTGACTGTTCGGTGCACCTGTCATGGGCTCGAACCCGTCGAAGATCAAGTCTCCGCAGATGTTGGCAGTGTAGTTTAAGCTTCCAAACCTGACCTGATGGCCAGGGGCGTAGCTATCAATCTGCTCCAGATGGCCAAGCGAGTTGGCCCGCAGTACGAAGCCGCCGAATACGAAGATCTTTCTGGGAAGGAAAACCTCCCCCTGGACCGCATCGTTGAAGATGCTCGAAGGGGCCATGAAGCCTTACAGCAACGGCACAGTGGAACTCTCAATGAAAGCACCAATGTCAGTGTTAAAACCGACGGATCTCGGGTAGGGGGTCCCGAACTATGCGTCTAAGGCTAATGGTAACAGGAGGCAGGGGACATGATGTTTACCCAGGTTCGGGCCCTCTCGATGGAGGTAATACCCTACTTCATGCTTGATTGATCTTGATGATATGGGTATTACAAGAGTTGATCTACCATGAGATCGTAGAGGCTAAACCCTAGAAGCTAGCCTATGATTATGATTGTTGTTGTCCTACGGACTAAACCCTCTGGTTTATATAGACACCGGTGGGGGCTAGGGTTACACAGAGTTGGTTACAGAGAAGGAAATCTACATATCTGAATATCCAAGCTTGCCTTCCACCCAAAGGAGAGTCCCATCCGGACACGGGACGAAGTCTTCAATCTTGTATCTTCATAGTCCAACAGTCCGGCCAAAGTATATAGTCCGGCTGTCCGAGGACCCCTTAATCCAAGACTCCTTCAGCGGCCACAAGGGTGCCCGGCGCGCCATAAACGGGCGGGTCCCTTGTTGCTCCACCGACGTACTTCCTTCTCCTATATATACTCTTGTACCCTGAAAACATTGGAGAGCACAACGAAAACCTAATTCCACCGCCGCAACCTTCTGTATCCGCGAGATCCCATCTTGGACCCTTCGCCGACGCTCCGCCGAAGGGGGAATCGGCCATGGAGGGCCTCTACATCATCTCCAAGGCCTCTCCGATGAGTTGTGGTAGTTTACCACAGACCTTCGGGTCCATAGTTATTATCTAGATGGCTTCTTCTCTCTCTTTGAATCTCAATACCAAGTTCTCCTCGATCTTCTTGGAGATCTATTTGATGTAACTCTTTTTGCGGTGTGTTTGTCGAGATCCGATGAATTGTGGGTTTATGATCAAGTTTATCTATGAGAAATATTTGAATCTCCTATGAATTCTTTTATGTATGATTTGTTATCTTTGCAACTCTCTTCGAATAATCAATTTGGTTTGGCCTACTAGATTGATCTTTCTTGCAATGGGAGAAGTGTTTAGCTTTGGGTTCAATCTTGCGGTGTCCTTTCCCAGTGACAGCTGGGGCAGCAAGGCACGTATTGTATTGTTGTCATCGAGGATAAAAAGATGGGGGTTATATCATATTGCATGAGTTTATCCCTCTACATCACGTCATCTTTCTAATGTGTTACTCAGTTCTTCATGAACTTAATACTCTACATGCAGGCAGGAGTCGGTCGATGTGCGGAGTAATAGTAGTGGATGCAGAATTGTTTTGATCTACTTGTTGCAGATGTGATGCCTATATACATGATCATGCCTAGATAATCTCATAACTATGCACTTTTCTATCAATTGCTCGACAGTAATTTGTTCACCCACCGTAATACTTATGCTATCTTGAGAGAAGCCACTAGTGAGACATATGTCCCCCGGGCTATCTTTTATCATATAAGTTTTCCATCTACTTTTATTTGCATCTTTTACTTTCCAATCTATATCATAAAAATACCAAAAATATTTATCTTATCTTATTATCTCTATCTGATCTCACTTTTGCAAGTTACCGTGAAGGGATTGACAACCCCTTTATCGCGTTGGTTGCGAGGTTCTTGTTTGTTTGTGTAGGTGCGTGGGACTTTTGAGGAGCCTCCTACTGGATTGATACCTTGGTTTTCAAAAACTGAGAGAAATACTTACGCTACTTTGCTGCATCACCCTTTCCACTTCAAGGGAAAAACCAACGCATGCTCAAGAGGTAGCACGGCGACGGCAGCCTCACACCGCAGCCGAACTAGTGAACCCTCGTACTCCTCTCCGCGTGGGCATCCACTGCCGCATCTTCCACGTATCCGCGTCGTCCCCTTCCTAGGCCTCGCCGTCGTCCACCGCCCTGGTGCTCTCGGTGCGGCATCGTCAATTTGGTCAAGGAACGACTTCCATCAAAAGAGTACTGTATGTGGAGAGGCTAACAGCTGGGTCCACGGCTGCAGCAAGGAAGTGCCTCCTTATTACGCAGAAAATAATGATTCCTCCACCTGACAGTGGGGAACCAACGGATGGGCCACCATATTTCGTGAAAAAAATGTTTCCTCCCTGACTGCTGGGACCCACCGGCTACATCTTCGCACGCAAGGAAGTGCGTCCATATTACGGGGAGGGGGGGATGATTCGCCCCCTGACTGTTGGGACCCACCAGCTACATCTTCGCACGCAAGGAAGTTCTTGTCAGTCGGGACCCACCTGGTCGAAGCATATGCAGCGTTGTCATTCTGGTCACGAACATGTACGTACATACTGGTTGATGTAGAGGCATGCACGTGTCATAGTAGAGGCGGGCACGTAGCATGTACACGTACGTACAGCGGCCAGGGTGCAAGAAAGAAAATACGGCCACGTACATACATATGGGCAAGGTCTCGAATGCCTACTCGCGCATACGTACGGCCAGGGCTCGTGTACATGGCTAGGTCAGAATAGAGAAATTGTGTCGTCGTCGTGTTCATGGGGAGGCAATGGAATGCGTCGTGTTCATCGGGAGGCAACGGAATGTGTGATGTTCATCGGGAGCCAACCGGCTTGCATGGAATAGCCGATGGAAACGAGGCCTGGTATACCACAGAACGGAGGAAACGGCCTTGTGTTCGACCGGCCACGGTCAAAACGGGATCCTGTTCATCGGGAGGGATCTGGCGTACCGCAAAACAGAGGAAACGGACTTCTGTTGGATCTGCTACAGTCGAAACGGGGTCCTATTGATCGGGAGGCGTGTGGCGTACCGCAAAACGAAGGAAACGGACTTGTGTTGGAGCGCTACGGTCGAAACAGGGGTCCTGTTCATCGGGAGGGGTGTGGCGTACCGCAAAACGGGACTCCACGGGATACTATTCATCTCCACCGTTGACCTCCTCCATCCTCCACGGGCTACTGTTCATCCACCGTCGACCTCCTCCAGCCTCCACCTGCGACTGTTCATCCACGGGCTCCTGTTCATCCAGCCTCCACCGCTCCTCCACCGGCTACTGTTCAACCAACCCTCTCCATGGGGTCCTGTTCAACCACCCCTCCATGGCCTACTGTTTATCCAGCCCTCCACCGGCTACTATTCAACCAGTCCTCCTCCACCGGCTACTGTTCAACCTTCCCTACACGGGGTCCTGTTCATCCAACCCTCCACGGGGTCCTGTTCATCCAACCCTCCACGGGGTCCTGTTCATCTACGCCCAACCGACTCGATCGATCGGGGTCCTGTTCATCCAGCGGCAACATCACGGGGTCCTGTTCATCCAACCCCCCACCGGGAACTGTTCATCCAAACCCCCCAACAACACTCACTGTTCATCCGGAGGCAGCATCGATCGGCTTCAGTTAGCAGCAGTAGCGAAGGAATCGCTTGACCGGTTTCAGTTAACAGCCATTGATCGATCGCTCAGGTTCAGTAACGCGTAGCCTGTACTGCAATCGCTCGGGTTCAGTTAGGCGAATGCCTCGCTCGGGTTCAGTTAGAGCCCAACGCCTCGCACCCACACGCGTACGTGTACGAGATAAACGCGCATCGCTCGACCCTCGACCACCCACCGTAACCGGGAACTCCCTGATATTTTCCTCGCCCTTGCTTCTACGACGGTTTTTTCCCGTCATGGACGGCCCAAAGAATGTCATGCAGCTGCGTCTCCGGCCAGCCCAGGACGAAAAGCCCATTTTCTGTCATGATTTTTTGTCATAGAAGTATGAGCCCACCACATCTATGATGATACCGGGTTTTGTCACAATTATCGTCATAGAAGTGTCATAAGCATGACAAAAATAAATCGTTCGGCCCAAAATGTCACGGATGTGTCTTTTTTTTGTAGCGTTGATTGTAGAAAATTAAATAAAGCTACTAGAAAAGATCATTACCCTCTGCCTTTCATCGATCGAATGTTAGAAATATTATCTAAGCACACACATTTCTGCTTCCTTGATGGATACTCTGGCTTTTCACAAATACCTATTTGACAATCTGATCAAGAAAAGACCAGTTTTACTTGTCCTTTTGGAACATTTGCTTATAGATGTATGCCTTTCAATTTATGTAATGCACCTGCTACCTTTCAAAGATGTATGACTGCTATATTCTCTGATTTTTGTGAAAATATTGTTGAGGTTTTCATGGATGACTTTTCTGTTTATGGGAAGTCTTTTGATGATTGTTTAATCAATCTTAATCGAGTTTTGCAGAGATGTGAACAAACAAATCTTGTCTTGGATTGGGAGAAGTGCCACTTTATGGTTAATGAAGGTATTGTCTTGGGCCATAAAATTTCTGAAAGAGGCATTAAGGTGGACAAAGCCAAGGTTGATGCAATTGAGAAAATGCCATGTCCTAAAGATATCAAAGGTATTCGTAGTTTCCTTGGTCATGTTGGTTTCTATAGGAGGTTTATCAAAGCTTTTCTAAAATTTCTAGGCCTCTTACTAATATTTGGCAAAAGGATATTCCCTTTGTGTTTGATGATGATTACATGGAAGCCTTTGAAACACTAAAGAAAGCCTTAATCACTGCGCCTATTGTTCAACCACCTGATTGGAACTTGCCTTTTGAGGTTATGTGTGATGCTAGTGATGATGATGTTGGTGCTGTTCTTGCACAAAGAGTTGATAAGAAACTAAATGTTCATTATGCTAGTAAAACTCTAGACAGTGCTCAATGAAACTATGCTACTACTGAAAAAGAATTCTTAGCAGTGGTGTTTGCTTGTGATAAATTCCGATCTTACATTGTTGATTCTAAAGTAATTGTTCACACCGATCATGCTGCTATAAAATATCTCATGGAAAAGAAAGATGCTAAACCTAGACTCATTAGGTGGGTTCTTCTGCTACAAGAATTTGATTTGCATATCATTGATAAGAAAGGAGCAGAGAACCCCATAGCTGATAACTTGTCTAGACTTGAAAATATTCTTGATGACCCACAACCAATTAATGATAGCTTCCCTGATGAACAACTAGCTGCAATAAATGTTTCTCATAGCACACCTTGGTATGCCGACTATGCTAATTATATTGTTGTTGAATACATACCAGCTAGCTTCACATACCAACAAAAGAAAAAATTCTTCTATGATTTAAGACATTACTTTTGGGATGACCCACATCTTTATAAAGAAGGAGTATATGGTATTATAAGATGTTGTGTAGCTGAGCATGAACAGGAACAAATCCTACGGAAATGTCACTCCGAAGCTTATGGAGGACATCATGCGGGAGACAGAACCGCTCATAAGGTATTGCAATCTGGTTTCTATTGGCCTACTCTCTTCAAGTATGCCCGTAAGTTTGTCTCATCATGTGATGAATGCCAAAGAATAGGTAATATCGGTAAGCATCAAGAAATGCCTATGAATTATTCACTTGCTGTTGAACCATTTGATGTTTGGGGATATGACTTTATGGGACCTTTTCCTTCCTCTAATGGGTATACACATATTTTGGTTGTTGTTTATTATGTTACTAAGTGGGTAGAAGCTATTCCAACCAGTAGTGCTGATCACAACACCTCTATTAAAATGCTTAAGGAAGTTATTTTCCCAAGGTTTGGAGTCCCTGGATATTTAATGACTGATGGTGGTTCACACTTTATTCATGGTGCTTTCCGTAAAATGCTTGCTAAATATGATGTTAATCATAGAATTGTGTCACCTTATCATCCTCAGTCTAGTGGTCAAGTTGAACTTAGCAATAGAGAAATAAAACTAATCTTACAAAAGACTGTTAATAGGTCCCGGAAGAATTGGTCTAAGAAATTAGATGATGCACTTTGGGCTTATAGAACAGCTTAGAAAAATCCTATGGGTATGTCTCCATATAAAATGGTTTATGGAAAAGCTTGTCATTTACCTCTTGAGTTAGAACATAAAGCATTTTGGGAAATAAAAGAACACAATTATGATTTCAAACTTGCTGGAGAAAAGAGGTTATTTGATATTAGCTCATTAGATGAATGGAGAACCCAGGCTTACGAAAATGCTTAGTTATTCAAAGAAAAAGTTAAAAGATGGCATGACAAAAGACTCCAAAAGCGTGAGTTCAAAGTCGGAGAATATGTTCTTTTTTACAACTCTCGTTTCAGATTATTTGCAGGAAAACTCCTCTCCAAATGGGAAGGACCCAATGTCATCGAGGAGGTCTACCCAAAGATTGTCAATGGGCAACGAATAAAACACTATATCTCAGGTACACCCATTGTTGGGGATATGCCCCGCAGCATAACCCGGACGGAAGTATAACCCGGCCGGACTGGATGACTCACTAAGTGACCCGCCCGAGCCTGGCGGCTCATGGGTGACCCGGCGAGTGGGTCAGAGGAACGACAAGACCAGGTGGCCCAGAAGGTGGTTTATGGAAGGCCGGATCATGTTATGGTGGGCCGGTTTAAGAGGAAAGGCGTGAAGAATATTTACCTTACAAGGAGTTAAGACCCGGACTTGTATTCGGTTTGTATTAGAAGGTAGTATAGTCCTAATCCTACTAGGACTCCACATGTAACCCGCCCCTTCTACTTATATAAGGAGGGGCAGGGCTCCCAAAGAAGGGACAAGCAAGAAGAAACAATCTTAGGGCTAGACATAACTAGGAGAGCCGGTTTATGGCGACTGCCTCGTGATCATAATGAGATCTAGCCACAAACAACATGTAGGGTTGTTACCGGATGATGTTTCCCGGGGCCAGAAGCTGTCTAAATCTTTCTCTTGCGTGTTGCCTCTCTCGATTCTGATCAACCCCTTCAAGCTACCGCATAGATGTGTTGGCCTCACGGCTAAGTCCTCACACTAGGACATCTGCCGTGACAAAACCACGACAGTTGGCGCCCACTGTGGGGCTATCGCACGATGGTGTTGAGTTCTTGAAGGGATCTTTCCCAGGGTTTTGAGAAGCTCGCGATTGTTCAGATAAAGAAAAGTTGGTTTGAAAAGATCTGCATCAGTTTCAAGTTCATCAGTTCAGATTTATGATCTATGAGATTTGAGTTTAAGAAGAATTAGGGTTCAGATATTTGCGTTTGCCGCCATCGTCCGATGATCTGCCGAAGCTCATACGTACTCACCAAACGATTGGGCTGATGATATTAATTTTTTCTCGGTGGATGTTGTGCACCGCACTCAGTGATCCGACTAGACATCAAATCCCAGAGAAGACAAAGACGGCCGATTTCCGCGACACCTAGTATTGGTTGAACACTAAATGCGCTAAGACCAAAGAGGACAGGTTCCAATAAAGAAACTGCCACTGGTACTAAATTGGATGGAAACCGAAGATGAGGTCAACTCCAACTTGTACTAATACTACCCTATTACGTGGAGAAATCAGTAGAAGTGGTTTTAGCTAACAAGCACTACTATGATTCACGTAGTACTAAGAACCACATGTGTAATTATGAAGGAAAAGGCAGCTGCCTAGCACACATGGATGAAGAGGCCAAGAGGCAGATTGGTCAGGTCAAAACAATGGCGGCAGAGAAAACCAGCTGAGAGTTTATACCATCAAAACAAAAAGTTGGTACAAAACCCCAGGCGTCAACTCCAATCCGAGTAGAAGTACATCGGCAAAAGAAAGATAGCCGGAGTTTGGTTCAAGGAAAAGAAAGGAAAACCCCAGGCGTCAACTCCAATCCGAGTAGCGGTACATCGGCACAAGAAAGCTAGTCGGAGTCTGGTTCAAGGAAAAGAAAGGAAAACACCAGGCGTCAACTCCAATCTGAAAGAAGAAATCAGATGCTGCTCTATCAAGAAGAGCTGGATGTTAAAAATAATTTTATTGGGGTTTGTGCCAGCGTTATTCTACACCACCCATTGCCTCGTCGCCTGATGGACGCGCGCAAGCCGCCGCCTACGCGGATCGGTCTACCTCAACACGTTGGTTCCGCGCTCACTCTTACGAACCGCCTGATGGATGCGCACAAACCGCCGCCCACACTGTTCGGTTTACATCCGTCCGCACTTGCGGCCGATTCTACTGTCCGCACCGGCTTATAAACGCCGCGGCCAACTTGTCTGTGGTTGATTTTTCACCATGGTGATCATCAACTCCACGTGGATCATTTTCGACCTAACATATCAAGTGATATCCATCCAGTTTACTTTTTATTAGTACTTGTTAATTTTTTGTGAAAACAACTACTCTGCCCTATAGTGTTGTTATATACAAGTAAATTATTTATTACAAAAGTGTTGATATATCACAGATATGGAGCATGGGCCAGCATCATTTTTATTGGCGTTCGTCTGTGTCGCGCAACTTCACGGACACGTGTGTAAGCCGCCGACACCCGCAGTTCAGTCTACATCAATATACGGCCAACTCGCTCGTCCGCGCCGGTTTACAACACCGGTGCCGACTTTCCCTGTCCGCATCGGCTTACAATGCCGCAGCCGACTCATTTACTGTCTGGACGAGTCAGGTGTATCCATCTAAAATTTATTTTTGGCGCATATTGTTTTTGTCAAAGAAACAATTACTCTGGTCGGCAATATATATTTTTTGCAGGATAATGATTCATTGTAAAGATGGTGTCATGCCGTATCTATGGAGTGTGCGGACGTACATAAGTCACTGCCTCTGCGGACCCAGTCTACATTAACTCGCCCATTCGCGCGGATTACTGCACCCGCGACTAACTCGCTCGTCCGCACTGGCTTACAATGCCACAGCCGACTCATCTGTCCGAGCTGCCTCTGATGATGCAGTCGTCTTTGTTGTCCGTCTCTCGCAGCCTGGTCTACATAGCATAACGGGCCGCACATGTCTGCATGAGCTGTTTATTGAGTATGAACAAGTCACAGCTTGGGTAGCCCGGTTTTCTTTCAACAAAATGGAGGCAAATTGTCATATACTATCAACCTCGTCTGCACTGGGTGGTTCAAGGGGCAGGCGCACAAGTCGCCGCCACTACAGTTTGGTTAACTTCAAATCACCAGTTGGAAGGAACCATTGGCCGAGTTGCTGACACGGCTCATACGGGATCATTTATAACCCGCCGCAGTCACCTCAACCTTCTGTGGATTCACATCGTGCTATCAACACCAATGATATACAAGTTATGTCGGTTTATATCATGGTCAAATATGGAGAATCTCAAGTCAATTCCTCGAGTCACCTTGAGACTTGGGGGCTACGGTAATATGATTCAGCAAATGCTGCCGGTTTTCAGTGAAGTCAAGAACCCTAGGACGTTGGAGGGAAAGATAACCCGGTCCCGGAGGCTACTACCATATGGATGAAAATTTAAAGGCCGTCAGAATATTTCTGGCTTAGAAGTATATGACAGTTACAAAATCCCGGCACAATGAAGAAGTTCCGGGTCATCAGAAAGGATTCCGGTTTAAAATCCGGCTCAGGGGAAGTCAGTCTCGCTGAAGCTCTCAAATATCCGGTTTACAATCCGGTTCAAGGGAAATCTGTCTCCCACAAAGCTCTGAAAGCTCTCAAATCTGGTTTAAGAATGTCGGGTTCAAAAAGGAATTAACTTCTCGCAAGTTCGAGTTTAAAGACCGTCAGACGATTTCCGGCTGAAAATGAAGATTTTGGTTCAAAATCTGGTTCAAGGGAAGCTTTGAAGCTCTCAATATCCAGTTTAACATCCCGTTCAAGAAGAATTCATCTCTCGCAAGTTCAAGTTCTTAGAAAAATTATAGGGGCCAAAGAAAGTTTGTTGCACAGCGTAACTCAAACATAGGCACCCGGCGAGCACAGCTCAGAAATATATCACATGGGGGCTTCTGCTTATAAAGCGGAGTTCCAATTATCCATTAAACCGGCTTATAAAGCCACAACAAAGCTTGGGGGCTTCACACCCAAGGGGCCAAAGAGAGTTTTTTGCCAAGCACTGCTCAAACATAGGCACCCACTGGGCACAGCTCACAAAGTTACTTGGGGGCTCTTTGTACAAAGCAACAAAGAGTTTGAAAGGACCCTTGTAATAGGCTATCGAGCCAGGCTTGGAAGCCAGGTGTATTCACCTAAAACCCCGGGTTAACTTGCCTTCATCTAGTAAGTCACTCCGCCTAGGTAATCCTGGTATGACCCGGCGAACATTTGACAAGTCAATCTTATACAGACCCTGAACTTGTCAAAGTTAAAATGATGATTGGTTAATGTGCGGTCTATCTTAAAAGGTTTTGTGAAATGGTTTAACTCAGTGGCCTGGCAGCCCATGAAAAGCCTTAAATTTGGGCCTGGTAGCCCTTCAAAAGCCTCGTCTACAAGTTTTCATATGCTTTTATTTGCCAAGTTTTTTCTCCTTTGATGAGATTTATGATGTTTTTTGATAAATCGGCGTTCATTGACCCGGCTTGACTTTCAACTACAAGTTGTCAGTACATGATCAGTTATAATCCGGCGCTTATTAACCCGGTCTGGTTTCGACTATAAGTCGCCGGTATTATATATGGATAATCCGGTGTCTATTACAACCCGGTACGGTTTTATTATAAACCGGCAAAATATGAGAGGAGTTATCAGTACTCAAGATTTCGGTTATCACCCTTACTACAAAAAGTTGGTAAACCAATGATGTGATTCAATGTCATAGGTATGATATATTTCATATTTGATTATTCTTAAATGTAGCCTTGTTTATAAACCCGGGTTATATGTTGGACATTATGACCCGTCCGGCGGTAAACTGCCAGGGCACTTTAAACTTGTTGTATGCAGAAACAGGTTGAATAAAGCATAGTTATAAATCACCGGCGTTTATTAACCTGGCCTGGCTTTAAGACGATAAGTCGCCAATATATGATGAGAAATTATCCGGTGTTTGTTAACCCGGCCTGGCTTTGGACTATAAGTCGCCAGTATATATTTGGATTGCGCCATTGAAATCATGTGCTTACCAATCATTGGGTATATTATTCAAATAGCCAACATGGCTGGATTTTTATTATGGTTATCAATAACCAGTATTATGATTAAGGTTTTCAAAGTCGCTTTAGCGCAATGGCTATCATATTATCCATGGATATGATTTATTCTACAATTGAAGGAATAGTCCCGAGTTGCTGCAAGCTTACGACCCGGCACTTGGGGGCTACATTATTCAAGTTGAGATTACATCAAATATGAAAGTCTCATGTCGCTGAAAGCATGCACCATGACACTTGGGGGCTAATGCAAAGTCATTTTTATTGGCCTTATTGAAGACCCGACTCATCACATCATAATGAGCTGGCCCTTGGGGGCTACCAATTGCTCCTGTCAACAATTCACGGTACAAAGATTTTTTATATATTGAAGGGTCCACTGCTCAGTTGGTAAAGCACAAAGCTCTTAACCTTGTGGACGTGGATTCAAGCCCCATGATGGGGGTTACATCATATGATGTTATTTTCATTGAAGTATATATCAAGTCCCATCTCAATATTATCTTACTTAGCCGGCCCTTGGGGGCTACACATCATTGCTCAAATCTACATGATTATATTTACAAAGTCCCTGCTCATTATTGCATAATGACCCGGCCCTTGGGGGATACACTGTTTGAAATTTTTATGAGCATAAGACAATTTCAAGTCCCAGGTTGTTGCAAGCATGACAACCCGGCACTTGGGGGCTACATATATGGAGTATTCAATTTTTTGCTAGTGACTGAGATGAACAACATGGATTTCTTCAAAGTAGCAGTAATTATATGGAAACAGGTCTCAAATCATCACTTTGTTCTGTTCAAGACTTGGGGGCTACATGTAATATGGATATAAGGGAGAAATATCTTCCAATTTCCAGTTTTGAGCAAACCAGATTGACCCGGCATCACCAATCATTATGACCCGGTGTCTACAAACAATCATAACCCAGCGTCATCAACAATCATGAACCGGCGTTAGCAACAATCATGAACCGGTATAGGAAACAATCATGACCCAGAATTATCAGTTTTTATAACCCCGGCGATTTTATAAATCATAGATCGACAAGTTCTACATCTTCAAGCCGGTTGAATATCAGTTGAATATTTGAAGACCAATATTTTTGTCAAGTCAGAGCATTGAAGGCCGAGTCAAATGGATTATTTGTTTACAATATTCTTCTACAAGCAAATTGATTATGAAGCTGGTTTACTGACCCGAATTTTCTAGAAGGAAGAAATGACAAGGATTTAAGGATGATCAAGCGTCAGTTTTTAAGAATATTTAACCCGGAGCACAAGCCACCAAATTTGTTCTTATGTTTATGTTGCAGATCATTTTAACATGGATAAATACAAATTAAACTGGGGGCTAATGTCGGGGATATGCCCCGCGGCGTAACCCGGCCGGAAGTATAACCCGGCCGGACTGGACGACTCACTAAGTGACCCGCCCGAGCCTGGCGACTCATGGGTGACCCGACGAGTGGGTTAGAGGAACGACAAGACCCGGTGGCCCAGAAGGCGGTTTATGGAAGGCCAGATCATGTTATGGTGGGCTGGTTTAAGAGGAAAGGCGTGAAGAATATTTACCTTACAAGCAGTTAAGACCCGGACTTGTATCCGGTTTGTATTAGAAGGTAGGCTAGTCCTAATCCTAATAGGACTCCACATGTAACCCGCCCCTTCAACTTATATAAGGAGGGTCAGGGCTCCCAAAAGAGGGACAAGCAAGAAGAAACAATCTTAGGGCTAGACATAACTAGGAGAGCCGGTTTACGGCGACTCCCTCGTGATCATAATGAGACCTAGCCACAAACAGCATGTAGGGTTGCTACCGGATGATGTTTCCCGGGGCCTGAAGCTATCTAAATCTTTGTCTTGCAAGTTGCCTCTCTCGATTCCGATCAACCCCTTCAAGCTACCGCATAGATGCGTTGGCCTCACGACTAAGTCCTCACACTAGGACATCTGCCGTGACAAAACAACGACACCCATTAATGTTGAAAGCAATGTTATGCAAATTTTGACACTGGAAGAACACATAAAAGAGTCCTTCCAGAACACTCCAGAATCGTGAAAATAAGGACGTATGTGATACGGTAAGTAAACGGACTCCGAAAATCCGCAAAAATATTTTTTGTCAGTTTTGGAATATTTTGAAAATTAGGAAAATAAGAAACTTCCAGGAAAGTGACCCTAGTGGGCACGAGTACTTTCGGGTCTCCCTTTTTCTTCTGTTCTGCTTGTTCCCCAAGATAAAAAATCTTCATATACCTCAGAATCCTGTTAACCTCCGTATCACGGAGAAATCTCCTGTTTTCTTTTCTTGATGTTTTCTGTCAGATCCAATCCACCATGGCCTCTTCAAGCTCCTCCAAGGACAAGTTCTTCGACAACGTCATCAACCCATATCTGCGGGAGGTGATGCAGCACCCTCAAGCTATCCAGATGTGTGATGGGGTGTTGCACATCCGCGATGTGTAAGGACCCAGGGGGACTGGATCCGTGGAGACCAGGCTTGGAGCCATGGATCAGGACATCTTCAAGTGCAAGGGGATGGTGGAGCATGGACTCAATGCCAATCACCTCATGATAGTGGATGGCAAGCCCATAAAGGACATCATCTTCTCCCTCAACGAGCAAATCAACTTCCTCCATAGCCAGATCCACGACCTTCAGAGCCAAGTCTTTGAATATGAGGCAATTTTAAAGGTATGAGTTTGGCTGCTAGTTGCAGGATCTGGGAGACTCAATCCTCCTTCTATGATGGTGAGCCTCTGTCGTGGAAGCCCGAGGACAAGAAACCATCTACTTCATCACCACCGACATCTTCATCACCACTAAAATAAAACTGAGTATTGAGTATGGGCACTCCCCTTGGCTTTCTCCAAGCTTGGGTTAGGTGCCCCAGTATCATATCAGTCTCCACTATCTTTTGCTTTATTTTCATAGTTCGATCAATGGTTATCTTTTGCTATTAGATGAAAAAAAGTTTAGTTCGATCCTTGCTTTTTGTGAGTTTGCTTAGTGATCAATCCTTGTAATCGTGTGCGAGATATAATAAAGTTTAGTTTGAGTTTTGTCTTCTTTACTTTCTTACTGCAATATAAAGAAAGGAAATAAAAAGAAAAGATTGTATGCTAATCTTATGGTAAGTGATGACATTACGTAAGGAAAAGTATAAGTAGAAAATTTTATTGTAGATTGACAAACATAGCATTGGTCAATGATGCAACACATGAAAGAATTAATAAGGGAAGAGAAGATTCACATATAAATATATTATCATGGAAATCTTTGTGATTGTGAGCACCCATCAAAATATTATATGCGAAATTTTTTGACGTTGGACAAGGAAGACAACTTAATGATTTATGTTTGTTCATATTCACATAGAAGTCATATTATCATAGATCCTTTAACATGTGGTGCTTGCCCCTATCTTTGCTAGCCAAAAACTCCGCACTAAGTAGAGATACTACGTGTGCATCCAAAACCCTTAAACCATATCTTGTTTGAGAGTCCACCATACCTACTTATGGATTGAATAAGATCCTTCAAGTAAGTTGTCATCAATGCAAAAAGGGCAATAAAAATTTCTCATAAAAATGTGAGATCATTTAGTGTAAGGGAAAATTGAGCGTTGTATGAACTTGTGATGGTGAAGAAGAAAAGTGACAGACTGCATAATAAAGGTTGCCATCACAAGGGGAAATATAATGTGACATTCTCTTGCACTAAGGGGTTCAGCATACAAACAAAAAGTGCATGGCAACCTCTGCTTCCCTTTGTGAAGGGCCTATCTTTTACTTTCATGTATTTACTTTTATGCAAGAGTCAAAGTTTTTCCCTCTATTCCTTTTATTTTTCTCCTTTGGCAAGCATCATGTGGTGAGGAAAGATCTAGGCACATATGTCCAGTTGAATATGGGTGGCATAAGTTATTATTTTTGACATCACCCTTGAGGTGAGTGTGTTGGGAGGCGAAACTATAAGCCCCTATCTTTCTTTGTGTCCGGTTGAAACATTTTGCTCATATGTACATGGTGAGTGTTAGCATTCATAGAAGACTAAATGATGGTTGAGGATGTGGACTTGCCTAAAGGCTCCGATACATGATCCTTCATGAAAACATGATGAATTGTAGTTGCAAAGTTGACTGAGATCATAGTTTGTTGGTTTCTAAAAGAGTTTATGCTTTATACTTCGATGTTGTGATGAACTGTCACTTGTTCATGAGAAGTCTATGATAAAAGTTTTATATTAAAGTTTGGTTATAATAAGTCACATGATGCTGCTATGTCCGTATTGTTTTTATCGACACCTCTCTCTCTAAGCATGTGGACATGTTTTTCGATTTTAGTTTTCGCTTGAGGACAAGAGGGGTCTAAGCTTGGGGGAGTTCATACGTCCATTTTGCATCATGTTTTTGTACTGTTATTTATGTTGTTTTATTTATATAATAATGCTTTTTGGAGTAATTCTAATGCCTTTCTCTCATAATATGCAAGGTATGCACCAAGGGGGAGAACTCTAGCAGCTGGAAATCTCGACTTGAAAAAGCTACGTCAAGCTACCTATTCTGCACAACTCCAAATGAGTTGAAACTCCCCGAGGATTTTTTATGGAATATTTAATAAATATTGGAGCAAATAAGTACCAGAGGAGGGCCACCAGGTGGGCACAACCCACCTAGGCGCGCCAGGAGGCCCAAGCGTGCCCTGGTGGGTGCTTCCCTCCTCGGCCCACCTCCAGTGCCCATCTTCTGGTATATAAGTCATTTTGACCTAGAAAAAATAAGGGGAGGACATTCGAGACGAAGCGCTGCCACCTCGAGCCAGAACTTGGGCAAGAGAACTTTTGCCCTCCGATGGAGCGATTCCGCCAGGGGAACTTCCCTCCCGGAGTGGTAAATCATCGTCATCATCATCACCAACAACTCTCCCATCTTGGGGAGGGCTATCTTCACCAACATCTTCACAGAACCAACTCCTCTCAAACCCTAGTTCATCTCTTCTGTTCAATCTTTGTATCAAAACTATAGATTGGTGCTCGTGGGTGACTAGAAGTGTTGATTACATCTTGTAGTTGATTACTATATGGTTTATTAGGGGGAAGATTATATGTTCAGATCCATTATGCTATTTAATACACCTATGATCTTGAGCATGTTTATCGTTTGTGAGTAGTTACTTTTGTTCTTGAGGTCATGGAGAAATCATGTTGCAAGTAATCATGTGAACTTGATATGTGTTCGATATTTTGATGATATGTATGTTGCCATTATCTTAGTGGTGTCATGTGAACGTCGACTACGTGACACTTCACCATATTTGTTCCTAAGGGAATGCATTGTGGAGTAGTTATTAGATGGTGGGTGCGAGAGTGACAGAAGCTTAAACCCCATTTTATGCGCTATTTTGTAAGGGACCGATTGGATCCAAAAGTTTAATGCTATGGTTAGAATTTATTCTTAATACTCTTCTCATAGTTGCGGATGCTTGCGAGAGGGTTAATCATAAGTAGGAGGTTTGTTCAACTAAGAACAGCACCTAAGCACCGGTCCACCCACATATCAAATTATCAAAGTACCGAACACGAATTAAGCCAACATCATGAAAGTGACTAGATGAAATTCTTGTGTACCCTCAAGAACACTTTGCTTATCATAAGAAACCGTTTTGGCCTGTCCTTTGCCTCAAAATGATTGGGCTACCTTGCTGCACTTTTGATACTACTATTTTTACTTACTCGTTACAAATTATCTTGCTATCAAACTACTCCGCTACTTATAATTTTAGCACTTGTAGACATTACCTTGCTGAAAACCACTTGTCATTTCCTTCTGCTCCTCGTTGGGTTCGACACTCTTACTTATCAAAAAGGCTACAATTGACCCCATATACTTGTGAGTCATCGATCTCTAATAATAAGCAAAGCATTCTTGAGGGTGCACGGGAATTTCACCATGTCACTTTCATCATGTTGGCTTGATTCCTGTTCGCTACTTTTATAATTTGATATGTGGGTGGGTCGGTGCTTATGTGTTGTTTTTACTTGAATAAACCTCCTACTTATGATTAACCCCCACGCAAGCATCCGCAACTACGATAAAAGTATTAAGATAAAATCTAACCATAGCATTAAACTTCTGGATCCAAATTGATCCCTTATGAAGTAGCGCATAAACTAGGGTTTAAGCTTCTGTCACTCTGGCAACCCATCATCTAATAACTACTCCACAATTCCTTCCCTTAGGCCCTAATAAGGTGAAGTGCCATGTACTCGACGTTCACATGACACCACTAAGGGAATCATAGTGTGACAGCCTGGTTTTTGCCTTCTCTCTTTTTCCGCACTCGATTTGCCTTTGCCTTGGATTTGAGTTTTTGGAATCAATTCAAATGCACGTGTCACTTGGGCATGCCCTTGACTTTCACCCAAGTGACCCATATGCATCTCATCCAACTCCATTTCTCTCTAAAACCCTAGAATGGCCCATTGAATATTTTTCACAAATAAAAATATTCATTTTCTTCCTGAAAGCTTATTTCTGAAATTAGAGCTCCAAAGCAACCCCAACTTTTATAGGTCCAAAAATCTTGAGATAATTCCTGAATTTTCTTTGAACCTTGGCCCACCTCCTGAGTAAAAATATTGCATGAATTTTTGTAATATTTTTGCTACAGAAAATCTTTTCCTTTCTGGCCCAAAAATGCACTTTGTACAGCAAGTGCATTTTCCCTTAATCTTTTGGAGCTGATCTTTCTTGAGCCTAGACACCCTCCTAAGAAACCCTTATCCCCAGGACATCATCCTTAATGGCCTTCTAGAAGCTAGCCAAACTTGGCGACCAAGTTTCTGTCCAGAAATTTGCCAGCAAGCTTGAGTCACTTCTAGTCGGCCTGGGTTTGAGTCTTCACCTTTCCTAGACTAAACACTGTGTGGACTTTAGCCCAGACAAGGTTTGGCAGCATTTGGGCATCGTTTTGGCAATACCAGGGCGGTGACCGCGTGTGGACATGGGGCATGGCATGCGTTCGACGCGCTCTACGTCGCGCCAGTGCCTCTGTTCGGTGCATGCCCGAGCCAGAGCTCGCCGACGACTACCGCATCGTGCCACCACCTTTGTCTCATCACCCTTGATCTCTCCCTGGCGCTCGCCGACGCTAGAGATGCCACGGCGAGCACGGGCGTGTCACGGCCAAAAGCCACAGTGCACCCGTGCCCCTGTCTTCTTCTCCCCCTCCTCCCTGTGCTCATCCGCGAGCGTGGACAGCCTCCGCGTGATCGCTGAGCCTCTCACGCCCTCGCCGATGCCTCTCGTCGCATCTCGCCGGCTTTCAGAGAACTCCGGCAGCGACAAGTACCCCCCTTCCCCCTCCGGCTATAAATTGAGCCCTCCCCTCCATCCCAGAGCCATCCACTGCACCATCCAACCTACATGCACACGCAGCACAGCCGTAGCCCGGCCGGGCAGGCCTTTGGCCGTCGTGCCCGACCTGAGCTCGCCGGCGACCCCCGTGGCTTAGCCACCCTGTTCCCGAGTTTCTGGAGCCCAACCAACCACCTAGGCGCATCCCTGGAGACCCTCTGCTGACGTCCCGAAGCCACGGAGCCCCTAGAATAGCCCCCATCGCCTTCTTCCTCTCCGGCATGACCCGACCGCCGCCGCCGCTTGCGGGGTTGATTGCGAGCAGCTGCGGCCGTCTCTCGTCGTGCCACGGGTATATGCAGGTGTGTCGTAGCCCCCTCTTCAATCCTATCCTTCCAGCTTTGCCCAAGAACCCCTCCTCGCTGGCGTGAGCTCCGGCAAAGTGTCGCCGCGTTCTGTTCTCTCCCCCCCCCCCTCTCTCCTGACTGGTCGGGCCCAGTGTCATCCTCTCCACTTGCACCCGAAGCGATACGAGTGGAGGCGTCTTTTGGCTTTATTCCATCGATGTCACCCCCTGGTTTTCTGTTAATTCAAATAAATTCAAATATTTTGACCAGAACTTTGACCATTGATATCTCCTAGCCTAGAAGTCCAAATGAGTTGATTCTTTTTGCATTGTGTTTGTTTTCAGAAAGCTCTAGCAACACACAAAAGTGTGGATTTTTCCTTGCTGCCTAGGATTTCTGGTGATTTTCAGAGTGGTTCTTGATATTTTGTTTTGTGGTTTTTAAATATTTTCAGAGGGAGGGACTTGTCTTGAAGCTATCCAGGAGGAGTGTGAACCTCCTCTGCACTAAGGCAAGCCACAATAACATTTGGATGGTGTCATCTCAATATCTATGATTTTCTACTTGAATATGAGCTAATTTTCATGCATTTAGAATAGTTAAATAATTATGATTTAATGCTTAGTTACTTTGTCATGCTTGATATGCTTGCTTTAGTTACTGGTTGATTGCATGGAGTAGTTTAATCAAGTAGAGTAAAGTTTTTGGCTTTATGATAATGCTTTGATAAAAATGGTAGTTTATTTTGATAATTAAATTTGCATATAAAAGATAAGTGACTAAAAATGAGGTTTGACAATAACCAGTGTAGTAACATCAGTAGGGTTTATTGATGAGTAGTGCAAGAAAGTTATTTTGGTGATGTTGATCCATTTTATGAGTTGCATACTGATCATGTCGAATAGTTGCATGATCATGGCATCGTATGGCTTGTAGTGAGTTTATTTTCAAGTTAAACCTGATAATAATCCAACTTGAATATAACGTTTATCAAGTCATGGTGCCTCTGAATCGGGTTCTTCTCAGTGGAACCACATTTACCTTTATGGGGGGTCTTGATTCGGTCCTTTGTCGTGCCTCTTACCGGTGCCTCCAATGAGGGAAGGTTATGGGCATCCGGTACCCTGTCCCGGTAAGCAGACATAACCTTGTGTGTATGTTGTTTTTATGGTGCCTTGTCCCCGTTTGGGACCGTTTTTCCACGACGGTGGCCGAAGATGCCTTTGGTAAGCATGGGGCCACCCATGACTTAGCCCTGAGAGGGAGTGGGTCGGAGTGGCCGGGAGATGTCATGGCAAGAGAAGGGTTTCGTCGGAACTCCGTTGGTCCACCTGAATGGGAGAGCGAGGCCCTTGAGTTTCGTAGTGTGGGTAAAGTGCGCTACCTCTGCAAAGTGTATTTTAATCTATCGATAGCTGCGTCCTCGGTTATGGACACAACTCAGTAGTAAGTCACACCATGGATCAACAATCATAATTAGTCTTGCACACTAAGTATTTATTGTTGGCACTGGTTTTATGATGAACTGTGGATCATGTGATGATCTTAAGTGGTTGGCTTTAGTTGTGATCTGGATTTGATCATTGTTCGGTTACAGTGGTAACCCGTTTGGTAAGCGAGTCCGTGGGACTCGGTGCACATGTCGATTTCATTGCATCAGTAGTGTTACTTGCATTGAATTAACCTGATTAATTGTCATGATATTGTTTGTCATTGTGCTTATGTTTGTTGTGAGCTTGCAAGTACATTCAATGTACTAACTTGGCGTGTCATGCCAGCTTTCTGGCAAGACATACCGGATCAGAGAGCTTCCGACGTTTAGACTGTGTCCACGTCGGTGTCCCTGTACTATGGAGTTACACTCCATCATTTTTCTGCTGTCGCGTAGTTGATATGATCTAGGCCCCTTCATGTTCATTAAAAAATGTACATACTGCTTAGCTGCACCGTGTGTGCCGCTTGGCCTCTTATCTTGATGTAATATCAGACTTATGTATCCGCTAGCATCAATAAATCAGTTGTTTCTGTACCATGTTGTTGTGTGTTGCCAGAAGACTTGATCTCTGGGCTGGCAATGCAAGGTAAACCAGTTGCTCTGAGCCAGGGTGCCACAACGCTTGGTATCAGAGCAGCGCTGATTCTAGGACACGCTAGACCGTTGGTGCGTTAGTGGAGCGGCGGATAGTTGCATCTGAGTGCCGGTAGTCATAGAAATTGATTGCTGCATTGCATGCATGTTTATTTGTTGTTATTACTAATCATCTGGTGATTGTGAGTGTAGATGGCACTAGTTCCGATCTTGTACCATCCTGATCCAGCTCCATACACATCCCCGCACCTGCTTCAGAACCTGTGGCGACAACTCTACCCAGAGGGTGCTGATCTAGTGTATCAGGTGTATCGAGAGCAGCTGGTCAGTTCGCTGTATGAGTATTATGCTGAGGTCACTCTACACCACAGTTACCCTTTCGACGCTTACACTCGTTCCTCTAAGGGTGGTTTCGATTCTACGCCCTCTCAGGCGGTCCAGTTTGCTACTATCGACGCTCTTGTAGACTTGCGCTACAACGTGGTTCGCATGCACACCCACCCAGGTTTTTACTACTACCCATCTCTGCACAAGAATAGGTGTATTCGCTTCCCTCTTATTGATCCGGCGTGCGATCGTCCTTCTAGCCACCTTTCTCGATATATCACTGCCACTTATCTTGATCTATGAGTTATCCCGAGAGCTAACCCGAGCTCGGAATAGGAACCCTCTACCCACTGTCGGTTTCACTCCATACATTCCTCCCACTTCTAGTACCTCGGTGACCACCCAGGGTACCACCAACCATTTGGCAGTGACCCCTCGCAGTGCTCCTTCTGCGTGGTCTTCCCTTGTCACTACTCCTGCAGCTCCTATGCTTAGATCCCGTCCCGCACCTGCCCCTGAGGGAGAGTCTTCAAGGCAGTGTCGTCGCGTTTCTTTTAATCCGGAGGTCTCCACTATCAGTTCAGGGTCTGAGTCCGGCTCAGGAGAGGAGCCTACAGCAGCAC
The DNA here is from genome assembly GCF_018294505.1 of Triticum aestivum. Classification (NCBI taxonomy): domain Eukaryota; kingdom Viridiplantae; phylum Streptophyta; class Magnoliopsida; order Poales; family Poaceae; genus Triticum; species Triticum aestivum. Next base: position 472,120,291 of record NC_057813.1, read on the forward strand.
CAGCCGAGCAGTAGATCGCTAGAGTATCATCTTCGTCATGAGTATGATGTATGAATGTAGTCGTACACGTCATGATGTTTAGTTTCATGTATGAGGGTAGTGAACCCGTCATGATGTTATCTTTTATGCTGAATCTATGTATAATTATGTTGGAACCTTTTTATTCGCCTTGGTTTCTTCTCGCTGTTTTTCTGGGTTTGTCGCTGGCTTTTTCCTCCCATTTTTGGATGTTTCTCATCATGGTTGCCTTGTGTTGGGAAAATAAATAATAGGATGACGCGGGGAGGTAGTAGCAGCCAAGCTTGTGAGGATGTTCCTGTTCGTCGCTCCGCACGGCAAGCAGGACATTCCCCCGAGCCATACCAGCCACCGCCACATCCGCCCTCCACTGAGCAGATTATGTGAATGTTTGAAGAAAGAAGAAACAATGATCTGATGGAGATGTTGAAAAGTGTGCAAGTTATGGTTGGACAGAATAGAAATCAGAATGGTCATTACTCCAAGCTGTTAGATTTTCAAAGGACCAAGCCTCCCAGTTTCAGTCAAGTTGTTGATCCATTCGAAGCCGATGACTAGTTGAGGACCATTGAGTGGAAGCTAGAAATTGCTCGCACTAAAGGAGACAAGGTTCCGTTTGCAACGCATTATCTCAAAGGAGCTGCAGCGATATGGTGGGATAATGCTAAAGCTATGTGGCCCGCGGACGAGGAAATTACGTGGACCAAATTCAAGGATCATTTCCGGAAGTATCATATACCCACCGGAATTATGAAGATCAAGCAATGCGAATTCCTCGCCCTTACTCAAGGAAGCATGTTAACAAGTGAGTACCTGAATAAATTCAACAATATGGCCCGGTATCCTCTCTATGATGTGGCCACCGAAGAAAGGAAGATCGACAGATTCCTTGGCGGACTGAACCAGCACCTCAGATGCACTCTCAGCATGTTTGATTTTCCGGACTTCCAAACTCTGGTGAATAAGGCCCTCATCGCAAAAAGGGAACACAAGCTCATGCACGACAACAGGCCCGCAAATAATGATCACAAGTGCAAATTTGAGCCTAAGAAGGATATGCAACCAGTGCAGAAGGCTCGTACATGGCAGCAGACTCAGGTGGAGTACAAACCCAACTGGTAGCAAAATGTCAACAAGACCACTACTCAAGTCAAGAATGTGGTAACCAGTCTGGTGTAGAAGATTGCCGGCGCAACAACGCCTGCTTCAGCTATGGACAAACCGGATATTACGCTAGACAGTGTCCCAAGAACGGCAACCCAATAGCCTCCTACCATCCACAAGTCAACCACCTGGAATCATATTCCGGCCCGAGAGCCATCCAAGGCCAAATCCATCATATCTCTGCTGACGAAGCCCAAGAAGACCCGGAAGCCGTCATTGGTATGTTCCCTGTTAATAGCATACCTGCAGTAATTTTATTTGATTCTGGGGCTTCCCACTCTTTTATTTCACGGAGTTTTGTTTCCCAAAACAAATTCCCTTGCTCGATTATGGGCAAAAGTATGGTGGTACAATCCCCGGGATTGGTGCTCCGAAGTGATCTGGTCTGCCGAAATTTGGAAATTGAGATAAAAGGAGTCAAGTTTCTAACAGCCTTGATAGTCATTGAATTTGATAAATTGGACATTATTCTGGGAATGAATTGGTTGACCCAATACCAAGTATGCGTCAACTGTGCGACCAGAGAAGTCACCATGGTAAATCAGAAAGGTCACATTGCAAGTTTTTATGCCCGCAGAAGTATACCCAAGAAGGATATGGTATTCTCAGCCGTGGCCGAAGAAGTGGAATCAATTCCTGTGGTTAGTGAGTATCCAGATGTATTTCCTAAGGAATTGCCAGGAATGCCACCAGATAGAGAGCTAGAGTTTGCAATTGACTTGGTACCCGGGACTGCACCGATATATAAGAAATATTATCGAATGCCTTCATCAGAATTGGTGGAGTTAAATAAACAGCTCGATGAGATGATTCGGAAAGGATACATCCGTCCAAACTCTTCACCTTGGGCATCACCTGCTATATTTGTGGATAAAAAGAACGGCAGTCTTCGGATGTGTGTAGACTACCGACAGTTGAATGACATCACCATCAAGAACAAGTATCCACTACCAAGAATTGATGATTTGTTTGATCAACTCAGTGGGGCCAAAGTATCCTCCAAGAATGATTTGAGGATCGGATATCATCAACTCAAAATCAGTAAGGAAGATATTCCCAAGACCGCGTTCACCACTCGGTACGGTCTTTATGAATATATTGTTAGGTCATTTGGTCTCACCAACGCCCCAGCCTTTTTCATGCATATGATGAATAAGGTGTTTATGGATTTCTTGGACAGCTTTGTTGTGGTGTTCATCATGACATCCTCATTTATTCAAAAAGCAAAGAAGAGCACAAGGACCACCTCCGAGCAGTTTTGCAAAGACTTCGTGACCATCAGCTTTATGCAAAGTTCAGCAAATGTGAATTTTGGCTCTATCAAGTGGGATTCTTAGGGCATATTCTCTCAGCTGAAGGTATATCCGTGGATCCAAGTAAAGTGAAAGATGTTCTTGATTGGACCGCACCCACGACAGTCTCTAAAATCCGGAGTTTCCTAGGATTAGCCGGGTATTATTGCTGCTTTGTCGAAGGATTCTCTAAGATTGCCAAGCCAATGACAAATATCCTAAAGAAGGATAAGAAGTTTAAATGGACTAAGGACTGCGAAAGGAGCTTCAACGAGTTAAAAACCAGATTGACATCCGCACCAGTATTGACTCTTCCCAATATCTACCGCAACTTTGATGTCTACTGCGAAGCATCCAGAAAAGGGCTCGGATGTGTACTCATGCAAGATGGCAAAGTTGTGGCCTATGCATCCCGACAACTACAGCCTCACGAAGGAAATTATCCAACTCATGACTTGGAATTGGCTGCGGTGGTGCATGCTTTGAAGATTTGGAGACACTATCTGATTGGAAAAAGGTGTCAAATATTTATGGACCACAAGAGTCTCAAGTATATATTCACTCAACCATATTTAAACCTCCGTCAGTGAAGATGGCTTGAGTTGGTTAAGGATTATGACCTGGGGATAAATTATCACTCGGGAAAGGCTAATGTGGTAGCAAATGCCCTCAGCCGCAAGCCCGCCAGCCTGAATACACTACTAGATTCTTTGCATCCCAAACTCTATGAAGAAATGGCTCAGCTAAATTTGGTAATAGTGGATGCCACGATGGCCAGCATACTGGAAATGGCTCCTACTCTCGAGGAAGAAATTCGCAGCGCTCAAGCTCATGACGACTCACTACAATCATATGCCAAGCCGATGAAGGATTTATCTAAGGATCAACACGGTATGCTAAGGTTTCGAGGAAGGATTTGCGTACCAAACCAAGAAAGTATGAAAAAGAAGATATTGTCAGAAGCACACGAATCTTCGTACTCGTTTCACCCAGGCGGCACCAAAAATGTATGAACATCTTCATCAAGTATTTTGGTGGGAAGGAATGAAGAAAGACATCGCTTACTTCGTAGCTTGTTGTGACATATGCAACAAGGTGAAGGTGGAACATCAGAAGCCCGCCGGACTCCTTCAACCCTTACCCGTATCACAATGGAAATGGGACGATCTCTGCATGGACTTCATCACCGGCTTACCAAAGACACACTGAGGGAATGATGCAATATGGGTCATTGTCGGTGTTTTGGGAATGGGGGTCCCCATACTTGCCTGCCTGCGGCCTGCGGCATGGCTCGAGTGGTGGCCAGTACGGCCCATCTTCATCAGTGCAAACTCAAGACCCTCACGAGGGGCCAAGCCTTGCGGGGCGGACAATGCAAGGCTTCCTCAGGAGCAGCCTCGCCAGGCAGGCTCGCGAGGAGGCGGATAGATCAAGGCAAGGGTACCTCGCGAGGTGCTCGTAACGCAAGCCGTGACGATCGAGACCAAGCGGGCGCCAGGCGGGCGCCGGCCTGCGCAGTGTCCTTGTTTCCTCTTTGGTGCAAAGGGGGCAAGCACAGGCGTGGAGTATCGAGGCATCAGGCAAAGTTTACTGTTTCAGTGCAACGAGACTAAGACCAGCAGAGCGGCAGGATGGAGGTCACCGCGGAGCCCAAGACGGCGTCATCACCAGTGCCTTTGGCAGCCGAAGACCAAATTTAGTCAGGATAACTTGTACTAGATGTTCCCCTTAAAAATGGCCATTGTTGGCGCCCTTCCCGCTCAATATTTGGGAAGAGGATCAGGGCCTCTCTATATAGGGATAGCCACCACAGTAGGGAGGGATCGAATCCTTCTCAAGCAAACCACCACCGCAAGAACACCTCTCGCGAGGTAGTTCTTCCCCTTGTACTATTCATCATCAGCCCCTGAGGCAATCCACCACACCACACACTGGAGTAGGGTATTACACCACAACGGTGGACCGAACCAGTATAAATCTTGTGTCACTCGTGTTGTTCATTGTATAGCTTAGATTCTCTTGAGGCAATCAGACGCGGATTGGCAGGGGGAAGATCTTCACGCCCAACCCACAGTTCAAACCTTAAGGGTCTGCCGGAACCCAACATCCGACATTTGGCGCGCCAGGTAGGGCTGCGCCGGAATCTTTCTTCCGTTGTTCCAGGTTTGATCATCCGTCATGTCCATGGCTGACGCTCGCCGGGCTCGCGCCAAGCGTCGGGCTGCTCTCGCCGCCCGCGTCGCCCAGACGGCTCCCGTCGGCGGGTGTCCCCATTGTTCCCCGTCGCCTGCCGCCAGCCGCCCGGCGGGGAACAAGCAACAGGCCTCGACGCTGCATCCCTCGGTGCGGCGAGAAGGCCGCACCGCCACCCCGTCGCTGACTCCAGCTGGTTCGTCATCCCGCGCCCGTCGCGCCTCCACGGACGCGTGTGCCGTGTTGCTCCTGGCACGTGAGCTCCTACACTACCATCCTGTTGACGACCTCTACGAGGAGTGGCTCGCTCGCATCACCGAGCTCATCGGTGCCGCAGGGGACTCCCCTGCACCGTCCCTCTCGCTGCCTCACCCTCCGTCCTGCACTGGTGGTGTAGCCCAGGAGGTGCCTCCGCCACCTCCTCCCCAAGAAGGCGCCCTGCCTCCAAGGCGCGCGGCCCCAGGACGAGATCCACTGCGTCCAGCGCCCGCGTGACAAGAAAGGAGCTTCCAAGAAATCCCTCATCCCCAAGAAGGTGCTCGCGTGCTCCCGGCACCAGCACGTCATGACCGCATCCCTGCGCCAGCACGTCAAGACCGCGCTGCTCCAGGCAGCGGAGCGCGGGAATCCCCAGGAGCAAGCCCCGCGTCAGCAGAGAGCTCCGGTGGCCATCGCAGGCTGCCGCGCCTTCACCACCGAGCTATGCAGTGTCGATTGGCAGGGCAAGTTCAAATCTGACCTGCCTCCACGCTACGACGGCACTGCCGACCCCGTGGAGTTCCTACAGCTCTACTAGCTAGGCATCGAAGCCACCAACGGGGAAGAAAAGGTCATGGCGAACTGGTTTCCCATGGCACTCAAGGACGGTGCGCGCACTTGGCTCCTGAACCTGCCTCCTGGCACAATCTCCTCCTAGGACGAGATGCGCACCCGCTTCATCGCCAACTTCCAGGGCACTCGCGACTGTCCGCCGGCCGTGGCTGACCTGCGCCGCATCAAGCAGCAACCCGGAGAGACCTTGCAGAAGTACATCCAGCGCTTCAACAGTGCTTGCCTCAAGATTCCCAAGGTGACCGAGGAGGCCATCATCTCGGCGTTCTCTGACAGCGTCTACAACGTCAAGATGAAGGAGGAACTGGCAATCCACGAAGATCTGTGCACGTCTCTGGAGTTGTTCAACCTGGCGACCAAGTGCGCAAGGGCTGAGGAGGGACGCCTCTCCCTTCTCGAGCTCCCAGCTGCAGATCTAGAAGAGAAGAAAGCCAAGGCCAAGGATGTGAAGCGCAGGGGAGCAGTTGTGCTCGCAGCAGAGCCGGACACGAAGTGCGGCAGGGACCAGCCGGAGTCGTCCAAGGGCAGCCGATACTGCGTGTACCACGATCTCGACACCCACGACACCAACGAATGCCAAGAGCTCAGGGCCATGCGAGAAGGCCGTGTCGGTCGACGCCCCGAGCGCAATGATCGGGGCTACGGCCGAGGCGGAGGAAGAGGTGGAGGACGATGGGACGACCGTGGCCCTCGCCAAGGGTGGCTTGACCGGCCTCGCGAGGACCACTGGCAGGACTAGCCTCGCGAGGGGGCTTGGAGGGATCAGCCTCATGAGGATCGCCCACAAGGCAACGCAGGACTTCCTCCTCTGCCACCACCACCAAGAAGGAATGACGACCATCATCAGGACGAGGGGGCTGGGGACTTCTAGGAGCCGCGTGCTATCGCTTGCATCTTGGGCGGTGCCCAGGCCCCAGCCTCTTAGCGCATCTTCAAGCAGTTTGCTCGCGAGGTGAATGCAGTCCTCCCCAAGCTTGAGGCCACGCGCCCTCTCAGGTGGTCCGCATGCGCCATCATGTTCAGCTCGGCAAGTGCGCGGGAACAGCCGGTGTCCTCCCGATGCTCTGTTCCCCAGTCATCAGCAATGTGCAAGTTACCAGGACCCTCATCGACGGCGGAGCAGGGCTCAACGTCCTGTCCATCGATACGTTCAACAATCTCCAAGTGCCATACGATCAGCTTCAACCAACCAAGCCTTTCTCGGGAGTCATTGATGGTTCCACCATCCCGATAGGGCAGGTCCGCCTCCCTATCACCTTTGGACAATGCAAGAACTACCGTACCGAGCTCATTGACTTCGACGTCGCCCACATTCGCCTGCCTTACAATGCCATCCTCGGATATCCAGCCCTGGCCAAGTTTATGGCAGTGACTCACCATGGCTACAACGTCCTCAAGATGCCAGGAAGTGGCGGTGTCATCACGGTCCCCTATGAAGAGAAGGATGCGGTGTGCTCTCTTGAGCGCGCCTTCCAAGCCGCGTCGATCGAGGACCCAGACAGCAAGAGTGGAAACCTTCCTGAAGCAGCTCCCAAGAAGAAGAAGACATCACCTGGCTCAAGGCCTTAGGAGGCAGGCACCTTCGGAGGCACCAATCAGGACCTGCGCCCATCCAAGGGGCGCCACCCTCCGTCGCATAGGAAGGCGCTCCTGACGCCCTCCTCGGGCAAGGCTCAGGGGCTCTCTCCTGGGGGGTCACTGACTTTGCCAAGATCACGAGGGAGGCACTCTGGAACCACTTGGAGGCGTGCTTCGCGGCACGTTTCCCTCGGGAAGGAATAAGGCAAGGAGGGCCCAACCCTCAGGAGTTCATCACCAAGGTCATTCAGGAGCTGCAGGAATTGAGAGTCATGCGCGGCAACCGCCGCCTGCCCAGTGTAGCTCCCCATCCAGGCAAGGATGGCGGGCTGCGCGTCTACATCGACTACCCAGGGCTCAATCGAGTCGCGTCGCAAGAGCGCCTCTAGCCTTCGCGCATGGGGCGTTGAGAGTGTCCACCTCACAGCTACGTTCGCATGCCCTTCAGCCTACCGAACACGGCTGCTGCTCACCAGCGCCTAATGAGGAGCATTCTGGAGGCTCATGTGGCCAAGCACCGCGCGTTCCTGGAGGAAACAAAGATGGACCTTGCCGAGCCGCCCAGACCTCCCGAGCCTCCCAAGGCACGGAGTTCCGAAGGCTCGTGAGGATTGGATTCTTCACCATGCATCGTCAGCTACTCCGGCACTCGCTCTGCAATGGTATCAGGTGACATCTCTCAAGTTTCATTTCAGTTGGGAGCGCCCTCAGGGCTGCATCATTCCCAGGTCGCGTGGGTCTGTCCCAGCGGCACGTATCTGTTTTGCTTATGTCTTTAGCTTACCTTGTTGGGGGCTCCCCTCGGGCTGCATCATCCCCAAGCAGCTTGGGCCTGACCCAATGGCATGTGGCTTTCCTTGCATCTAGCTAAGTTGGATTGCCTCTTCATGCTTAACCTGCTTGTGATAATCGCCTGCTCGATTGACACCTACCTTTGGAGCCGCTCGCTCTGGCACGGCGCTTGTGCATGGGTCCGTCCCTGGAACGTCGACAAATCTGAGTGGTCGAGCTCTGGCCACGGCAGCCCTGCAAGGCGCTACCTCACCAGGCCCCCAGTGCCTCAATCACTCCCTCGGAGCAACCAATGGCTGGCTGGCAACCGTAATGGCAGTCCTTGTTTTCCTCGTGTTGGTGTACAGGATCCACCTAAGGAATATCGTGGGGGCGTCATGAGCTCTCTCTCTCTCTCTCTCTCTCTTTCCCGTGCGATCCGCTCGCGCGTTAAAAGGGGGGCGCCTGAGCATCACGACTTAGGGGCTCTTACTGGCTCTCCAGCCCTCACCCCCTGGCCTTGACCCACGGCATCGCGACCAGTCATACCAGCGGCGGCTGATCTTGCTTGAGGGCCGGGACCTGAGGATGTAGAGCATGAAGGAGAGTGCGGGGAAGAGGGGAGAAGCTCACGAGGGCCTAACCCAGCGACACCCCAGCTGCTGACGCACAGGTCCGGCACCTCGCCAAAGAACGACTCCAAGCTCACGAGATAAGTCATGCTCCTGGAGAAGCTAAATCAACGCGACGCCAAACCCTCGCCTAATGCAGTTCTGTCACGGTGACATTGCCTTTCTTTCTTGCCCAGCGGAGGCTACTTGAGCGCTAAAGGGGACCTCCTGAGCATCGCGCCTCGAGGGCTCTTGGTGGACCACGGGTCGCTCACCTCCTGGCCTTGACCACTGCATCGCGACCTGGCATACCAGCGACGGCTGAAGCCTTCCTGGGGACCGGGACCTGTCAACGTAGAGCACCAAGCCCTCGTGAGGATAGAAATTGGGAGCCGAGCCAAGACAGGACAAGCATCTCGCATCGCTCCATAATAAGGATAATATTCACAAAAGACATGACAGACGCATTACATACCCCCACGGGGTATTTCTTTGATTCCTCGCAGGGAACAAAAGGTCCTAATCCTAAGGAACACTAACTACGCGCGCCTCCATAGGAGACACCATCATCAACAGTGGGTCGCCAAGTGCCGGCGTCAACACCATCCAGATCAGCAGCGTTGGCAGCGTGATGCGGCTGCCCTGCTCCGAGCACGATGCGGCATCTCGAAGGCAAAGGAGGAAGGAAGGTGAATCAAAGAGCTTGGAGGCATGGCGGCGTGAAGCACAAGCTCACGAGAAGAGCCCATGGCGTGGACCCCAAGGGCGACGACGCGCACCGCCGTGATTCGTCGGCATCATCGGTGATGCAGGCGGTGCCGCTCGGCGTCTTCCCTCAGCCCGGGCGTACAAGGGCAGCGGAAACCCAGGCGACGGCGCTCGTACTAAGACCTCGACATCTGCTGCCGCACGGCCTCGTCGCGGCGGCCGGGGACCGGCCGCTTCTTCGGCGGAAGCAGGTCGGGACCCTCTCGGGGGGCCTTCCCTTTCTCTTCCGCTGAGAACCGGCGGATCGGCGCCATTGGCGTAAAGTGGAGCAAGGGCGAGTAAGAAGGAGCAAAGCAAAAAGAGATGGACTGCGGGGGCTCTCGCTCGTCCGTACTTATAGTCCAGAGGAGGCCAACCGTCGGCCTCCATGATCTGAGGTAATCATGACTCATTTCTGCATGCAGGGACTTGTCAAGTCGGGCAGTTGCCGAGGCAGCGTGGGGAAGCGGAGGCGCCCACGTCCAATCAACCGCCACGCGGCGCCCAAGGCCGCAGGTTGTTGGGGCCTACGGCGCTCCGCACTTGCCCCTTCGCTTCTCTGCTAAGCCAAGTCCGAGCGCGCCTTGGGCCCAGGGGCTACTGTCGGCGTTCTGGGAACGGGGGTCCCTAGACTTGCCTGCCTGCGGCCTGCGGCGTGGCTCGAGTGGTGGCCTAGTATGGCCCATCTTCATCAGCGCAAACTCAAGACCCTCGCGAGGGGCCAAGCCTCGCGGGGCGGACAACGCAAGGCTTCCTCAGGAGCGGCCTCGCCAGGCAGGCTCGCGAGGAGGGGAATAGATCAAGGCAAGGGTACCTCGCGAGGTGCTCGTGACGCAAGCCATGACGATCGAGACCAGGCGGGCGCCGGCCTGCGCAGTGTCCTTGTTTCCTCTTTGGTGCAAAGGGGGCAAGCACAGGCGTGGAGTACCGAGGCATCAGGCCAAGGTTACCATTTCAGTGCAACGAGACTAAGACCAGCAAGCGGCGGGATGGAGGTCACCGCGGAGCCCGAGACGGCGTCATCGCCAGTGCCTTTGGCAGCCGAAGACCAACTTTAGTCAGGATAACTTGTACTAGATGTTCCTCTTCAAAATGGTCGTTGTTGGCGCCCTTCCCGCTCAATATTTGGGAAGAGGACCATGGCCTCTATATATAGGGATAGCCACCACAGTAGGGAGGGATCGAATCCTTCTCAAGCAAACCATCACCTTAAGAACACCTCTCGCGAGGCAGTTCTTCCCCTTGTACTGTTCATCATCAGCCCCTGAGGCAATCCACCACACCAAACACTGGAGTAGGGTATCACACCACAACGGTGGCCCGAACCAGTATAAATCTTGTGTCCCTCGTGTTGTTCATCATTTAGCTTAGATTCTCACGAGGCGATCAGACGCGGATTGGCAGGGGGAAGATCTTCGCGCGCACCCCAGATTTCAAACCTTAAGGGTCTGCTGAAACCCAACATCCGACAGTCATAGTGGATACTGTCGGCGTTCTGGGAACGGGGGTCCCCAGACTTGCCTGCCTGCGGCATGCGGCGTGGCTCAAAGGGGGCCCAGCACGGCCCATCTTCATCAGCACAAGCTCAAGACCCTCGCGAGGGGCCAAGCCTCGCGGGGCAGACGACAAGGAGCTTCCTCAGGCACGGCCTCATCAGGATGGCTCACGAGGAGGCGGAGAGTTCAAGGCAGGGTACCTCGCGAGGTGCCCATGACGCAAGCCATGACGACCAAGGGCGCCTGCCGGGCGCCAGCCCGCGTAGTGTCCTTCTTTCTCCTTTGGTGCAAGGGGAGCAAGCGCAGGCGGGAGCATCAAGCAAAGGCGTCCATTTCGGTGCAACAAGACCAAGACCAGTCCAACGGCAAGATGGAGGTCACCGTGGAGCCCAAGTCGGGGTCACCACCAGAGCCTTTGACAGGAGAGGACCAACTTTAGTCAGGATAAGTGTACTAGATGTTCCCCTTCAAATTGGCCAATTATTGGCGCCCTTCCCGCTCAATATTTGGGAAGAGGCCCAGGGCCTTCGCCTATAAATAGGACTAGCCACCTGCTGGGTAGAGGATCGATCCATCCAGCCGGCAAAAAGAGAGAGAGCACAAGAACAGACCCTCGCGAGGCTGTTCTTCCTTGTATTGTTCATCATCAGCCCAAGAGGCAATCCACCACGCCACACACTGGAGTAGGGTATTACACCACAATGGTGGCCTGAACCAGTATAAACCCTGTGTCTCTTGTGTTGTTCTTCTCTTAGTTTAGATCCTAGCGATTCGGCGAGGAACAGGTAGGTAGAAGGCGAAACCTCCGCGCGCACCCTAGTGTTCGAACCTCAAGGGTCTGCCGGAACCCAAAATCTGACATTTGGCGCGCCAGGTAGGGGTGCGCCGGGATCCACCTTCCACCACTTTGTGTCCCGCCGCATCGTCATCACCATGTCCGGCGACCAAGCGGGGAACCTTGCCCCCTGGACAGCTTGGCCCGCCGGCGCAGAGCCGCTCGCCCAGGGCAACCCAACTCCCTAGGCAGCTTGCGGTCCACAGGGCGCTGCGGGCCGTGGGCGATGCGAACAGACCCCGACAGCTCTCACACCGCGATAGACACGGTCGGCAGCGAGAGCCTCCAACCACGCCGCGGCCACGGCGCCGTACACTCGCCGGGAGTAGGCGAACTCAAGGGCCGCGCTCACGGTGGCCTAAGAGCTGCTGCAGTGCAGGCTGATGGAAGGCGGCCGCGACGTGCTGCTAGAGCAGGTGGCAGAGCTCCTGGGCTTCGCTGCCTCGGGGGCTCACCCCTTCTGCACTCAACTCCCGTCTCAGGCCCAGAGCAGCCCGCACGGGGGCCCCATGCGCGCCCGTAGGCTCCAAGGCTACCGCGGCACCAATGAAGCCATCGGCACCGGGCCAGCGACTGCGCTGACTCCGCTCCCCGCTGGCGAAGAAGGACTCGTCACAACCCACGGCCCCAGTGGGCCGCCACATTACCACCCCCAGGTTGGCACATCAAGCAGAGCTGCATGGCACGCGGAGCAGTATGACGTGGCCTTCGGGGTGGCGGCCCCCGAAGAGTACGTGCCCCGCATGTTGGACCAAGGGCACCCGCGCTAGGGAGAACAAGGCTCGCTCCTCAGCCCGAGCTGGGGGGACGAGGCACCAGAAGTCGAGCTCTTCCAGGAGTCCCAGGGCGGCCCCATCGGCCACGCTGGAAGCGACGATTATCGGGTACCGCTAATTCCTCAGGAGCAGGCATACGCTAATCATGGGCCGCAGGAGATGAAGGTCGCCGTAGCGAGCAGCTGCCCCGCTCCCGCAGCCTCCTACCCCTCAGGAGGAGGGCATCGGGGGCTATAGGGGAGGGGCCAAGATCCGACATCACCACCGCAGCGTTCGGAGCAAGGCGTTCCCAGGAGGTAGGCCCTCCGCTGGGGAGGCGCCTCAGGGCCTGCCCCTGGCGGAGGACCCGTGGCCGTCGGGGGAACCACTGGCGACCGCTCTACCCCATCGGCGGCGTCCTGGTTTCCGGTCGTTGTCGATGGCACTAGAGTGTGGCGCAAGGCGGGGCCCTCGTCTGGCGATATGAAGCAAGGCCGGTACCTGTGAAGAAGGCCCAGTGCCTGTGAAGCTCGCTGCCCCGTGACACTCTCACGTAATAATGAGTGGGGCTGTACACACCCCGGAGTCTCATGGGTGCCGGCCTCAGGCCTTGGGGCTCCCTCCCACGCCCAGTGGCAGCACTTAGCTCCGTGCTGGTGAGAAGACGTCCAAGACTAGACTAGGTGCCGGACGCGGCCTTTTTCTGCCTTCGTTGCTTTTCCCTTGGTTGTTGCTTTCCCCGCTGGATTTAAATTGGATTCGGATTTGAGATTTGCGTGTGTTCGGGGAAGGGGTGCTTAGTCTCGTTCGAGCAATCTCTCGCGTTTCGGTTACGACCTCGCCTTAGATGCCTCCCCTCGTGAGCCCCTCGCGAGCCGGGTCCGGCCTAGCTTGCGTACAACCCAGACTGCCGCCGCCATATCCTCTCAGGAGTCTTTTTCACTGCAGATCCTACGGATTCAATCAAGAGGCATTCGAGACACCACAGCCTCCCGCGTATTATCTCAGGACCCGCACAGGACAAAGGTAAACTAGCCATCCGGTTCTCCACCTAGCCAACCACTTGGCGCGGGCACGTGAGCCGTACAGCATCCACTAGTACGACGAGCATAAGCTTTACATGAGGGGCACCCCCTCCCAAAATGATCTTACAATCGGCAGGTCGAAAAGCCTGAGTTCTATTCATGCAGGGTAAGAAAACAGGAGCAATGCGCGGTCAGTCGGATAAATCCCCCAATGCATCCTAAGGAGCACCACCCGAACCGTCACTGGCGTTGCTGGCCTCGCCATCGCCTTCTGCGTTGTCGCCGGCGGCGTCAGGACCGTTCACCACGCCGCCCTCGTCGCCGGCCACGATCGCGTCATTGTCATCTGAGGCGAAGGCCCTGACGAGAGCGTCCACATTGTCTTCCACCCAGTCCGCCAGGTCACCCCGGACGGCCTGGGGAACTGGGGTGATGGCGGCGTCAAAGTCGAAGTGAGGGTCCATGTTCTGGAGATGGCTGAAGACACGGGAGAAGGCGCGCCCGAGAAGGGCGCGGCTCCTTTCCTCCACCAACCTGTTGGCCCTGACCGACCGCGCCTCCAGCTGCGTCACGATGTCGGTGAAGAACTGAAGGTTGTCGGCGTAGTTGGTTGCATGCGGCGCACCAACGGCCACCTAGCAGATGTTGCCCAAGGCCGCGTTGGCTCTCTCCCAAAGCGTGGCGAGCATGGGGGCGTGCTCATGTTCCAGGAGCCATCATTGGCGTATCTCGTCCGCATTCTGGCGTGCAACGGCCTCAGCCTCGTCCAGCCATTGGCGAAGAAGAAGCTCCTCGGCGCGAGAAGTAGTCGACTCCCCCTACGCCACTTCAAGTGCGGCCCGCAAGGCATCACCCCGCCGCGTCGCTTCCTCCAGCTTGGTCCTCAAGGCGGTGGTCCTACCTTCAGCCTCGGTCCGGATCAACGCCAGCCTCTCCTCGAACTCGCGCTCGAGGTTCGAGCGCGCCATTGCCACCCGACGTCCGACCTCCTCCAAGACACGGGTTTCCCGCGCAGCGACATTATTCTCCTCTCATGTCACCAAGCGCTCCCTTGTCTCGAGACGTTCGTACTCACGTGCGTGTTCGGCAGCCTCCAACGTCAGCGCTTCCTCATGCTTCTGGAGCTCTGCTGGGTCACCGGAAGTCACCTTCATCGACGCGAGGGCCGCTTCGCGCAGCTCCACCTGCTCCTCTAGTGTGCGGCACCGGGCCAGGAGTTCTCGTGCCTGCTCTTCTGTCGCCTCTCGCCGCTGGTCAGCTTCCCGGGCCTCCTCGACGGCCCGGGAACGGGCCACCCGAGAGGCCGCCAGCAACACCTTGGCCTCCTCGTCGTCAAGATCGCGTTGGCGGCGCGCGAGGGCGACTGCCGCCTCCAGCTCGTGCCTTTCCGCAACCAAAGGCAGGCCCTCGGCCTCAAGGCGCGCGTCTTCATCAGCAAGCTCTTCACCAAGCAGGCTCACCGCGTTAGCCGCCCTTCGAAGGAACCCTTGGCGAAGAGCGCGACGCTCCCGAGCGCGCTCAAGTACGTCTTCCACGCTGTCATCCGCCCCAAGCAAGCGCCGGGGGGCACTGATCAGCGCTCCCCCTCCGGGCAGGGGGCTGGGGGTTGGCACCCTTGAAGCGACCGGGCGCGCCTCGCCAAGAGCCCGGCCTGGGGCCAGTCCATCCCCAAGTGAAGAGCGCTGGGAGTACCCCAGCCAGTCACTGTCCACGACTAGACGAGAAGCCCACGGCAGGCTGGCTAGGCCCCGAGAAGGCTCGTGAAGGAAGGCCACGAGGCACGCGGTGCCACGTTGCGCCTCGGGGTGATTCGTCTCTTCGATCGATCTCACCACAAGGGCTCCACTGCTCGGAGCGACCGGAGGCGGTGGCAAAGGCGGAAGCAGGGAGGATGGCTCCTCAGTCATCTCCGTGAGCTCGGGAGGAAGGGCCCTGCGGAGCAAGGTTCAGGAAGGGCAGCAGAAGAATCTGGAGCTGGGAAGGGAGAAGGCTTACTCATCGATGGCGAAGTACTTTCTGCGCTTCAGCAGGCGACAAGGGTAATCGTCGCCCAGGGCCTCCCTTCTCTTCCGGAGGGCCTCAAAGTCCATGCAGAAGCAGCCCTAGAGTTCAGCGCAGGGGTCAGCCTGCGACGAAGAGGAAGCATCAGGGCGGCCCGCGTCAGGGGTGTCTGCCTGATGCGCGTCGCCGGTCGCCCCATCAAGGAAACCAGCCGGGGCCTCGGAGGCCTCGGCCCCATGCACGGCAGGCGGCTACTCGCCGCCCTCAGCCCCGGCAACGTGGGCCTTAGGGGCCGCTCCCTCCTGAGCGCTGCCCAGTGCTGTCGCCTCGACGGGGGCATCCTCGGCCTCCGA
Organism: Triticum aestivum; assembly: GCF_018294505.1. Classification (NCBI taxonomy): domain Eukaryota; kingdom Viridiplantae; phylum Streptophyta; class Magnoliopsida; order Poales; family Poaceae; genus Triticum; species Triticum aestivum. Next base: position 472,135,961 of record NC_057813.1, read on the forward strand.
AGGTTCATGCCTCCCTACTCCGCCACTTGAGGAAGAACCGCCTCGACCAATTGAAAGGGCGGCCACAGTCACTGGATTCTCGCGAGGCCCCTGGAGGCCAACAGGGCGCGGTCCCCATTCGTCGAAAACAGGCATCTGATTCACGAAGTCTCTCCTGCCCGAACAGAGGTACAACAAGGCTCCCCCTTGCTGGATGCTGCCAGGGTTGGGGTCCCCAGTCAGAACCAAGAGTACTTTCCTCAACACTTCAGGCGTTAGGTCCTCTTCCTGAAGCCTCATGCGATCCCTGCGCCCGTTGAAGGCCCACATTCGGCGAGAGTGGCGCTGGAGGGGGGCGACCCGACGTAGCAGGAACTCCTTCACCACCTTGGGCGCCATCACATCAAGCGATCTCAAGCACTCGAAGCGATGCCAGACGAAGAGGAGCTGGGGGCTTGTGAGCGTCTCCTGGCCCCAGCCCGAATTGGGGACAGCAGGCGAGGTTGGCTTCGATAGCAGGGGGCTGGGCACCCCCACGTCCACATACATCCACCGCTCGCAGAACCCAGGCGCGGGCGGAGGAAGACCGAAGTCAATCCCTGAGGCCACCGTCTCGGGTGCAGCGATGAAGCTCGCGCATCCCGAGCATTGGGCAGGGTCGACGATGCGCAGGGCGAAGAAGTGTCGCAGCAGGGCGACCGAAGGGATGATGCCAACCATAGCCTCACAAACGAAGGCGAAGACCGCCAGGAGAGTAATGGAGTCAGGACCGAGATGCATCATGTGGATCTGATAATGGGAGAGCACGGCGTTGAAGAAATCCGAAAAGGGGGGAATTAGCCCCGCCCACAGGGCGTCAACAAAATAAGGGACCTCGGTGATTATCCTATCGATGGAGAATCGAGACGTGGGCCAGGCCATCGTCCTCCCGCATTCATTGAAGATGGTGGCCAGAGCCGAACTGACCTTGTCCAAGCCCTCTCGATTGACTATGATCGACCGGTCCACGGCGGGGGCCGCCGACGGCGCCGAGCAAGGCGAGGGCATGGGTCCCTTCCCTCTCCCCTTCTTCGTCGGAGCCATGGCAACAGAAGGGGGGAAAGGTTCGAGATTGGCTTCGAAGCAGAAGCTAGAGTTCGAAAGGAGGAAGGACAGAAGGCGCACAAGCAACGGAAGGGGGAGTGGTTGTGTACAACTGCAAGTCCACCTAGCCTGGCACCAAATGAGGAGGCGTGGGGGAACAGTGCCGCCCACGTCCAATCAACCTCCACGCGGCGCCCAAGGCCGCAGGCTGTTAGGGCCCGCGATGCTTCGCACTTGCCCTTTCGCCTCTCTGCTCGGCCAAGTCCGGGCGCGATTTGGGCCCGGGGGCTACTGTCGGCGTTCTAGGAATGGGGGTCCCCAGACTTGCCTGCCTGCGGCCTGCGGCATGGCTCAAAGGGGGCCCAGCACGGCCCATCTTCATCAGCACAAGCTCAAGACCCTTGCGAGGGGCCAAGCCTCGCGGGGCGGATGACAAGGAGCTTCCTCAGGCACGGCCTCGTCAGGCTGGCTCACAAGGAGGCAGAGAGTTCAAGGCAGGGTACCTCGCGAGTTGCCCATGACGCAAGCCATGACAACCAAGGGCGCCTGCCGGGCGCCAGCCCACGCAGTGTCCTTCTTTCCCTTTGGTGCAAGGGGAGCAAGCGCAGGCGGGAGCATCAAGCAAAGGCATCCATTTTGGTGCAACAAGACCAAGACCAATCCAACGGCAGGATGGAGGTCACCGTGGAGCCCAAGTCGGCGTCACCACCAGAGCCTTTGACAGGCGAGGACCAACTTTAGTCAGGATAAGTGTACTAGATGTTCCCCTTCAAATTGGCCAATTGTTGGCACCCTTCCCGCTCAATATTTGGGAAGAGGCCCAGGGCCTTCGCCTATAAATAGGACTAGCCACCCGCTGGGTAGAGCATCGATCCATCCGGCCGGCAAAAAGAGAGAGACCACAAGAACAGACCCTCGCGAGGCTGTTCTTCCTTGTATTGTTCATCATCAGCCCAAGAGGCAATCCACCACGCCACACACTGGATAGGGTATTACACCACAATGGTGGCCTGAACCAGTATAAACCCTGTGTCTCTTGTGTTGTTCTTCTCGTATTTTAGATCCTAGCGATTCGGCGAGGAACAGGTAGGTAGAAGGCGAAACCTCCACGCGCACCCCAGTGTTCGAACCTCAAGTGTCTGCCGGAACCCTAAATCCGACAGATACCTTAACCAAGGTGGCTCATTTTCCGCCCATCTGGACCACTTACCGTGCCCATCAACTTGCACAGTTATATGTGTCCAAGATCGTCAGTTTGCATGGAGTGCCAAAGACCATCACCTCTAACAGAGGATCTCTCTTCACGTCAGCCTTTTGGTCCCTTCTACATCAAGCCTTGGATACTGCCTTGAAATATAGCATAGCTTATCATCCATAGACAGACCGACAAACTGAGCGAGTAAATCAAAAAATTGAGGATATGCTCCGAGCATGTGTATTGGACCAAGGACCTAAGTGGGAAGACTGCCAGCCGTACGCCGAGTTTTCCTACAACATCATTTTCCAGACTAGTTTGAAAATGTCACCCTATGAAGCTCTGTATGGTCGTAAGTGCCGCACTCCACTTAACTAGTCTCAAACTGGAGACAGTTGTATCTTCGGAACTGATATAATGATGGAAGCTGAGAAGCAAGTCAAGGAGATCCGAGACAGACTGCAGTTGGCCAAGTCACGGCAGAAGATTTACTATGATGCAAAACACTGACAGGTTAGCTTTGAACCAGGAGAACACGTGTATCTCTGAGTCACCCCGATGAAAGGAATTAAGAGGTTTCAGACCCAGGGCAAGTTGGCACCCAGATATATTGGCCCATTCCCAGTCATGAACAGAGTTGGAACAGTTGCTTATCGATTGGAGTTGCCACCAGAACTTTTAGAGGTACACAATGTGTTTCATGTCTCCCAGCTAAGAAGATGTATCTCACCACTGGAGAAAAGGACTGATATGGCAGAGATAGAACTGGCTAAGGATATGGAATATGAGGAAAGACTAGTTAAAATATTGGATGAGACAGAAAGAGTCACTCGCAGCAAAGTAATCAGGCTTTTCAAAGTTCAATGGGATCACCATACCGAGGAAGAGGCAATATGGGAAAGAGAGGAATTTTAATGACTGGTTACCCAGAACTATTTTCCCAAGCAACCGAATCTCGAGGACGAGATTCATCCTAAGTGGGGGAGGTTTGTGACAACCTGGTTTTTGCCTTCTCTCTTTTTTCGGACTTGATTTGCCTTTGCCTTGGATTTGAGTTTTTAGAATCAATTCAAATGGACTTGTCACTTGGGCATGCCCTTGACTTTCACCCAAGTGACCCATCTGCATATCATCCAACTCCATTTCTCTCTAAAAGCCTAGAATGGCACATTGAATATTTTTCATAAGTAAAAATATTCATTTTCTTTCAGAAAGCTTATTTCAGAAATTAGAGCTCCAAAGCAACCCCAATTTTTATAGCTCCAAAAACCTTGAGGTAATTCCTGAATTTTCTTTGAACCTTGTCCCACCTCCCTAAGTAAAAATATTGCATGACTTTTTGTAATATTTTTGCTACAGAAAATCTTTTCCTTTCTGGCCCAAAAATGCACTTTGTACAGCAAGTGCATTTTTCCTTAATCTTTTGGAGCTGGTCTTTCTTGAGCCTAGGCACCCTCCTAAGAAACCCTTAACCCCAGGAGATCAGCCCTAATGGACTTCTAGAAGCTAGCCAAACTTGGCGACCAAGTTTTTGTCCAGAAATTTGCCAGCAAGCTTCAGTCACTTCTGGTCGGCCTGGGTTCGAGTCTTCACCTTTCCTAGACTAAACACTGCATGGACTTTAGCCCAGACAAGGTTTGGCAGCATTTGGGCGTCGTTTTGGCAATGCCAGGGCGGTGACCGCGTGTGGACACAGGGCATGGCATGCGTTCGACGCACTTTGTGTCGCGCCAGTGCCTCTGTTCGGCGCATGCCCGAGCCAGAGCTCACTGGTGACTGCCGCACCGCGCCACCACCTTCGTCTTATCGCCGTTGACCTCTCCCTGGTGCTCACCGACACCGAAGACGCCGCAGCAAGCACGGGCGCGTCGCGGCCAAAATCCACAGTGCACCCGTGCCCTGTCTTCTTCTGTCCCTCCTCCATGTGCTCGTCCGCGAGCATGGATAGCCTCCACATGATCGTTGAGCCTCTCGCGCCCTTGCTGACGCCTCTCATCGCTTCTCGCTGGCTTCCAGAGAACTCCGGCACGACACATACCCCCTTCCCCCTCCGGCTATAAATTGAGCCCTCCCCTCCATCCCAGAGCCATCCACCACACCATCCAACCTCCACACACACGTAGCACGGCTGCAGCTCGGTCGGGCAGGCCTTTGGCCGTCGTGCCCGACTTGAGCTCAGCGACGACCCCCGTAGCTTAGCCACCCCATTCTCTAGCTTCCGGAGCCCAACCAACCACCTAGGCGCGTCCCTGGAGACCCTTTGGTGACGTCCCGAAGCTGCAGAGCCCCTAGAACAGCCCCTCGCCGTCACCTTCTTCCTCTCCGGCAAGACCCGACCGCCACCACCGCTTGCGAGGTTGATTGCGAGCAGCTCCAGCTATGTCTCATCGTGCCACGGGTAAAGGCAAGTGTGCCGTAGCCCCCTCTTCAATCCTATCCCTCCGGCTTTGCCCAAGAACCCCTCCTCGCTGTTGTGAGCTCCGGCGAAGCGCTGACGTGTTCTGTTTCTCTCCCCTCCCCTCTCTCCTGACTGGTGGGGCCTAGTGTCAGCCTCTCCACTCACACCCGAAGCGGTACGAGTGGAGGCGTCTTTTGGCTTTACGCCATCGACGTCACCCCTTGGTTTTCTGTTAATTCAAATAAATTCAAATATTCTGACCAAAACTTTGACCATTGATATCTCCTAGCCTATAAGTCCAAATGAGTTGATTCTTTTTGCATTGTGTTTATTTCAGAAAGCTCTAGCAGCACACAAAAGTGTGGATTTTCCCTTGCTGCCTAGAATTTCTGGTGATTTTCAGAGTGGTTCTTGAGATTTTGTTTTATGCTTTTTAAATATTTTTAGAGGGAGAGACTTGTCTTGAAGCTATCCAGGAGGAGTGTGAACCTCCTCTGCACTAAGGCAAGCCACAATAACATTAGGATGGTGTCATCTCAATATCTATGATTTTCTACTTGAATATGAGCTAATTTTCATCCATTTAAAATAGTTAAATAATTATGATTTAATGCTTAGTTACTATCTCATGCTTGATATGCTTGCTTTAGTTACTGGTTGATTGCATGGAGTAGTTTAATCAAGTAGAGTAATGTTTTTGGCTTTATGATAATGCTTTGATAAATAATGGTAGTTTATTTTGATAATTAAATTTTCATATAAAATATAAGTGACTAAAAATGAGGTTTGATAATAACCAGTGTAGTAACATTAGTAGGGTTTATTAATGAGTAGTGCAAGAAAGTTATTTCGGTGATCTTGATCCGTTCTTATGAGTTGCATACTGAGCATATCGAATAGTTGCATGATCATGGCATCGTATGGATTGTAGTTGGTTTATTTTCAAGTTAAACCTGGTAATAATCCAACTTGAATATAACGTTGATAAAGTCATGGTGCTTCTGAATCGGGTTCTTCTTAGTGCGACCACATTTACCTTTATGGGGGGTCTTGATTCACTCCTTTGTCGTGCCTCTTACAAGTGCCTCCAACGAGGGAAGGTTATGGGCATGTGGTACCCTGGCCTGGTAAGCAGACATAACCTTGTGTGCCCGTTATTTTTATGGTGCATTGTCCCTGTTTGGGACCGTTTTTCCATGACGGTGGTCGAAGATGCGTTTGGTAGGCATGGGGCCCCCCATGACTTAGCCCTGAGAGGGAGTGGGTCGGAGTGGCCGGGAGAATGTCATGGCAAGGGAAGGGTTTCGTTGGAACTCCGTTGATCCACCCGAATGGGACAGCGAGGCCCTTGAGTTCCTAGTGTGGGTAAAGTGCGCTACCTCTGCAGAGTGTATTTTAATCTATCAATAGTCGCGTCCTCGGTTATGCACACAACTTGGTAGTAAGTCACACCATGGATCAACAATCATAATTAATATTGCACACTAAGTATTTATTGTTGGTACTGGTTTTATGATGAACTGTGGATCATGTGATGATCGTAAGTGGTTGGCTTCAGTTGTGATCCGGATTTGATCACCGTTCGGTTATAGTGGTAACCCCTCTAGTAAGCGAGTCCGTGGGACTCGGTGCACATGTCGGTTTCATTGCATCAGTAGTATTACTTGCATTGAATTAACTTAATTAATTTTCATGATATTGTTTGTCATTGTGCTTATGTTTGTTGTGAGCTTGCAAGTACATTCAATGTACTGACATGGCGTGTCATGCCAGCTTTCAGGAAAGACGTATCGGATCGGATAGCTTCCCATGTTTAGACCGTGTCCACACTGTATCCCTGTAATATGGAGTTCCACTTCGTCGTTATTCTGCTGTCGCGTAGTTGATATGATCGAGGCCCCTTCTTGTTCATTAAATAATGTACATGCTATTCAACTGCACCGTGTGTGCCGCTTGGCCTCTTATCTCGATGTAATATCAGACTTATGTATCCGCTAGCATCAATAAAGCGGTTGTTTTTGTACCATGTTGTTGTGTGTTGCCAGAAGACTCGCTATCTGGGCTGGTAATGCAAGGTAAACCGGTTGCTCTGAGCCGGCGTGCCACACACATCATACATATCATCAAAATATCGAACTCATATCAAGTTCACATGATTACTTGCAACATGACTATCCCCGTGACCTCAAGAACAAAATTAACCACTCGCAAATGATAATCATGCTCAAGATCAAAGGGGTATTAAATAGCATAATTGATCTGAACATATAATCTTCCACCAAATAAACCATATAGTAATCAACTGAAAGATGTAATCAACACTACTAGTCACCCACAAGTACCAATCTAAGGTTCCGGTATAAAGATTGAACACAAGAGATGAACTAGGGTTTGAGAGGAGATGGCGTTGTTGAAGATGTTGATGGAGCTTTCTCTCCCAAGGATGAGAGGGTTGTTAGTGATGACGATGACGATGATTTCCCCCTCCGAGAGGGAAGTTCCCAAGGCGCAATTGCTCCACCGGAGGGAAAAAGTGCTCCTGCCCAAGTTCCTCCTTGGGACCACTACTAGGGATAACCTTATACACAGAATCTTAGCAGGAGCGCGCTTCAGGGTTAGGCGCTACTACTAATTAGCAGCAGCGAGGGTAAGCAACAGGCGCTACTGCTACTTTTTTAGTAGTAGCGCGGTTTGTCAGAACCACGCTGCTACTAAAGTCGACCGACAATTCCCGCCAACCTAGATTTAGCAGTAGCACAGTCTATCTAAGCACGCTATTGATAAATTAATAGAAATAGCACGCTTTTTCCTGTACGCGCTACTGCTAATTATCGCTTTTTTTAAACTGGGCATATGGCGGGATCCACTTAGCAGTAACGCGTGTGTCATAAGCACGCAGCTTCTACTCTTATAGTAGTAGCCCGGTTTATGACCAGCGCTACTGCTAAGCCGGAACACATGCCACCTTTTTCCCTCCGGACATGGCGGCGGAGAAGGGGCCGGACATGGCGGCGGAGAGAATGTGGACTCCACGCCGCAAAGTTCATCGGTATTAAGTTCAATCGTGCGGGACCCTCATGTTCAAGCACTGCTTTGCAAGGAGACGAGTACTAAGAGAGCTGCTTCTAGAGAGAAGGCTAAGCTCCATTGTATGATGGTTGCAATCCTGAGGTGACCCACCTGAGTTTCACGCTCGAACTCCTGAAGACGAAGGCTAAAAACAAATGGACCGACACTAGCCTCGATGAGCATCTCAAGTACCTAAAGGATGTTCTTCCCGCGGGGAATCTATGTCCTACTAGTGTGGATGAGGCCAAGAAGATCATGTGCCCTCTTGATCTGCCACACATTAGATGCCATGCATGCATCAATGATTGCATAATTTATCGGAAGGAGCATGCGGAAACAACAAGCTGTCCAGTGTGCAATGCTTCTCGATACAAGAAGGCCGGGAAGAAATCTCCCCAGAAAGTTGTATGGTACTTACCGATCACTCCTCATCTCTAGCAGTATTTCATAGATCCCAAGTAAGCAAAGCTCATGCGCTGGCACGCAGAGAGGAAGAAGCCCGACGATGGAGATGATCCAAAGCTAAGACACGTCAAGGATGGAAGCCAGTGGAGAGCGTTGAACGGCTTCTATCGGTATCTCGAATCTGATGCAAGGAACATCATGCTCGGCGCGTGTACCAATGGCATGAATCTATTTAGCGACCAGAACACCAACCATAGCACATGGCCCGTGTTTGTATGGATGTACAACCTCCCCCCTGGTTGTGCATGAAGTCGAAGTACATTCACATGAGCATGCTGATTCAAGGGCCAAAACAATCGGGAAATAATATTAATCTGTATTTCGGGCTACTTCAAGAGGAGTTAGACACGTTATGGAAAACACAGGCCAAGACATGGGACGCCAGCAAAGGCGAGTATTTCTACATGAGAGCCGTGCTGATCACGATGGTGCACGACTATCTTGGTTATGGATATGTCGCAAGCCAGGTGTGCCATGGATATTGCAGATGCACGCGGTGCATGGATGATACGGCGTCTCAGCAGCTAACGTCAAGGAAAGAGGGCGGGTCTGGGAAAATCATGTACATGGGGCATCGAAGATGGCTCGAGAAGGACAACCCATGGAGAAACCATGAAGATCTATTCAATGGTCACATTGAGCATCAACGACCTCCACATAAGCGGAGCGGTGCCGAAATCGATGAGTTGCTAAAAAACTGGGAACAGTGCCCCACACTGGGAAAGATGATGAAAAAGGCGCCGAAGCCGCTGTTGAAGGTATGGAAGACAATGTCTGTGTTCTGGACTTGGAGTACTGGCACAAACTCGACACACCTAATTGCCTTGATCAAATGCATATCTGTAAGAATGTCCTTGAGAGCTTGCTCGCGACACTGTTGAACATGTCGGATAAGACCAAGGATGGGCCGAAGGCAAGAAAAGACTTGCAAGATTTGGAAATTAGGGAAGATCTGCACATGCTACCCCGTAAAAAGTCAGACGAGACAGATACGGAGACAGAGGCGCGGGAGAAGAAGGGCAAAAATGTAAAGGAAGTGGATTATTGCCCCCCTTACTGTTTCACCTTAAGTCAGGCTGAGATTGATCAATTCTTTAAGTGCCTTACCGGAGTCAAAGTTAGTTTCAGTTACTGTGTCAAGATAAGCAGATATCTAGACACAAAGAGAAGAGGTTCAGTGGGATGAAGTCCCATGACCGTCATGTGATGATGATGCAAATACTACCTGTTGCACTTAGAGGGATAAAGGACAAGCACGTCCATGACACGCTTATTGGTCTCTGTAACTTTTTCAACGTCATCTCTCAAAAGTCGATTAGTGTGAAGCAGCTCTGAAGGCTATAGGAAGAGATCATTGTGATACTGAATGAGCTTGAGATGTACTTCCCGCCCGAGTTCTTTGACGTCATGGTGCATCTATGTGTCCATATTGTGGACGACATAATAGACCTGGGGTCGTCATTCCTGCACAACATGATGCCGTTTGAGAGGATGAATGGGATCGTCAAAGGATTCGTTCGTAACATGTCCCATCTAGATGGAAGCATCGTCCAGGGATATCTAACACAAGAGTGCATCTCTTTCTGCAAGAATTTTCTATATGGCGCGGACCAGCTACCTGGTGTTGCTGTTGGTTTGCCCGTTAACAAGCACGATGGGAGGCTCGAAGGAGAAGGCCACTCCAACGGTCACAGGAAACTGCACGTGGCATACTCAGATTGACGCAACGACTTTGACAGAGCAAACTTGGTAGTGCTACAACACCTAGACGAGGTAGATCCTTTCATGGCACTACACAAAGAAATTATCGCAAAGAAGTATCATGACCGGGGGGTATGCAGGATGGACGCCGAAGTTACTAGAGAGCACAACTCCACTTTCATGCATTGGTTCAAAGAGCATATTATTACTAATCCCCCGGAAGAGGGCTCTAAGGATGGATTGCTCATATACGCATTAGCACATGGCCCCCCGCCCAACCTCGTCACATATCAGGCATATGATATCAACGGATACACGTTCTACATGGAGGCCAAAGATATGGACAATGATGATTAGAACTCAGGGGTGATGATGGAGTGCATGACCGGCAGCGACAACGGCGCAACTGAGAGATTTTACAGAAGGGTCGAGGAGATCTGGGAGCTTGACTACTCTGGACTGCACAACGCGATGATGTTCCGTGTCATATGGGCTAAGAATGTCGAAAGAGAAAACCGGTTTTTCACTACCATGACTATACCCGACGCCAAGAGCGCTACCGTGAACGCTATCGCAAAAAACCAGCCATGGGTACACGCTAAGCACGTGACACAATGCTTCTTCATAACCAAACCATTCAATCCCAGCCATGTTGTCATGAGGAGAAGCAAAAGGAACATCATTGGAATGGATGGAGTCGCCAATGAGGAAGACCACGATCAGTATGGCAACCCAATGAGGGAAGATGACGATGACAATGAAGTATATGTCAAAAGAAGAATCAATACTACATTACCTAAGAAAGATCGTACTCCATGGAAAAGGAAAAGTCACAATGAGGAGATCAATTATTCTTCAATGAACAAGAAGGGAAAGAAGCTCAGTCAAGAACGAAAACATCAATGCTGAGGAACCATACATTATCGGTCAAATGATGTAATATATATGTCCCCATTTTGTGTACACACTTGGCCATTATGCATTGGTCAAATGATGTAATATATATGTTCCCATTTTGTATACATACTTAACTGTCAAATGATGCAATATATATCACCTTAGTTGTATACATTGTATCACCTTCCATTCGCTCACTGTTGTTGGAAAAAAGGAAAAGAAAATAAAAGAAAAGGGAGAGAAAATAAAGGAAAAGAAAATAGAAGGATCAAACAGGAAGACTGGTACAGGTAATAGCAGTAGCGCTTTCTACAGGAAAACGCTATCGCTATCTGTAGTAGCAGTAGCGCTTTCTGAAGTAAACGCTATAGCTATCTAAAATAGCAGTAGCGCGTTCTTCGCAAAAGTGCTATAGCTAAATTAGCTATAGCGCATTTGCCGGAATGTGCTATTGCTATCTCGACATAACCCTCAAAAGCCTCACTCCCTCTGCTTCTTCCCGCCTCACTTCCCCCAAATCCCGCTCTCTCTTCCCCCGTGTTGTCGCAGCAGGAGCCCTCGACCCCAGTGCTCGGCCCCGTCCTGGCGCTTGCCCCCAACCCCGGCACTCGCCCCCGACCCCGCGCTCGCCCCCGTCTCCCCCGACCCCGCTGACCCCCGACCCCGGCGCTCGCCCCCGCCTCGCCTCGCTGCCGCACCATCTCCCCCGACCCCATCTCTCTCTGCCCTCTGTAAGCCCTCTCCCCTCCCCTCTTCTCTGCTATTTAGTGCTAATTAGTATGAAATAGCATGAACCACGGGCTATTTTTTAGTGTAACAAAGAAACTAAATTGATTATATAGGTTTCTTGCATTTTTTTAGTTAAAGCAATTGTTGTTATTTAAATTTTATAGTGCTAGTTAGTTAATTAGCATTAGTATGAAACCTAGGACAGATTAGTTAAAGCAATTGTTGATATTTAAATTCTTTAGTTAAAGCAATTGTTGCTATTTAAAAAACAGAATTTGAAGTGGACAGATTAGTTCTATATTTTAAAAAAACATGACTTCTTGCATTTATATTTTTCTTCAAGTTCTATATTTGTCTTCCTTTTATATGCGAATTTGAAGTGGACATGTGATTTGGACATGTCATATTTGGAATTTGGACATGTCATTTGGACATGTGATGTGCAGGGCAAATGATCCGAGTGGCCTATGTTTCGCCGGAATGTTGATTCATTTCCACTCCGGTGAATTTCAAGCTCTCAATATGTACACTTTTTAGCAAAGGTCATGTCGAAATTTTCTGTGAATTTTGGCATGACTTGTGCTAGAAAGTAGGCATATTGAGTGCCGGGAGTTGCTGGAACGGCATTCCGGGAAACATAGATCTTTTTTATGTCACTTCTCATTTTTTTATAGTTTTAGAATTAAACGAGGATACTTAATCATAGGAAACATGTCGAACAACGAAGAAATCAGGCCTTCTGACCAAGATGCAGACGAGATGGATTATGAGGGTGAGCAAGAGTACCTTGACTATTTGACTGCTAAGCAAAGTCAAGGTTTGCAGGTTGTCCTTGATGATGGTACTGACACCGACATCGACATTGATGGCATCGGCACCGATGGCAGCGCCAAGACCGGCGGGGAAGGTACCGGCGAGGAAGGTATCGGTGGGGAATATACTGGTGCTGATACCGGAGAGAAGAAGCAGGAGAAGCAGAGGATACGAAAACCTAACAAACTCGGAATCGGACGACTGGTGATCACAAAGATGGCACCTGGCAAGTTCCATCCATTAGAGACGGAAGAACCTTGCAAGTGCTATGGGAACCAAGTAGGATGCATCCTACGTGAATGCGTGAGCATCAACGACGATGACTTAAGGAGTAAAGAACATTTGAGGCAGTTGCTCCTGACAAAGTTGCGCAAGAGATTCAAGTTCCTTGACCGGGATGATATCATAGAGCAACCGTGGGATGATCCGAAGATGAAAAAGATTAACAATCATGCCATGGGCATGTTCAAAAATAAATTGGCTTCTTGGAAAGTGAGGGTGAAACGAGCTATTGAGGCTGAGGAACCCCTGTCCAAGATTTTGGAGGAAAATCCGAAACTTACGGAAGAGGAGTTTGAAAAGTTCAAGGACACTTGCGCTACCGAGGCATCCAAGGCTAAGGCTGTGAAATTCAAGAGCCTTCAGCAAAGGAACACGAGGAAGCATCGCCTCGGAAGCCGTGGCTACCTTGGCAAAAGGCCCATATGGGATAAGGAGGACTTGGAACATGAAGCCGTGGGTCTCCCAGACCCCTTCGCGAAGTTCACTAACCCCTTGGAGCATGACTTCATCAGGGCCCGCTACATGTGGGACAAGAAAAAGAAGGTTTTTACATGGACGAGATCACAAGGAGATTGATTAGATTACTGGTAATTATTCTTTTACCACCTTACATTTAGCTCCTGATCAAGTCGACTACACATTCATAAACGGTTCACGTTCCTTCTACAGGAGAAGCAACACCAGCTTGAAGCCGAAAGCCCTACTTCACAAATGTGGCCCAAGTGGGACACTCCTCTCAATTAGGCCTTGAACGAACTTAAGGGACTTCCTTTGGGCCAGCGGCCGCAATATGGACGTGTGCATGGCGCCCGAGACGGCGCCACGTGGAAGGTGTTTTATAACGAGGGCCCAGAGGCCAAGAAGCAGAAAAAGAAATTTAGTCAGGCGGACATCGATGAGAAGATGAAGCTTGTGGTCAAGAAAAAAGTAGCTGAGGACGCACAAAAAGTTGTCGAGGAGAAACATGATTTGCTAAAGCAGGCAGTAGATGCAGCTGTAAATGCCTGCAGAAATGATTTTGCTACTAACTTGGTCCCGACTATCATAAACTAGACAAAGGAAAATCCAGACAAGACGGTACATGATTTCCCCATGCCCAGTTTCGTCGGGAGCAACTCGGTGAACAACACCACCACACCATCATCTGCTCACGCAATCGGGCCTGCTCTCACACACGCACCCGCACACGCTCATAGCAGCCCGTCCTCAGTCTCTGGTGCGCTAGGCGGGCCTTCATCTTTGGCTGAGCTCGACGCCCTCACGATAATTACATGTCGCACCAACATATATATCTAGAATATTCCATTTTCATTGCCTTTCGGATGTTTTATGCCGCAGACATGTGTTTGCAGGTCGACGAAACCCCGTGCACCATACTCTACTTGATCAAAGGCCAGAAGGTGGACGTGGGAAAGGGGGTGATAATGAACCCCTGGCAACCCACGTTCCACAACCAGCCGATGCCCGCTGGGCACTTCAGGGTTAACTTGTCCAGTGTGAAATCGGGGCACGAGGATTTGCCTCCTCCAGTACGGCATGGGGGAGAGGACGACGCGACCCCGCTGCGGATTGGAAGCTGCAGGGGGTTGGGTGCTGCTATGGCCGAAGAATCTTTTTCCTCTAGAGCCGGCGGAGAGCACACCAACAACCACACATCAACAAGCATGTATGGAGACCACCACCCCGCCTATGCAATTACCAGCTCATGTAGTGTCGGGTGAGAGCGGAGGACAACGTGATGAAGGGGGTCCAATAGTGTCTGATGTAATTGGCCCCGTAGAACAAAGAACGGATGATGAGGTGGAGGAAACGGTGGACCCAATGGGTTTCCTCAATACAGGTGCCTATGAAGGTTACTTAGATATGATGAGTCAACCATATGACGAATGAGGCTATCAGCATGCTGATGAGGATATGGATGATTTGCTCGGGCAGGAACGTCCTAGCAGGGATTGCAAGAAGTCTCTCTTCATGAAATCCTCACAGGACACACCTGAAGATGCCACCTCAACACAATCTCAACTAACCGGGGGTCGTATAGTGCTTAGCCCGGCAACACTAGGGCAGGGGTTAAGGAAGGGTCTGGAGGTGTGCCTAAGAAAAAGGAGAGGAAGAGATCGGGGAAGATAGGCTCAGCTGCCTACAAACAAGCTAGAGCACATAGCAGCCAGACGGTGGATTCTAAAGAGGTACCCGTCAAAGGTGCAGCCATGTTCCATGTCACAGGCGAGTCGATGCTACCGCCGAAACCACTGGAGACACTATCAGGGGATCTCAGGAGACTGCACGACCATGTGTTCTCGGCTGAGAAAAGCCTACTAGCCTCGAAGGATCCAGGATATCCGACATACGCAGCTCGTGTGCATGAGGAGAAGTGCTACATTGACACATGACCCGCGAAGGTGTTCTTCCTGCGGTTTGACCATATCTTCGCGATGTTTCTGTCAAGGCGGCTCGATTTTACAATCGTCCACCTTTTTGCGCTACATATGAGCTCCGTCATGAAGAGAGAAGAAGTCTCGCATATCTGTGTGGTGGATCCGTACTAGATGCATGAGTCCTTCTTAAGTCTCGGCGACTCTGAGCGTGAAACTGCTAGGGAGTACCTCCAAAACTTCATGGTACAGAATAAGGACCAGGAAATTGTCCTCCTGCCTTATCATCCAAAGTAAGTCATTTCCGGACAACCCTTTCGTACATTTCAATCATTCCTTCTCGTTCATATGGAGAATAATGTGAGGTGTCTTTTTCCCCGCAGCAACGGGTGTGCCGTCCTTATCGTTCTTTACCCGCGAGTCTCTCACGCCATGTATTTGGACCCTACCAGAAACTACGAGAAGAAGGACTACACCCACATAATGAATATTCTAGATGATGCCCTCCAAGGCTTCAGCATTAGGGGTGGCCACGTGCAAATCAGGAAACAAAGGAACAAGAAGATGGGTTTTGCACATAAAACTAACGTTTGTTGCATCTATATCCCAAAACCAAGCAAGAAAGATGGATTCTACATCCTCCATCTCATGATTGAGTTCAGCACGGATCACCAAAAGCTTCGCATCACAAACAGAAATGATGATCATATCCACAAGTGGGTAGAATCTCATGGAGAAGCGGATTATAAACTTAGAGATGACTTCTTTCGCATCCAAAGGGACATTGCGACGATCATCATGAAAGAAGTCGTCGATGAGAAGGGGATGTTCCACCACGGCCCTATATCGCGAGCTGACGTCCGAACTTGCATAGGCATGCAACGTCATGACCTCACGCCGTTCAAGAAGCTAGGGTCCATCCTCGATGATATGGAAGGATGGAACTTCTAGTGATTTACGATGCCGATGATGATGATATGTGTCGGTTGAACTTGTATACTTTCTGTAGCGATGAAACTTTGTGATGTCCACGGTCCCTGCCGAACTTGCGTAACGCTACTTTGTTAGTTTGGGTACGATGACCTGCGTACCTCTAGTTAATTAGTTTGCGTACTGTATGTTGCATCTAGTTGCTAACCCTTTCTTTTTCGTGTTGCTCTAGTATATTTTGTTGCATATGATTGTACATTCTCTTGATGAAGATGCATCTCTAACAGGTACCTAGCTTCTTGATGGCGAGGTGGCAGTGTTATGTCGTGCACAAAGGGAAGGCTCCGGGGGTGTAACAACAAGTGGCCTGAGTGTCAGGCGCAAGTGAATGGGGTCTCGGGCGCAGCCATAAAGGCTTCAAAAGCAGACAAGAAGTAGAAGCTAGTTACTTGAGGTTCACTGCTAGCGCGAGAGAGGACTCATAACCGCCACCTCATGTACTGCATAGTTCTGCTCTCACTCATAGTGATAGCTCTTCTCGCGTATATCATTGTTTAGATGGATGGCGATGTAGTTGCAAGTATTCGAGACTTGTATCAGTATTTTTAAAATGATGACGAGAGACCACTTCCTGTTGGATGATGATTATGATGATGACCACCTTGTATCGCTATGCATATGCTATGATTACATTTATATGTGTATGATATGCTAGATATTATTGTATAAAGCCCAAAACAAAATTCAGCAGCACAAAATGTGGAGCAGAAAAAAATTTAAAAACTAATAACAGTAGCACGTGGTATGTCATTAGCAGCAGCGAGCTCTTAGCAGTACGCTCTTTTCATAAGGGCGCTGCAGCTATTATCAGCAGCGCGTGCTTCAGACAAACCCTGCTGATATGCCTAGTTAGCAATAGCGCTGGCCAGACCGCGCTACTGATAAGCATTAGCTGTAGCGTCGTATCAGTAGCGCGGCTACCCGCGCTACTGATAAGCATATAACCTGCGCTACTGCTAGGCTTTTTCCTAGTAGTGGACGGCGGCGCTTTGTCCCGAAAGTCCTGCCCTTATTTTTTTGGATCAAAATGACTTATATACCAGAAGATGGGCACCGGAGGTGGGCTGGGGAGGGCACAACCCACCAGGGCGCGCCTGGGGTGCCTGGCGTGCCCAAGTGGGTTTGTGCCCATCTGGTGGGGACCCTCTGGTAGTTATTTGCTCCAATATTCTGCATATATTCCCAAACAATTCTTTGTAAATTTTCAGCTCATTTGGAGATGTGTGGAATAGGTGACTCTGATGTAGCTTTTTCAGGTCTAGAATTCCAGTTGTCGGCATTCTCCCTCTTTGTGTAAACCTTACACATTATGAGAGAAAAAGGCATTAGAATTACTCCATAAAGCATTATTATGCATAAAACATTATAAATAGCAGTAGGAAAACATGATGCAAAATGGACGTATCAACTCCCCCAAGCTTAGACCTTGCTTGTCCTCAAGCGAAATCCAAAATCGAAAAACATGACCACATGCTTAGAGAGAGAGGTGTCGATAAAAACAAAATACGGACATAGAAGCATCATGCATATTATTATGACAGCAACAAACTTTAACATAACACTTTATCACATAACTTTTATCATGTAGCTTCTCATGAACAAGTAACAATTCATCACAACATCGAAGTAAAATCATAAACTCTATTGGAAACCAACAAACTATGTTCTCAATCAACTTTGCAACTACAATTCATCATCTTTTCAGGAAGGGTCACGTATTGGAGCCTTTTGGCAAGTCCACATACTCAACCATCATATAGTCTTCTATGATTACCAACACTCACCGCATACACATGAGCAAAAAGTTTCAACCAGACATATAGAAAGATAGGGGCTTATAGTTTTTGCCTCCCAACGTATTTACCTCAAAGATGATGTCAACAATAATAACTCATGCCCACCCATATCCAACTGGATATATGCGCCTAGATCTTTCCTCAGCACATGATGCTTGCAAAAAGAGAAAATAAAAAGGAATGGGGAATAATACTTTGACTCTTACATAAAAGTAAATGCATTAAAGTAAAAGATAGGCCCTTCACAGAGGGAAGTAGAGGTTGTCATGCGCTTATTTATTTGTATGCCAAATCCCTTAATGCAAAAGAACATCACATTACATTGCCCCTTATGATGGCAACATTTATTATGCAGTCTGTCACTTTTATTATTTTGCCATCACAAGTTCATACAACACTCAATTTTCTCTTACACTAAATGATCCAACACATTTAGAAGAAATTTTTATCGCCTTATTGCACCGACGACAACTTACTTGAAGGATCTTACTCAATCCATACGTAGGTATGGTGGACTCTCAAGGCATGAATTTGGGTTTAAGGTTTTTGGATGCACAAGTAGTATCTCTACTTAGTGCGGAAGTTTTGGCTAGCAAATATAGGGAGCAAGCATCACATGTAAAAGGATCTATGACAATATAACTTCTATGTGAATATGAACAAGCATAAATCATTACGATCTCTTCCTTGTCAAACATCAACAATTTTGGCCTATAATATTTTGATGGGGGCTCACAATCATAAAAGATGTCCAAGATAGTGTACTTCCGTGTGAATCTTCTCTTCCCTTATTAATTCTTTCATGAGTTGCATATTGACTAATGCTATGTTTGTCAATCTCCAATAAATTCTACCACTTACACTTTTCTTTATGTGATGTCATGACTTACCATAAGATTAGCATATGATCTTTTTCATTTATTTTCTTTCCTTTTTATTGGAGCATGAAAGTAAAGAAAGCAAAACTCAAACTAAACTTTATTATATATCTCGCACACGATTACATAGATAGGTAGATCACTAAGCAAACACTCGAAGAAAGATCAAACTAAACTTTTATTCAACTAAATCAAAGGATAACTAAAGATCGAACTAATAATAAATAGGGGCAAATTAGTGGTGGTGATACGATACCGGGGCACCTCCCCCAAGCTTGGCACAAGCCAAGGGGAGTGCCCATACCATGAACTCAAGTCTCCTTTGGTGGGGAAGAAGATGATGTTGGTGAAGTAGTAGATGAAGGAAATATTCCCTAGAGGCAATAATAAAGTTGTTATTTTATATTTCCTTATATGATGATAAATGTTTATTATTCATGCTAGAATTGTATTAACCGGAAACTTGATTCATGTGTGAATACATAGACAAAACACCATATCCCTAATATGCCTCTACTAGACTAGCTCGTTGATCAAAGATGGTTATGTTTCCTAGCCATGGACATGTGTTGTCATTTGATGAACGGGATCATATCATTAGGAGAATGATGTGATGGACAAGACCCATCCATTAGCTTAGCATAATGATCGTTCAGTTTTATTGTTACTGCTTTCTTCATGTCATATATATATATATATATATATATATATATATATATATATATATATATATTCCTCCGACTATGAGATTATGCAACTCCCGGACACCGGAGGAATGCCTTATGTGCTATCAAACGTCACATAAACTGGGTGATTATAAAGATGGTCTACAGGTATCTCAGAAGGTGTTTGTTGGGTTGGCATAGATCGATATTAGGATTTGTCACTCCGAGTATCAGAGAGGTATCTCTGGGTCCTCTCGGTAATGCACATCATATGAAGCCTTGCAAGCAATGTGACTAATGAGTTAGTTATGGGATGATTCACTACGGAATGAGTAAAGAGACTTGCCGGTAACGAGATTGAACTAGGTATGAAGATACCGACGATCGAATCTCGGGCAAGTAACGTATGTTGACATTGCGGTTCGACCGATAAAGATCCTCGTAGAGTATGTGGGAACCAATATGAGCATCCAGGTTCCGCTATAAGTTATTGACCGGAGAGGTGTCTCGGTCATGTCTACATAGTTCTCGAACCCGTAGTGTCCGCACGCTTAACATTCGATGACGATATGTATTATATGAGTTATGTGTGTTGGTGACCGAAGGTTGTTCAGAGTCCCGGATGAGATCACGGACATGACGAGGAGTCTCAAAATGGTCAAGAGGTAAAGATTGATATATTGGAAGGTTATATTCAGACACCAAAATGGTTCTGGAGTGGTTCGAGTATTTTTTGGAGTACCGAGGGGTTACCGGTACCCCTCGGGGAAGTAATGGGCCTCATGGACCATAGTGGAGAGCAAAGGCAGGATGCAGGAGGTGCCCCCCCATGGGGAGTCCAAATTGGACAAGGGGGAGGGGTGTGGGCCCCCTTTCCTTCTCCCTCTCTCTCTCCCTCCACTTCCCTCTTTCCCCCTCCATTGGAAAGGAAGACGGGCCGACTAGGACTGGGCGGGGCGGCACCCCAAGACACAACAGTTGTTTATTAGCCATGTGCGGTGCCCCCTCCACCGTTTATTCCTCCGGTCATATTGTTGTAGTGCTTAGGCGAAGCCCTGTGCGGATCACTCACCGTCACCACGCTGTCATGCTGATGGAACTCGTCTACTCCATCGACACTCTGGTGGATCAAGAGTTCGAGGGACGTCATCGAGCGGAACGTGTGCATAACTCTGAGGTGTCGTACGTTCGGTACTTGATCGGCTGATTTGAGAAGACGTTCGACTACATCAACCGTGTTAAGTTAACGCTTCCGCTTTCGGTCTATGCTACCTCTTGAGCATGCGTCGGTTTTCCCTTGAAGTGGAAGGGTGATGCAGCAAAGTAGCGTAAGTATTTCCCTCAGTTTTGAGAACCAACGTATCAATTTAGTAGGAGGCTACACGTAAATCCCTCGTACCTGCACAAACAAATAAGAACCTTGCAACCAATGCGATAAAGGGGTTGTCAATCCCTTCACGGCCACTTGCAAAAGTGAGATCTGATAGAGATAATAATAAGATAAATATTTTTCGTATTTTTATGATATAGATTGGAAAGTAAAGATTGCAAAATAAAATAGATCTGAAACTTATATGATGGAAAATAGACCCGGGGGGCATAGGTTTCACTAGTGGCTTCTCTCAAGATAGCATAACTATTACGGTGGGTGAACAAATTACTATCGAGGAATTGATAGAAAAGTGCATAGTTATGAGAATATCTAGGCATGATCATGTATATAGGCATCACGTCTGCAACAAGTAGATCGAAAAGATTCTGCATCTACTACTATTACTCCACACATCGACCACTATCCAGCATGCTTCTAGAGTATTAAGTTCATAAGAACAGAGTAACGCATTGGGCAAGATGACATGATGTAGATGGATAAACTCAAGCAATATGATATAAATCCCATCTTTTTATCATCGATGGCAACAATACAATACGTGCCTTGCTACCCATGCTGTCACTGGGAAAGGGCACCACAAGATTGAACCCAAAGCTAAGCACTTCTCCCATTGCAAGAAAGATCAATCTAGTAGGCCAAACTAAACTAATAATTTGGAGAGACATGCAAAGATAACCAATCATACATAAAAGAATTCAGAGGAGATTCAAATATTGTTCATAGAGAATCTTGATCATAAACCCACAATTCATCGGATCTCGACAAACACACCACAAAAGAATTACATCGAATAGATCTCCAAGAAGATCGAGAAGAACTTTGTATTGAGATCCAAAGAGAGAGAAGAAGCAATCTAGCTAATAACTATGGACCTGGAGGTCTGTGGTAAACTACTCACACTTCATTGGAGAGGCTATGGTGTTGATGTAGAAGCCCTCCGTGATCGATTCCCCCTCCGGCGGAGCGCCAGAAAAGGCCCCAAGATGGGATCTCACGGGTACAGAAGGTTGCGGTGGTGGAAATAGGGTTTCGTGGTGCTCCTCGACGTTTTTAGGGTATATGAGTATATATAGGCAAAGGAAGTCGGTCAGGGGAGCCATGAGGGGCCCGTGAGGGTGGGGGCGTGCCTACCCCCCCCCCCCCCGGGCGCGCCTCCTTGCCTCGTGGCCGCCTCGTTTCTTTCTTGACGTCCACTCCAAGTCTCCTGGATTGCGTTTGTTCCAAAAATAACTCTCTCGAAGGTTTCATTCCGTTTGGACTCCGTTTGATATTCCTTTTCTGCGAAACACTGAAATAGGCAAAAAACAGCAATTCGGGTTGGGCCTCCGGTTAATAGGTTAGTCCCAAAAATAATATAAAAGTGTATAGTAAAGCCCATTAAACATCCAGAACAGGTAATATAATAGCATAGAACAATCAAAAATTATAGATACGTTGGAGACGTATTAAGCATCCCCAAGCTTAATTCCTGCTCGTCCTCGAGTAGGTAAATGATAAAAACAGAATTTTTGATGTGGAATGCTACCTAGCATATTTCTCAATGTAATTTTCTTTATTGTGGCATGAATGTTCAGATCCAAAAGATTCAAGATAAAAGTTTAATATTGACATAAAAATAGTAATACTTCAAGCATACTAACCAAGTAATCATGTCTTATTAAAATAACATAGCCAAACAAAGCTTATCCCTACAAAATCATATAGTTTGGCCATGCTTCATTTTCGTCACACAAAATGCTCGCATCATGCACAACCCCGGTTTCAGCCAAGAAATTGGTTCATACTTTTTAACGCGCTTCAGCTTTTTCAACCCTCACGCAATACATGAGCATAAGCCATGGATATAGCACTATGGGTGGAGAAGAGTATGATGATAGGGATTGTGTGAGAAGACAAAAAAGGAGAAAGTCTCACATTGACGCGGCTAACCAACGGGCTATGGAGATGCCCATGAATTGATGTCAATGGGAGGAGTAGGGATTGCCATGCAACGGATGCACTAGAGCTATAAATGTATGAAAGTTCATCAAAAAGAAACTAAGTGGGTGTGCATCCAACTTGCTTGCTCATGAAGACCTAGGGCATTTTGAGGAAGCCCATCATTGGAATATACAAGCCAAGTTCTATAATGAAAAATTCCCACTAGTATATGAAAGTGACAACATAGGAGACTCTCTATCATGAAGATCATGGTGCTACTTTGAAGCACAAGTGTGGAAAAAGGATAGTAACATTGTCATTTTTTTCTCCTTTTTTTGTGGGCTTCTTTGGCCTCTCTTTTTTTATTTGGGCTTCTTTGCCTCTTTTTTTTCATAAAGTCCGGAGTCTCATCCCGACTTGTGGGGGAATCATATTATCCATCATCCTTTCCTCACATGGGACAATGCTCTAATAATGAAGATCATCACACTTTTATTTATTTACAACTCAAGAATTACAACTCAATACTTAGAACAAAATATGACTCTATGTGAATGCCTCCGGCGATGTGCCGGGATATGCAATGAATCAAGAGCGACATGTATGAAAGAATTATAAAGGTGGCTTTGCCACAAATACGATGTCAACTACATGATCATGCAAAAGCAATATGACAATGATGGAGCGTGTCATAATAAATGGAATGGTGGAAAGTTGCATGGCAATATTTCTCGGAATGGCTATGAAAATGCCATAATAGGTAGGTATGGTGGCTGTTTTGAGGAAGATATAAGGAGGTTTATGTGTGATAGAGCGTATCGTATCACGGGGTTTGGATGCACCGGCGAAGTTTGCACCAACTCCCAAGGTGAGAAAGGGCAATGCACGGTACCATAGAGGCTAGAAAATTGTGGAAGGGTAAGAGTGCGTATAATCCATGGACTCACATTAGTCATAAAGAACTCATATACTTATTGCAAATGTTTATTAGCCCTCGAAGCAAAGTACTACTACGCATGCTCCTAGGGGAAGGGTTGGTAGTAGTTAACCATCGCGCCATCCCGACCTCCACTCATAAGGAAGGCAATCAAAAGAACACCCCATGCTTCAAATTTGTCACACAACGTTTACCATACGTGCATGCTGCGGGACTTGCCAACTTTAACACAAGTATTTCTCAATTTCATAATTATCCAACTAGCATGACTCTAACATTACCACCTTTATATCTCAAAACAATTATCAAGTATCAAATTGATCATAGTGTTCAATGCACTTTAGATGATAGTTTTTATTATACCCAACTTGGATGCCCATCGTATTAGGACTAATTTTATAACCAAAGCAAATACCATGCTGTTCTAAAATACTCTCAAAATAATATAAGTGAAGCATGAGAGATCAATAATTTCTACAAAATAAAACCACCACCGTGCTCTAAAAAGATATAAGTGAAGCACTAGAGCAAAATTATCTAGCTCAAAAGATATAAGTGAAGCACATAGAGTATTTTAATAAATTCCGATTCATGTGTGTCTCTCCCAAAAGGTGTGTACAGCAAGGATGATTGTGGTATACTAAAAAGCAAAGACTCATATATACAAGACTCTCCAAGCAAAACACATATCATGTGGTGAATAAAAATATAGCATCAAGTAAAGTTATCGATAGACGAAGACGAAAGAGGGGATGCCTTCCGAGGCATCCCCAAGCTTAGGCTTTTGGTTGTACTTGAATTTTACCTTGGGGTGCCTTGGACATCCCAAGCTTAGGCTCATTCCGCTCCTTATTCCATAATCCATCAAATCTTTACCCAAAACTTGGAAACTTCACAACACAAAACTCAACAGAAAACTCGTAAGCTCCGTTAGTGCAAGAAAACAAACCACCACTTTAAGGTACTGTAATGAACTCATTCTTTATTTATATTGGTGTTAAAACTATTGTATTCCAACTTCTCTATGGTTCATACCCCCCGATACAAGCCATAGATTCATCAAAATAAGCAAACAACACACGAAAAACAGAATCTGTCAAAAACAGAACAGTCTGTAGTAATCTGTAACTTTCGAATACTTATGGAACCCCAAAACTTCTACCAAAATAGGAAGTCCTAGGAAGTTTGTCTATTAATCTTATGCAAAAATAATCAACTGAAAAGCATGTTTCTGTGATTTACTAAAATTATTCTCGTGCGTGCAAAAGTTTCTGTTTTTCAGCAAGATCAAATTAACTATCACCCAAGATGATCCTAAAGGTTTTACTTGGCACAAAAACTAATTAAAACTCAAAACCACATCTAACCAGAGGCTAGATGAATTATTTATTACTAAACAGGAACAAAAAGCAAAGAACAAAAATAAAATTTGGTTGCCTCCCAACAAGCGCTATCGTTTAACGCCCCTAGCTAGGCATTGATAATTTTAATGATGCTCACATGAAAGATAAGAATTGAAGCACAAAGAGAGCATCATAAAACATGTGAAAAACACATCTAAGTCTAACATACTTCCTATGCATAGGCATCTTATAGGCAAACAAACTACCATAACAAGCAAAAACTAGCATATGCAAGGAAGCAGAAAGAAAAAATAGCAATTTCAACATAACGAGAGGTAATTTAGTAACATGAAAAAATTTACAACCATATTTTCATCTCTCATAATAATTACATGTAGGATCATAAGCAAATTTAACAATATAGCTATCACATAAAATATTTTCAACATGATCCACATGCATATGAAGTTGATACTCTTCCAAAATAGTGGGATTAACATTAACTAAAGTCATGACCTCTCCAAACCCACTTTTATCAAAAATTTCATAAGATTGAACATTCTCCAAATATGTGGGATCTAAAGTTGACACTCTTCCAAACTCACTTTCAATATTATTGCAAACATTATTATCAATCTCATATTCATCATGGGTTTAAATAAATTTCAAGATCCTAAAAAGAATCACCCCAATCATGATCATTGCAACAAATAGTAGAAATAGAAAAACTAGCATCCCCAAGCTTAGGGTTCTGCATATTACTAGCACAATTGACATTAATAGAGTTTATAATAACATCATTTCAATCATGCTTTTCATCGAAGGAACTATCAAGTACGGGTGCAATAGCAACAATCTCATGTCTAACATAAGGGACTATAGCAAATTCATCTCCGTAAATATTGGCATCATGGCCATAAGAATAGCAAGCATAATGTTCATCAAGGGATATTTCAATCAAATCATCGGAATCATAATTATCTATAGATTCATGCATATCATTATTTTCCTCCAAAGCAACGATCATTCTTTCGATAAATTCTTTGACATAGACATTATGAGCATAGTTTTCATAGCAATATTTAAGTATGTCAAAATTTTCAGATTTGTAGAGAGTAGTATCATACTTTTCAATCAAAGAAGCAACTTCATAAGCACCCTTAAAAGCAACAAATTCTTCAATTTGTTCGATATCATAGTAACTATAAACACCTTTGGCATAAGAAGATAGGATTTCATTATCATTAAACTCACATAAGTAGGGAAGGTGTTTTTTAGGGTTCTTAGAACAACAAGTAAAATCATAAATTTCACAAAGATTCCAGGGATAACACAATAATCTGTTTATTTGATCCCATAAGAGTCTCCCTTTTTGAGACACACGATGACGCACAAAATGAGCATGCTCATCTAAAGATTTCCCATCAACTAGGCTAGTTGGGGTTTCAGCACAAGTGCATATAGATCAAAGATGATCCAAGTAGAATACTTTAAGTGGATCCATAACAATAGATTTTTAGCAAGCAAAGATGAAAGCAGATATAAGGCACATGGAGACACAAGCAAACATAAGATCGAACGGAAAAAAAAGGGCGAATAATGTAATGCGAGGGTAAAGTGGGGGAGAAGAAAATGAGAGGCAAATGGCAAATAATGTAATGCGAGGGATAAGAGTTTGTGATGGGTACTTGGTATGTCTTGACTTGAGTGTAGACTCCCTGGCAACGGTGCCAGAAATCCTTCTTGCTACCTCTTGAGCATTCGTTGGTTTTCCCTTGAAGAGGAAAGGGTGATGCAGCAAAGTAGCGTAAGTATTTCCCTCGGTTTTTGAGAACCAAGGTATCAATCCAGTAGGAGGCTACACGCAAATCCCTCATACCTGCACAAACAAATAAGAACCTTGGAACCAACGCGATAAAGGGGTTGTCAATCCCTTCATAGCCACTTGCAAAACTAAGATCTGATAGAGATAATAATAAGATAAATATTTTTGGTATTTTTATGATATAGATTGGAAAGTAAAGATTGCAAAATAAAATAGATCGGAAACTCCCCCGGGTATATTTTCCATCATACCATAGGTTTCACTAGTGGCTTCTCTCAAGATAGCATAAGTATTACGGTGGGTGAACAAATTACTGTCGAGCAATTGATCGAAAAGTGCATAGTTATGAGAATATCTAGGCCTGATCATGTATATAGGCATCACGTCTGCGACAAGTAGATCAAAACGATTCTGCATCTAACACTATTACTCCACACATCGACCGCTATCTAGCATGCATCTAGAGTATTAAGTTCATAAGAACAGAGTAACGCATTAGGCAAGATGACATGATGTAGAGGGATAAACTCAAGCAATATGATATAAAGCCCATCTTTTTATCCTCGATGGCAACAATACAATACGTGCCTTGCTGCCCCTGATGTCACTGGGAAAGGATACCGCAAGATTGAACCCAAAGCTAAGCACTTCTCCCATTGCAAGAAAGATCAATCTAGTAGGCCAAACCAAACTATTAATTCGAAGAGACTTGGAAAGATAACCAATCATACATAAAAGAATTCAGAGGAGATTCAAATATTGTTCATAGATAATCTTGATCATAAACCCACAATTCATCGGATCTTGACAAACACACCGCAAAAAGAATTACATCGAATAGATCTCCAAGAAGATTGAGGAGAACTTTGTATTGAGATCCAAAGAGAGAGAAGAAGCCATCTAGCTAATAACTATGGACCCGAAGGTCTGTGGTAAACTACTCACACTTCATCGGAGAGGCTATGGTGTTGATGTAGAAGCCCTCCATGATCGATTCCCCCTCCGACGAAGCACCGGAAAAGGCCCCAAGATGGGATCTCACGGGTACAGAAGTTTGCGGCGGTGGAAATAGGGTTTCGTGGTGCTCCTCGATGTTTTCAGGGTATATGAGTATATATAGGCGAAGGAAGTCGGTTAGGGGACCCACGAGGGGCCCATGAGGGTGGGGGAGCGCCTCCCTGCCTCGTGGCCGCCTTGTTTCTTTCTTGACGTCCACTCCAAGTCTCCTGGATTGCGTTTGTTTCAAAAATAACTCTACCGAAGGTTTCATTCCGTTTGGAATCCGTTTGATATTCCTTTTCTGCGAAACACTGAAATAGGCAAAAAATAGCAATTTGGGCTGGGCCTCCGGTTAATAGGTTAGTCCCAAAAATAATATAAAAGTGTATAGTAAAGCCCATTAAACATCCAAAACAGGTAATATAATAGCATGGAACAATCAAAAATTATAGATACGTTGGAGACGTATCAGTCTACGAAGGTATGTGGACACACTCTTCCCCTCTCGTTGCTATGCATCTCCTAGATAGATCTTGCGTGAGCATAGGAATTTTTTTTTGAAATTGCATGCTATGTTTCCCAATAGTGGCATCCGAGCCAGGTCTATGCTCAGAAGATATGCACGAGTAGAACACAAAGGGTTGTGGGTGGTGATCATCATACTGCTTACCACCAATGTCTTATTTTGATTTGGTGGTATTGTTGGATGAAGCGGCCTGGACCAACCTTACATGACCGCGTTCATGAAACCGGTTCCATCGACAGACATGCAACTGGTTTTGCATAAAGGTGGCTGGCGGGTGTCTATTTCTCCAACTTTAGTTGAATCGAATTTAACTGCGGTCGGTCCTTGTGAAGGTTAAAACAACAAACTTGATAAATCACCGTTGTGGTTTTTGTGACGTAGGTATGTATGGTTCACGCTAGAAGCCCATAGCAGCCACGTAAAACTTGGAACAACAAAGTAGAGGACGTTTAACTTGTCTTTGCAGGGCATGTTGTGATGTGATATGGTCAAGGCATGATGTGATATAAGTTGTTGTATCAGATGATCATGTTTTGTAAAAGTTATCGGCAACTGGTAGGAGCCATGTGGTTGTCACTTTGTTGTATGAAATACAAATGCTAGGTAATTGGAGATCAAGGTGTCAAGCCGGTGACAATGGAGATCATGACGTTGCTTTGGTGATGGAGATCAAAAGCACAAGATGATGATGGCCATATCATGTCACATATTTTGATTGCATGTGATGTTTATCTTTTATGCATCTTATTTTGCTTAGTACGGCGGTAGCATCATAAGATGATCTCTTACAAAATTTCAAGGTATAAGTGTTCTCCCCGAGTATGCACCGTTGCGAAAGTTCTTTGTGCTGAGACACCACGTGATGATCGGGTGTGATAAGCTCTACATTCAAATACAACTAGTGCAAGCCAGTTTTGCACATGCGGAATACTCGGGTTAAACTTGACGAGCCTAGCATATACAGATATGGCCTCGGAACACTGGAGACCAAAAGGTCGAACGTGAATCATATAGTAGATATGATCAACATAGAGATGTTCACCATTGATGACTACTCCATCTCACATGATGATCGGACATGGTTTAGTTTATTTGGGTCACGTATCATTTAGATGACTAGAGGGATGTCAATCTAAGTTGGAGTTCTTAAGTAATATGATTAATTGAACTTAATTTATCATGAACTTATTCCTGATAGTTTTTACATATCTATGTTGTAGATCAATGGCCCATGCTACCGTTCCTTTGAATTTTAAAGCGTTCCTAGAGAAAGCTAAGTTGAAATATGATGGTAGCAACTACACGGACTGGGTCCGTAACTTGAGGATTATCCTCATTGCTGCACAGCAGAATTATGTCCTTGATGCACCACTAGGTGTACCACCTACCCCAGCAACTGCAGACATTGTGAATGCCTGGCAGTCGCGTGTTGATGACTACTCGTTAGTTCAGTGTGCCATGCTTTAAGGCTTAGAATCGGGACTTCAAAGACGTTTTGAATGTCATGGACCATATGAGATGTTCCAGGAGTTGAAGTTAATATTTCAAGCAAATGCCCGAGTTGAGAGATATGAAGTCTCCAACAAGTTCTATAGTTGCAACATGGAGGAGAACAATTCTGTTAGTGAGCAATACTCAGAATGTCTGGGTACCATAATCACTTGACTCAACTGGGAGTTAATCTTCCAGATGATTGTGTCATTGACAGATTTCTTCAATCACTACCACCAAGCTACAAAGGCTTCGTGATGAACTACAATATGCAAGGGATGGAAAAGACTATTTCCGAGCTCTTTGCAATGCTAAAGGTTACGGAGGTAGAAATCAAGAAGGAGCATCAAGTGTTGATGGTTAACAAAACCACTAGTTTCAAGAAGAAGGGCAAAGGGAAAGAAAGGGAACTTCAAGAAGAATGGCAAGCAAGTTGCCACTCCCGTGAAGAAGCCCAAAGCTAGACCTAAGCCTGAAACTGAGTGTTTCTGCTACAAAGGAAATGGTCATTGGAAGCGGAACTAGCCCAAATATTTGGCGGATAAGATGGATGGCAAAGTGAACAAAGGTATATTTGATATACATGTTATTAATGTGTACCTTACTAGTGCTCGTAGTAGCCCCTGGGTATTTGATACATGTTCGGCTGCTAAGATTAGTAACTCGAAACAAGAGTTCCAGAATAAATAGAGACTAGTTAAGAGTGAAGTGACGATGTGTGTTGGAAGTGGTTCCAAGATTGATATGATCATCATCGCACGCTCCCTATACTTTCGGGATTAGTGTTGAACCTAAATAACTGTTATTTAGTGTTTGCGTTGAGCATGAATATGATTAGATCATGTTTATTGCAATACGGTTATTCATTTAAGATAGAGAATAATTTTATTCTGTTTACATGAATAAAACCTTCTATGATCATACACCCAATGTTAATCGTTTATTGAATCTCGATCGTAGTGATACACATATTCACAATATTGATGCCAAAAGATGCAAAGTTGATAATGATAGTGCAACATACTTGTGGCACTGCCGTTTAGGTCATATCGGTGTAAAGCACATGAAGAAACTCTATAAATATGGACTTTTGGAATAACTTGATTATGAATCATTTGATGCTTGTGAACCGTGCCTTATGGGCAAGATGACTAAAACTCCATTCTCCGGAACAATGGAACGAGCTAATGACTTATTGGAAATAATACATACCGATGTATGTGGTCCGATGAGTGTTGAGGCTCGTGGCGGGTATCGTTATTTTATAACCTTCATAGATGATTTGAGCAGATATGGGTATATCTACTTAATGAAACACAAGTCTGAAACATTTGAAAAGTTCAAAGAATTTCATAGTGAAATGGAGAATCATCGTAACAAGAAAATAAAGTTTCTACGATCTAATCGTGGAGGAGAATATTTGAGTTACGAGTTTGGCCTTCATTTAAAACAATGTGGAATAGTTTCACAGCTCACGCCACCTGGAACACCACAGCGTAATGGTGTGTCTGAACATTGTAACCGCACTTTATTGGATATGGTGTGATCTATGATGTATCTTACTGATTTACCACTATCATTTTGGGCTTAAACATTAGAGACAGCTGCATTCCCTTTAAACAAGCCACCGTCAAAGTTCATTGAGACGACACCGTATGAACTGTGGTTTGGCAACAAACCTAAGCTGTCGTTTCTTAAAGTTTGGGGATGCGATGCTTATGTCAAAAGGCTTCAGTCCCATAAGCTCGAACCCAAATCAGAGAAGTGCGTCTTCATAGGATAACCTAAGGAAACAACTGGGTACACCTTCTAACACAAATCCGAAGGCAAGATTTTTGATGCTAAGAAGGGAACCTTTCTAGAGAAGGAGTTTCTCCCGAAACAAATGAGTGGGAGGAAAGTATAACTTGATGAGGTAATTGTACCTGCTCTCAATTTGGAAGGTAGCTCATCCGAGAAATCTGTTCTCGTGGTACCTACACCAACTGGAGAAGAAGCTAATGAAAAAGATCATGAAACTACAGATCAAGTTGCTACAAAACCTCGTAGGTTAAACAAAGCACGATCCGCACCAGAGTGGTATGGTAATCCTGTTCTGGAGGTCATGTTACTTGACCATGACGAACCTACAAACTATGAAGAAGCTATGATGAGCCCAGATTTCGATAAATGGCTTGAGGCCATGAAATCTGAGATAGGATCCATGTATGAGAACAAAGTGTGAACTTTGGTGGATTTGCCCAATGATCGGCGACCCATAGAGAATAAATGGATCTTCAAGAAGAAGACTGACGCTGATGGTAATGTTGCAGTCTATAAAGCTCGACTTGTCGCAAAAGGTTTTCGACAAGTTCAAGGAGTTGACTAGGATGAGACTTTCTCACCCGTAGCGATGCTTAAGTCTGTCTGAATCATGTTAGCAATTGCCGCATTTTATGATTATGAAATCTGGCAAATGGATGTCCAAACTGCATTCCTTAATAGATTTCTTAAAGAATAGTTGTATATGATGCAACCATAATGTTTTGTCGATCCTAAAGGTGCTAACAAAGTGTGCAAGCTCCAGCAATCCATTTATGGACTGGCGCAAGCATCTCGGAGTTGGAATATACGCTTTGATGAGTTGATCAAAGCATATGGTTTTATATAGACTTTTGGAGAAGCCTGTATTTACAAGAAAGTGAGTGGGAGCACTACAACTTTCTGATAAGTATATGTGAAAGACATATTGTTGATCAAAAATGATATAGAATTTTTTGGAAAGCATAAAGGAGAGTTTGAAAGGAGTTTTTCAAATAAAGACCTCGGTGAAGGTACTTACATATTAGGTATCAAGATCTATAGACATAAATCAAGACGCTTGATAAGATTTTTCAATGAGTACATACCTTGACAAGATTTTGAAGTAGTTCAAAATGGAACAGTCAATGAAGGAGTTCTTGCATGTGCTGTAGGGTGTAAAGTTGAGTAAGACTCAAAACCCGACGAAAGCAGAAAATAGAAAGAGAATGAAAGTCGTTCCCTATGCCTCAGCCTTAGGTTCTATAAAGTATGCTATGTTGTGTACCAGACCCATTGCGTACCTTATCATGAGTTTGGCAAGGGGGTACGATAGTGATCCACGAGTGGACAGCGGTCGAATTTATCCTTAGTTACCTAAGAGGACTAAGGAAATATTTCTCGGTTATGGACGTGACAAAGAGTTCATCGTAAAGAGTTACGTCGATGCAAGCTTTTACACCAATCCGGATGACTCTGAGTCTCAAACTGGATACATATTGAAAGTGGGAACAATTAGCTAGAGTAGCTCCATGCAGAGCATTGTAGACATAGAAAATTTGCAAAATACATACGGCTCTGAATATGGCAGACCTGTTGACTAAACTTCTCTCACAAGAAAAACATGATCACACCTTAGTACTCTTTGGGTGTTAATCACATAGCGATGTGAACTAGATTATTGACTCTAGTGAACCCTTTAGTTGTTGGTCACATGGCGATGTGAACTATGGGTCTTAATCACATACAGATGTGAACTATTGGTGTTAAATCACATGGCGATGTGAACTAGATTATTGAATCTAGTGCAAGTGGGAGACTGAAGGAAATATGCCCTAGAGGCAATAATTAAGTTGTTATTTTATATTTCCTTATATCATGATAAATGTTTATTATTCATGTTAGAATTGTATTAACCGGAAAGTTGATACATGTGTGAATACATAGACAAAACACTGTGTCCCTAGTATGCCTCTACTTGACTAGCTCATTGATCAAAGATGGTTATGTTTCCTAGCCATGGACATGTGTTGTCATTTGATGAATGGGATCACATCATTAGGAGAATGGTGTGATGGACAAGACCCATCCGTTAGCTTAGCATAATGATCGTTCAGTTTTATTGCTACTACTTTCTTCATGTCATATATATATTCCTCCGACTATGAGATTATGCAACTCCCGGACACCGGAGGAATGCCTTTTGTGCTATCAAACGTCACAACGTAACTGGGTGATTATAAAGATGCTCTACAGGTATCTCCGAAGGTGTTCATTGGGTTGTCATAGAACAAGATTAGGATTTGTCACTCCGAGTATCGGAGAGGTATCTCTGGGTCCTCTCGGTAATGCACATCATATGAAGCCTTGCAAGCAATGTCACTAATGAGTTAGTTACGGGATGATGCACTACAGAACAAGTAAATAGACTTGCCGGTAACAAGATTAAACTAGGTATGAAGATACTGACAATCGAATCTCGGGCAAGTAACATACCAATGACAAAGGGAATAACATATGTTGACATTGCGGTTCGACCGATAAAGATCTTCGTAGAATATGTGGGAACCAAGATGAGCATCCAGGTTCCGCTATTGGTTATTGACCGAAGAGGCGTCTCAGTCATGTCTACATAGTTCTCAAACGCGTAGGGTCCGCACGCTTAACGTTCGATGACGATATGTATTATATGAGTTATGTGTTTTGGTGACCGAAGGTTGTTCGGAGTCCCGGATGAGATCACAGACATGACGAGGAGTCACGAAATGGTCGAGAGGTAAAGGTTGATATATTGGAAGGTTATATTCAGACATCGGAATGGTTCCGGAGTGGTTCGAGTATTTTTTGGAGTACCAAGGGGTTACCGGTACCCCCTGGGAAGTAATGGGCCTCATGGACCATAGTCGAGAGGAGAGGCAGGCTACAGGAGGTGGTGGCCCTCCCCCCATGGGGAGTCCGAATTGGACAAGGGGGAGGGGCGCAGGCCCCCTTTCCTTCTCCTCTCTCTCTCTCTCCCTCCACTTCCCTCTTTGCCCCTCCGTTGGAAAGGAAGGGGGCCGACTAGGACTGGGAGTCCTACTAGGACTCCCCCCACTTAGCGCTCCCCCTAGGGCCGACCTCCTCCCCTCTCCTCCTTTATATACAAGGGCAGGGGAACCCCAAGACACAACAGTTGTTTCTTAGCCGTGTGCTATGCCCCCCTCCACCGTTTACTCCTCCGGTCATATTGTTGTAGTGCTTAGGCAAAGCCCTGCGTGGATCACATCACCATCACCGTCCATGCAATCATGCTGATGGAACTCGCCTACTCCATCGACACTCTGCTGGATCAGGATTTCGAGGGACGTCATCGAGTTGAACGTGTGCAGAATTCGGAGGTGTCGTATGTTCGGTACTTGATTGGTTGATTCGAGAAGACGTTCGACTACATCAACCGCATTAAGTTAACTCTTCCGCTTTTTGTCTACGAGGGTACATGGACACACTCTTCCCCTCTTGTTGCTATGCATCTCCTAGATAGATCTTGCATGAGCATAGGAAGTTTTTTGAAATTTCATGCTACGTTTCCCAACAGTAGAGGTGAGCTTATCTTCCGATTTCCATGGCAATGGTTCACCATCATAAGAGGAAGCACGAGTCTCAAGGGTCCTGCAACTGGCACCGAAACTCATACCTTCAAACCTTGCCTCATATTCAAAGACTTGGTTTTGGAGATCATAGATTTGGCTTCGCAAAAAATTGATTTGCTCGTTGAAGGTGAAGATGATGTCCTTCATGGATTTGCCATCCACCTTGAAATCACGGGTGAAATCCGCAATCATAAGGTGATTAGCATTGAGTCCACGCTGCACCATCCCGTTGCACTTGAAGACCTCCTGCTCCATTGCTTCGAGCCTAGCCTCCACGGTTCCCATCCTCTTGGGCCCCTGGACGTCCCTGATATGGAGCACCCCCTCACGCATCTCGATGGCTTGAGGGTGCTGCATCACCTCCCGCAAGTACGGGTTGATGACGTTCTCAAAGGACTTGAACTTGGAGGTACTTGAAGCGGCTATGGCGATCTAGATCTATCAGAAAACAACAAGAAAGAAGAACAGAAGATTTCTCTATGATACGGTGATTAATA
This sequence comes from Triticum aestivum, assembly GCF_018294505.1. NCBI lineage: Eukaryota > Viridiplantae > Streptophyta > Magnoliopsida > Poales > Poaceae > Triticum > Triticum aestivum. The sequence goes on from NC_057813.1 coordinate 472,171,615, forward strand.
CGTTTGGGGGGTATATAAAGATTTTTTTTATCTTGGGAAACAAGCAAATGGGGGGAAAACGGAGTCCGGAAGGTACCCGAGGTGGGCACAACCCACCTGGGCACGCCCGGGAAGCCACCCTGGTATCTTGTGCCCGCCAGGGTTGCCTTCCTAGTTGTTTCTTATTTTCCTAATTTTTGTTATATTCCAAAACTGACAGAAAATATTTTTGCGGATTTTTTGGAGTCCGTTTACTTATCGTATCACGTACCTCCTTTTTCCACGATTTTGGAGTGTTCCGGAAGGTTTATTTTATGTGTTCCTCCGGGGTCATGGTTTGAATAATATTACTTTCAACATTAATAGGCGTACCTGAGATATAGTGTTTAATTCTTTGACCATTGACCACCTTCGGGTTAGTACCTTCGGCATTATTAGTTTTGATAGCTCCAGAGCGATAGACCTCATCGATAATATGTGGTCCTTCCCATTTAGAGAGAAGTTTTCCTGCAAAGAATCTGAAACAAGAGTTTTCCAAAAGAACATATTCTCCAACCTTGAATTCCCGCTTTTGGATTATTTTGGCATGCCATCTTTTAACTTTTTCTTTGAATAATTTGGCATTTTCATAAGCTTGGGTTCTCCATTCATCTAATGAGCTAATATCAAATAACCTCTTTTCTCCGGCAAGTTTGAAATCATAATTGAGTTCTTTAATTGCCCAATATGCTTTATGTTCTAACTCAAGAGGCAAATGACAAGCTTTTCCATAAATCATTTTATAAGGAGACATATCCATAGGATTTTTATATGATGTTTTGTAGGCCCAAAGTGCATCATCCAATTTCTTAGACCAATTCTTTCAAGACCTATTAACAGTTTTTTTGTAGTATCAACTTTATTTCTCTATTGCTAAGTTCAACTTGACCACTAGATTGAGGATGATAGGGTGATGCAATTCTATGGTTAACATCATATTTAGCAAGCATTTTTTGAAAATCACCATAAATAAAGTGTGAACCACCATCATTCATTAAATATCTAGGGACTTCAAACCTTGGGAAAGTAACTTCTTTAAGCATTTTAATGGAAGTGTTATGATCAGCACTGCTAGTTGGAATAGCTTCTACCCACTTAGTAACATAATCAACAGCAACCAAAATATGTGTATACCCATTAGAGGAAGGAAAAGGTTCCATATAATCAAAACCCCAAACATCAAATGGTTCAACAGCAAGTGAATAACTCATAGGCATTTCTTGACGCTTACCGATATTACCAATTCTTTGGCATTCATCACAAGATAAAACAAACTTACGGGCATCCTTGAAGAGAGTAGGCCAGTAAAAACCAGACTATAATACCTTGTGAGCAGTTCTATCTCCCACATGATGCCCTCCATAAGCTTTGGAGTGACATTTCCATAGGATTTGTTCCTGTTCATGCTCAGGTACACAACGTCTAATAATACCATCCAGTCTTCTTTATAAAGATGTGGGTCATCCCAAACGTAATGTCTTAAATCGTAGAAGAGTTTTTTCTTTTTTGGTATGTGAAACTAGGTGGTATATATTTAGCAACAATATAATTAGCATAGTCAGCATACAAAGGAGTATTATGAGAAACATTTATTGCAGCTAATTGTTCATCAGGAAAACTATCATCAATAGGTAGTGGGTCATTAAGAATATTTTCTAACCTAGACAAGTTATCAGCTACGGGGTTCTCATCTCCTTTTCTATCAGTAATATGTAAATCAAATTCTTGTAGCAAGAGAACCCACCTAATGAGCCTAGGTTTAGCATCTTTCTTTTCCATAAGATATTCTATAGCAGCATGACTAGTGTGAACAATTACTTTGGAATCAACAATATAAGATCTGAATTTATCACAAGCAAACACAACTGCTAAAATATCCTTTTCAGTGGTACCATAATTTCTTTGGGCGCTGCCTAGAGTTTTGCTAGCATAATGAATAACATTTAATTTCTTATCAACTCTTTGCCCTAGAACAGCACCAACAGCATAGTCACTAGCATCGCACATAACTTCAAAAGGCAAGTTACAATCGAGTGGTTGAACAACAGGTACAGAAATTAAGGCTTTCTTAAGTGTTTCAAAGGCTTCTACACAATCATCATCAAAAACCAATGGAACATCCTTTTGTAAAAAGATTTGTAAGAGGCCTAGAAATTTTAGAGAAGCCTCCAATAAATCTCCTATAGAAACCAGCATGACCAAGGAAACTACGAATACCTTTAATATCTCTAGGACATGGAATTTTCTCAATTGCATCAACTTTAGATTTATCCACCTCAACACCTCACTCAGAAATTTTATGCCCCAAGACAATACCTTCATTAACCATAAAGTGGCACTTCTCCCAATGCAAGACAAGATTAGTTTGCAAACATCTCTGCAAAACTTGATCAAGGTTACTTAAGCAATCATCAAAAGAAGGTCCATAAACAGAAAAATCATCCATGAAAACCTCAACAATCTTTTCACAAAAATCAGAGAATATAGCAGTCATACATCTTTCAAAGGTAGCAGGTGCATTGGATAAACCAAAAGGCATACGTCTATAAGCATAAGTTCCAAAAGGGCATGTAAAGGTGGTTTTCTCTTGATCGGGTTGTGAAACGGGTATTTGAGAAAAAATAGAATATCCATCAAGAAAGCAAAAGTGTGTGTGCTTAGATAATCTTTCCAACATTTGATCAATAAAAGGTAGAGGGTAATGATCTTTCTAGTACCTTTATTTAATTTTCTGAAATCAATTACCATTCTATAGCTAGTAACATTTTTTTATGGAATAGGTTCATTTTTATCATTAGGAACAACAGTAATACCTCCTTTCTTGGGGACACAATAAACAGGACTTACCCATCTACTATCAGCTATGGGATAGATTATACCTGCTTCCAGAAGTTTTAGTATTTCAGTTCTTACCACTTCTTTGATCATAGGATTCAAACGTTGTTGATGATCAACAACGGGTTTAGCATCAGGTTCCATATTAATAATGTGCTAACAGAGAGTGGGACTGATGCCCTTAAGATCATCAAGAGTATATCCAATAGCAGCATGGTGCTCCTTCAGAATCTTCAATAGTCTTTCCTCTTCATCTTCTGAAAGGTTGGCACTAATAATAACTGGATATATCTTTTTTCATCAAGATAAGCATATTTTTTAAAGTGTCTGGCAATTGTTTTAGTACAAACACAGGATCACCCTTTGGTGGAGGTGGACCTCCTAGAGTTTCAATAGGCAAATTGTGTTTAAGCAGAGGTCATTGTTCAAACAAGATCTTATCTATTTCATTTCTTTCATGCATATGCATATCATTTTCATGGTCTAGCAAATATTGTTCTAGTGGATCAAAAGGAGGCACAACAATAGAAGCAAGACCAATTATTTCATCCTTAGTAGGTAATTCCTTCTTATGGCGTTGTCTATTAAACTTGGAGAAGTTAAATTCATGTGACTCATCACCAAAGCTAACATTGACAGTTTGTTTATGACAATCTATAGTGGCATTGATAGTGTTCAAGAAAGGTCTACTAAAAATAATGGGACAAAAGTCATCTTGTGGGGAACCAAGAACAAGAAAATCAATAGGATATTTTATTTTCCCACACAAGACTTCAACATCTCTAACAATCCCTAATGGTGTGATGATGTCTCTATTAGCAAGTTTAATAGTGACATCTATTTCTTCTATTTCAGCGGGGCTATGTCATTCATAATTTCTTGATATAAGGTAAAAGGAATAGCACTTACGCTAGCACCCAAGTCACATAAACCATGATACCAATGATCTCTTATTTTGACTGAGACAACATGCATGCCAACAATGGTTCTATGTTTATCCTTTTCATCGGGTTTGGCAATTCTAGCAGCTTCATCATAGAAGTAAATAACATGCCCATCTATATTTTCTACCAGGAGACCTTTGAACATAGCAACACTAGGTTCTGCTTTGATTTGTTCAATAGGTTTGGGTGCTCTAATATTACTTTTGCAAACCACAGTTGAAACCTTAGCATGTTCCTTTATCCTAACAGGGAAATGTGGTTTTCTATATAAGCAGTAGGCACAACTAGATCAACATTGTAAATTATAGTTTCATCTTTAGCTATGACCGGTTCTTTAATTTCTTCTTTAATAGGGGGATGATATTTGAACCACTTCTCCTTAGGGAGATCAACATGAGTAGCAAAAGATTCACAAAAAGAGGCTACTATCTCAGAGTCAAGTCCATATTTTAGTGCTAAACTTCTGAAAAGCATCGGTATTCATAAAAGATTTAACACAATCAAACTCAAGCTTAATATCTGACTCTTTACCTTCGTCAAGTTCCCAATCTTCAGAGTTGCATTTAGTTATTTCTAAAATATCCCACCTGAATTCAATAGTTTTCTTCATAAAAGAACAAGTACAAGAAGTATCAAGCATGGATTGATCATCACGAGAAAGCCGAGCATAAAAGTTCTAAATAATAATTTCTCTTGAGAGCTCATGATTGGGGCATGAATATAACATTGACTTAAGCCTCCCCCAAGCTAGAGCGATACTTTCTCCTTCACGAGGCCAAAAATTGTATATATAATTCTGATCACAATGAACTAGATACATATGATAAATTTTTTGGTGAAATTCCAATTTCAATCGATTCCAGTTCCAAGATCCAATATCATCGCATAGCGTATACCATGTCGATGCCTTTCCCTTCTGACATAAAGGGAAAACTTCTTCTTAGCTTCATCTCCTGATAAACCTACAAGCTTAAATAATCCACAAATTTCATCCACATATATCAAGTGCATATCAGGATGTTCAGTTCCATCTCTTGCATAAGGATTACCTAGCAGTTGTTCTATCATACCCGAAGGAATTTCATAAACAATATTGCAGGTAGATGCAGTAGGTTGAGGGGCAACTAATTTTGGTTCTGGTTGAGGTGAAGATACGCCAAACAAACCCCTTAAAGGATGGTTCTCCATAGTAGCAAGTGACAATAAATTTCAGCACGTAGTAATATTTTTTCCTTACCAAGAGCATTTAACTCCCCGGCAACAGCTCCATGATGGCCCACAAGTATAGGGGGTCAATCATAGTCCTTTCGATAAGTAAGAGTGTCAAACCCAACGAGGAGCTGAAGGAAATGACAAGTGGTTTTCAGCAAGGTAATTTCTGCAAGCACTGAAATTGTCGGTAACAGATAGTGATAGCAAGACAATTTGTAACGAGCAAGTAACCGTAATGGTAAATAAAGTGAAGCAAGGTAGCCCAATCCTTTTGAGGCAAAGGATGGGCCAAAACGGTCTCTAATAATAAGCAAAGCATTCTTGAGGGTACACGGGAATTTCACCATGTCACTTTCATCATATTGGATTGATTCCTGTTCGCTACTTTGATAATTTGATATGTGGGTGAACCGGTGCTTAGGTGTTGTTCTTACTTGAACAAACTTCCTACTTATGATTAACCCCCCCCCCCCCCCCCCGCAAGCATCTGCAACTACAAGAAAAGTATTAAGATAAAATATAACCATAGTATTAAACTTTTGGATCCAAATCGGTCCCTTACGAAGTAGCGCATAAACTAGGGTTTAACCTTCTGTCACTCTAGCAACCCATCATCGAATAACTACTCCACAATGCATTCCCTAAGGCCCTAATAAGGTGAAGTTCCATGTAGTCGACGTTCACATGACACAACTAAGGGAATCACAACATACATCTCATCAAAATATCAAACACATATCAAGTTCACATGATTACTTGCAACATGACTTCTCCCGTGACCTCAAGAACAAAAGTAACTACTCAGAAATGATAATCATGCTCAAGAGCAGAGGGTTATTAAATAGCATAATGGATCTGAACATATAAGGTTCCACCAAATAAACCATACAGTAATCAACTGAAAGATGTAATCAACACTACTAGTCACCCACAAGTACCAATCTAAGGTCCCGGTACAAAGATTGAACACAAAAGATGAACTAGGGTTTGAGAGGAGATGGTGCTGTTGAAGATGTTGATGGAGATTGCCCTGAGAAAGATGAGAGGTTTGTTGGTGATGACGATGACTATGATTTCCCCCTCCAGGAGGGAAGTTCCCCCGGCGGAATCGCTCTGCCGGAGGGCAAAAGTGCTCCTGCCCAAGTTCCTCCTTGGGACGGTGGCGCTTCGTCCCGAAAGTCCTCTCCTTATTTTTTTGGGGTCAAAATGACTTATATACCAGAAGATGGGCACCAGAGGTGGGCCAAGGAGGGCACAACCCACTAGGGCGCGCCTGGGCTGCCTGCCGCACCCAGGTGGGTTGTACCCATCTGGTGGGCCCCCCTCTGGTAGTTATTTGCTCCAATATATCCCAAAACAATTCTTCGTAAATTTTCAGCTCATTTGTAGATGTGCAGAATAGGTGACTCTGATGTAGCTTTTTCAGGTCCAAAATTCCAGCTGTCGGCATTCTCCATCTTTGTGTAAATCTTGCACATTATGAGATAAATGGCATTAGAATTACTCCATAAAGCATTATTATGCATAAAACATTATACATAACAATAGGAAAATATGATGCAAAATGGACGTATCAATGAACTCCCGTGCTCCTGGAGCCTTGCGACGTGCTCCTCACTCGTGGGGGGCGCGTCGAGGCACGCCTCCAAGTGGTGCCCAAACACCTCCCTCGTCGCATCAGTTAGGTTGGAGGCTCTCCAAACATAAGCCCCCGAGCCCGTCTTAAGGAAGGTGCCAGTCGCGCCTTCCTATGCGGGAGGAAGGGGTGCCCCAGCAATGGGCGTGGAGCCTGAGGCGCCGCAAATAGGCATCCCGTCCTCCTGACGGCTCTTGGGGATGAGCTGCTTCTTCTTCGCGGGTGTCGGTGTCAAAACCGGCGGATCTCGGGTAGGGGGTCCTAAACTGTGCATCTAAGGCTAATGGTAATAGGAGGCGGGGGACACAATGTTTACCCAGGTTCGGGCCCTCTCGATGGAGGTAATACCCTACTTCCTACTTGATTGATCTTCATGATATGAGTATTACAAGAGTTGATCTACCATGAGATCGTAGAGGCTAAACCCTAGAAGCTAGCCTATGATTATGATTGTTGTTGTCCTACGGACTAAACCCTCCGGTTTATATAGACATCGGAGGGGGCTAGGGTTACACAGAGTCGGTTACAGAGAAGGAGATCTACATATCCGAATTGCCAAGCTTGCCTTCCACGCAAAGAAGAGTCCCATCCGGACACGGGACGAAGTCTTCAATCTTGTATCTTCATAGTCCAACAGTCCGACCAAAGTATATAGTCCGGCTGTCCGAGGACCCCCTAATCCAGGACTCCCTCAACGGGGGTGGCCTCGGGAGGCAGGATGTCGCCCTCGTCGTCAGAGTTTTCAGCCGCCATGACTCGGTAAGCGTGCTCAAGAGAGCACACTGCATCCTTCTCATCACACGCGACCATGATGATGCCGCTGCACCCAGGCATCTCGAGGACATGGTAGCCATGATGAACGGCCGACATGAGCTTGGCAAGGGCAGGGGTACCCCAGGATGGCGTTGTACAGGAGGCTGATGTGGGTGATGTCGAAGTTGATGAGCTCAGTGTGGTAGTTGTCGCGCTTGCTAAAGGTGACAGGGAGGTGCACCTGCCCTAGGAGGACGATGGACCCGTCGGTGACCCCCGACAATGGCTTTGTTGGCATGAGCTGATCATAGGTCACCTGAAGCATCTCGAATGTCTCAACGGAAAGAACATTGAGCCATGCGCCACCGTCAATGAGAGTCTTGGTGTTGGAGACGTTGCTAATGGTGGGCGTGCAGAGCATGGGGAGCGCGCCAGCGGCTGACGAGCACTTGAGGTGGTCCTTGGAGTCGAAGGTAATCGCATATTGTGACCACCTGAGGGGACGCGCGGCCTCAAGCCTCGGGAGGGTCGCGTTCACCTCACACGAGAACTGCTTGAAGATGCGGTTTGAAGTTGGGGCTTGGGCACCACCTAGGATACAAGCGATCGTGCGGGGCTCCTAGAAGCCCCCAACCCCCTTGTCCTGACGGTTGTCGTCATTCCTCCTTGGTGGTGGAGGCAGGGGAGGGAGGCTAGCATTGCCCTGAGACGGGCCTCACGAGGCTGATCATGCCAGGGGCCGTCACGAGGCTGATCTCGCCAGCAATCCTCACGAGGCTGGTCACGCCAGTCCTAACGAGGGTTGCGGTTGTCCCAGCAGCCTCCGCCGCGACCTCCTCCATGGTCACCGTGCTCAGGGCGGCGACCAAGGCGCTCGTCGCGGATAGCCCTGAGCTCGTGGTAGTCGTTGGTATTGTGGCTATGCACGTTGTGAAAGGCGCAGAACGGGCGGTTACCCCTAGGAGGTTCATCGTGGTCACGGCCACATTTCGTCTCGAGCTCTGCTGCTAGTACCGTGGGGCCCTTGCGCTTTGCTTCCTTAACCTTGTCCTTCTTGTCTTCAGGGTCGGCCTCTGGATGCTCGAGGAGTGAGAGGCGGCCCTCCTCGGCCTTTGCACACTTGTTCTCCAGGTTCAACATCTCAAGGGATGAGCACAAGTCATCATGGATGGCAAGCTCCTCGCGCATTTTGACGTCCCTGACGCCATCGGTAAACTCCAAGATGATGGCCTCGTCCGACGCCTTCGGGATCTTGAGGCGAACGTTCATGAAGTGTTGTATGAACTTGTGGAGAGTTTCGCCCAATCGCTCAGCGTCGCAGGTTGTTCGTCGCGGGGGCGCGGTCGTAGGTGCCCTGTAAGTTGGCGATGAAGCGCTCGCGAAACTCATCCCAGTAGGAGATCGACCCTTCCGGGAGGTGCAGGAGTAAGGAGTGTGTGCCATCATTGAGGGCCATGGGGAACCAGTTTTCCATGACCTTGTCTTTGTCGTTCGCCGCCTCGATGCTCAGCGAGTAGATCTAGAGAAACTCGGCAGGGTCGGGGGTGCCATCGTAGCATGGAGCCAGGTCTGGCTTGAACTTGTCAGGCCAAACGGTGTGGCACAGCTCTGGGGTGAAGGCGTGGCACCCCGCTGCACTCACAGGCGCGGCGCGCGTGAGGGGGGCCTAGTCTTGACGTCCACGCGCCGCAGCCTCAGGTGGCACGTGGTCTTGATGCTGGCGCGGTGGTGTAGGGAGCGCACGCGCATCACTTTGTGGCTGCTGCACCACCTGACAGCTTGCCTCACCCCGTGCAGCGGGTCACGCGGAGGCGCGTCCCACCTAGGCTCAGGGTCAGCGTTGTGCAGAGGAGGAGGCAGAGGCGCGCCGTGAGCCACATTACCTTCCCGGGAGGGCGGGGGACGAAGCGAGTGGGAGGGCGTCGGGGCCTCGCCGATGGCGTTGACAAGTTTGGTGATGCGGCCCAGCTGGGCGTCATAGCCCTCGTCGGGGGGCGATAGCGCAGTAGCTCGCGCACCATGAGCAGCGCAGCCTGCGCGTTTGCTGGCCCGCTACGAGCCTGGGAGGATGACGCCGTGGTGGGAGTGGGAGATGGAGTGGCGGTGCGGCCATCGCGCCGCATGAAGGGTGGTAGCGACGAGTCCTGCTGCTCGTGAGTAGCAGGGTCCCGTGGCAGTGTTAGCTGCGGGAGAGGCGGAGGGAAGCGGGACACCGCAGCCCACGGGCGCCTTCTGGGCAACGCGAGCAACTCGGCGCTTGGCGCGGACTCGGCGGGCGTCGACCATGGGAGCGACGGGACGGAGACGAAGCGGAGCTGGAAGGGAGATTTCGACATGCCCCTACTTGGCGTGCCAAATGTCGGAATCGGGGCTCCGCGGACCCAAACAAGGTTCGAACTCTGGGCGTGTGCGAAGATCTAAACTAGCAACGGCCTCAAGCCCATCACCCCATGGCCTTGCCTCGTCGAATTCGTGTGAGCGGGAAAGGAAGGACACGACAGTTTACCCAGGTTCGGGCCACCTTACGGTGTAAAACCCTACTCCTACTTTGTGGTGTATTTGCCTCGTGAGAAGATTGTGGATGAACTAGTACAGTGGATGAGCTGCCCCGCGAGGGCTCTGGGAGTGAAGGTGGAATGGACCCAATCCCCTTCTACGGTGGAGACTAGCCTATACTTATAGTGGCCTTGGTCATCTTCCCTCATAGCTTAGGCGGGAAGGGATTCCACAATGGCCAATTTGAAAGGGGACAGGAAGTACATCTTATCTTGACGAAAGGTGGTCTTCGCCTGCAAAACTTCTGGTCGTGACGCAGAGTTGGGCTCCACGATGACGTCCGTCCTGCCGAGCTCGTGGTCTTGGTCTTGTTGCACTGGAACGGAAACCTTTGGGGGTTTCCTTGGGAACCCGTGTACGTCCTTGCCTCCTTAGCACCAAAGAGGAAATTGTCCTCCTCTGCGCCCGCTGGCGCCCGCCTGGCCTTGGTCGTCATGGATCACGTCATCGAGAGCCTCATGAGGCTGGGTACCTCCATAGAAGTCTCCGCTCCTCCAGAGGCAGGCCCGGGGCACCGCTCCCCGGGAGGTCTTGGCGTCGTCCGCCTCTCGAGGCCGGGGGTCCTCGCGAGGGTCTTGTCCTGGGGGCCTTGTAGCTGGGCCATACCGGGCCATCGATGAGTTCACGCACTAGGCCGCAGGCAGGCAAGTTTGGGTACCCCCGATTCCAGAACGCCGTCAATAGTTTCCATGGCTTGGGTTGCGATTTTGCGCCACATGTGTGGTGAGGTTGTTGGTCTAGTCCATGCGACCTTTCATGGTCAGTTTGGATTGTATATCGGGGTGAGGACTCTGCATTCTAGTGCGGTGGCCATGGACTATGAAATAGTTATTTGTGCCATGGGACCCGCCGGCGCTCATGTCATGCAGGGATGTAGCTTGCCACAAGTCATGGATGTTGGGGTCACAACTTTGGAGGGCGGTTATGGTAGTCTGCCCATGCACTTAGGAGTGGCTAGAGGTCGGAATGGTTGCCTCAGAAATGTATGTTTGGTTGTGGTGCTTGCTCTTGGTCGTGTTGGTATTTGAAGCCTCGAGCTTCTTTGTGTTTTCCTGCCTGTTCCTGTAGGGGTGACTTGGTCTACTCCTCCCATAGTAGATCTGGTCTGGTGTCGGTGGTGGTGATAGCTAGTTGGTGGAGTGTCTCAACGAAAGTCAAAGTCGATGGGTTAATGTTGTTTAGGTGATATGCTTTGCTCTTCGTGTTATGAAAAAAGATGCAATACCAACAAGTATATTGGTCATATACATTGTCACGTGCGAATCTAGCGGCGAGTGGGCGATGGAGATAAAGAGCACATATGTGCACGTGCTCAGAATAACACTTTCAGCTTGTTGTAAGTTCAACTAAAAAAACTTGTTGCAAGTTTCTTAAAGAAAAGGAAAACACGCTAGGAAAAAACGCTCATGGTTTCCCTGCCTTCTCTTCTTATTTTTAGGTCTGCATCCTTGTTTCCATTGATGAGCTCCTTTTTTTTGAGCGGTTCCATTGATGAGCTGCTTGCCACACCGCAGTTTGATTTCTTATTGGGTTTACAGTGAGCAATAAGCGGATCTCACATTAGCTCCATGGCGTTGGTCTCTTACCTAGAAAAGTAAATGTTTGAGCTAGAAAAACTTTTGGCCCCGCTTATGGCGAAATCCTATTCGACGTGTGTTGCCTCAACTACCGGCGTTATGCACAGGTGAGTGACCGAGCAAAGTGAATGGGCCAGCCCATTTTGGGTAGACAGCGTTCATACAACCGCATCCAGTTTCTTTTACCAGTATTCCTGTTTATTGTGGGGTTTTCCCCTTTTTTTCATTTTTCTTCTTTCTTTTTAATTTTATTTTTCTGTTTTCTGTTTTTTTGTTTCTTTTTTTTTATTTTTCACCTTTTCTTTATTTTTTCAGAAAATGGTCGTATTTTTGGAAAAGAATCAAGAATCCAAAAAGTGTTCATGCTTTTAAAAAAACATAAAAAAATTCAAAAAATGGTTCTGTTTTCAAATGTTGTTCGTCAATTTAAAACATATTTGCATTTTTCAAAAAAGTTCGGGAATTAAAAACTATTCATGTTTTTTCAAAATTTGTTTGAAATGTTTTTTTAAATGTACACAACTTTTCAAAAAAATGTTTGGGATTACAAAAATTGTTCTGGAACTTAAAACATGTTCGTATTTTAAAAAAATCAGCATTTTTTTCTTCAAAATTTTCACAACTTTTCAAAAACTGTTCATAAATTTTACAGAATAATCATGTTTTTATTTTTTTCACCCGTTTCAAAAATTGTTCACAAATTTCCAAAAAAAATCATATTTTTTCACCCGTTTCTGATTTTGTTTTGGAGTTAATTTTTTAATAATAATAATCACGTTTCCAAATTTTGTTTTCGAAATTCAAAAATGATCCCATTTCAAAATTATGTTTGTGCTTTCAAAAAATGTTCCTGTTTTCCAAAAATGTTTCAAATTTTTAAAACTTATTCACAAATTTGAAAAGTTTCTGCGTTTCGCGCAACACTTAGTTTTTTTTTAAATGCATTTAAATTTCCAAAAGTAATTCGGATTTGCGCTGGTGGTTGGTTCTTAAGGTTTTACGCTGCTATATGATCGGTAACACTCGCTAGCTCAATGGTAGTAGCGCATGGTCTTTAGCACGGGATCCTACCGGAGGGCGATTTTTTACTGGAGCTACATTATGCGTTCGCCGCAGAGAGTGGCATATAGGACGTCCCCTGCTCACGCATACAACAAAATTGAAACTGCTGTGCGGACGATGCATGCCGCAGCGGCACGATGGGCAATCCAGCCATCAACTACACTTTGATGGTATGTACGGACGAACTGATGTGCATTTGATCCTTTCCTACACGATCTTTGTACGAGACCAACAACCATTCATATCCAAAACAAGAAGGAAATCAACAGCTCATACCATTTGTCCCAATTTTTATTGTAGGTGTAGGACTGTGTAGCATCATTCGGCACGCAATAAACATCAAATAGGGCTCTGGTGTAATAATGCTAACAAAAACTTGTGCTATCATGCCGGACCAGTAAGTACTCCGTACAGCTCGGAAGTGCCACAAAAGTAGCAGTACTAGTCTACAATCAATCTAGTTGGTAGATTTGAACCAAATTAGGTGACCGGTTCATACCATAATCGATCTTTACATCACGGTCGTCCTAGCATGTGTTTAAAGGGAAAAGGGTGGACAAAGGTTGAGAACAATTGGTGGTCAAACAGATAATTTTCTATCACTAACGAATCGTATGCACGCATTGACCATAAAGGTCGTCACAGTTGAACGATCAAACCAATCAAGGACCAGCATCGGTTGTATGACCAGCAAAAAAGCTGAGATCGAATACTCACCAAATGTTCACCAACCCAACAAAGACTTTTGTTCTTAAATTATGTTATCAAAATTATGAGTAGCAAGGTCAAAATTATGTTATCTACCTAGCATAAGCTTGCCTTTTTTTCATTTTTAAATTCCCAAGTACTTCCTCCATCCTAAATAAGCATATCAACTTTGTATTAATTTTATGGAAAAACTTTGCATTAATTTTAATACAGTACAAAATTATACGTGTTAAAGTTAAGACATTTATTTTAGGACCGAAGGAAGTACAACATAGATATAGAGAGCACGGTAGAAACTCGCGTGCATGGTGCATAGGGCGGAAAAAACGTCGCCAGTCGCCATGCTACACATACCGACGGCAGTGTCGGCTGCATGAATCCAAGGCCTGAGAAGAGAAACCCCGCATGTCAATGTCGGCACCGGTGGCAGGAACGGACGATGGTCCACGTCCAACTCGGCGAGCAGACGGGACCCGGCGACAGAGTTATGAAATGGAGGAGATCATCATGTGGCCGGCCCATGTGGTGTTTCTATTTTCTGCTGGTTGTTACTCGGACCTTCATGTGCCTGTCTTACCCGCGTCACGCGCAATTATGAACGGGATCGATCCTTCTTCATTCTACTTTGTGTGTGCTAGGAAGCACGCCCTTGCAACTTTTTTCTCTCTCCAATCTCCATGATGATTCATGTTTCACCAGTTTGGGCTACGAAAAAGGAAGAGGTCCAGCTAACAGAGTTGCCACCCCGGGATCGGTTTCTTGAGCCAACCGGCGCATGTTCCGGTGACCGGACCGACCCGATAGAACTACGCTCGGCTAACGGAGTTTGGAGCACATGAATTTCATAAGAACGGGCAGTGTGCAAGGCAGAGAAATTTGTAACTCTTTTTTGCCTAGCAAAGTAAATAAACTTGCACGAAGAGATTTACTTCTGGTGAGCCACAAATTTCACCATAACTTGTTTCAAAAAAAAAAAATCACCATAGCGTCGGCACCGCCTCATGGGCCAGAACAGCACACGCAGCGGCAGCACACCTACACATGCGGCCATGCCCAAATGTTTTGCCGCCCAATTGATTGTTTATGGTTGCAACTCCATACATGCAACCCAGCAACAGTGCCAACACCTCACACTCACATGCAAGCAACCAACACCCAGCGGCAGCTGCTCAACAGCTCAAGAAAAGGACGGGAAAAAATTCATGCGCAAGATCAAGAAAGAACATCACAGATCTCAGCAGCTGCTGCTGCTCACGGATCTGAACCCAGAAACTAACCCAAAAAAGAGGAACTAACCTGACACGTATAGACTACGTACGCAGTAACGCAGAGCAGAGTACAATACAAACCAACCAATATCAGTAGTATATCATCATCGTCACTCCAGTATAAACACAGCTCGCATGACATCCACCATGGCCCGATCAACCTTTACACCGCCGACCGTTGCCTCCTCTTCGGCTTGGCGCGGCCTCGGCGCGCCGCGGCTCCCGGGCCGGAGCTGGAGCCGCCGAAGATGGCACAGAGGATGCAGCCGGACACCCTCGGCGACGGAGGGTCCACGTCCGGGGCCACCTCCTTGGTCCGGAACACCTGGGGATCGCGCTCCTCGTCCTTCTTCTGGCCTTGTTGCTCCTTCTTTTTCTGCTGCTGCTGCTTCTTATCATCGCCACCGCGGCGCAACATCATCCCGACGCCGCCTGTGCTCCGGGAGCGCCGCATCTCCGGTTGGGCTTCATCGGTGCCGCCCTCGCCGGCGGCCTTCGCCTCGGCGCCCTCGGTCAGGAACCGCTCGTCCCACACCAGGCCCGACGAGCCGGACCTTCTGAAAGTGGAGGACGATCTCTGCAACCCTTCCATCTGTATGTACCTATCCGCCTCCCCTCTCCGCGCAACGGACAAGCTTACTTATCTGCAAGCTACGGAGAAGAGAACGCAAGAGGCAGGCAAGGATGTGTCTCTTGAGGGGTTGGTGCTTTGCCTTTGCCTTCTCTTGTGCGTGTGTATATATGTGAACCGAAAGGGACGGCCATTAACGTGCAGACAGGAGAGCAGTCAACAGCCGGTGCCACTGAAAGCTACCAGGGCCTGTCTCCTCCAATAACCTATTAACAAACCTGTGCAGGGATTAGTCTACGTTCGGTTAAAACAGTACAGGGGCTGTCAGATTAAACTACTATTCTGATCCACATGCCCCGGTAATACTTTTCCATCACAGGCATGTGGAGGAAAGAGAGTCCAACTATGCGCATGAGCAACTGGTAAGCATCACCAAACCCACTACAGGGCCAAGACAATTCACAGAGAGCGACCTACACAAATGGATGCACTAGTTGGCGCTGATGTGAACTGTCACTGATGTGTCAACACTCGACGCGGGTCCAGGAAAAATATGTAAGGTGTATGTATGATATGCATCGGCATAAAGATGGAAAAATATGCAAGGTGTATGTATGATATGCGTCGGCATAAAGATGATAAACATAGGTGAGAAAATTGTGCGGCAGGAATCTTACCTTTCATATGAACAGTCGCCACCCGAATTCGGTTAATGGAGAAACAGTACGTCTGAATAAGGAGTGCAGAGGGCCCAAGAGAAATGAAGCAAAGGCAAATAGCAATTGTATTTCGGCTCCGGTCAGCATCAGCGAACAACCAATCATCATTACACGAGGTAGAGTGGTGGAAGGTGGCCGGAAGATTGTCAATAAAGAGATGTGTACAATCCACTAGCTGAAGGATATGTATAATCACTAGCTATATCATCAAAGAAAATGATACAGACTGCCAACATATTTCTTCCTCCTCTATATCCGCTCATGTCGTTCTCCCTGGTAGCATTTCTCTGTCACACAAACTCCAGACTCTCCCTCCTTTCCATCATCATTATCTCTCTTGTACCAGAAAAACAAACACACTACCCCTGTTAACCTCCCTGACGGCCCGACTCCATCTGATGACCCGGCCCCATCCACCAACAGGGCGACGGCTCGGCCCAGCCGCAACAGACGCTGCAACCCACGCTACTGTGGCCCAGAGTGGGTCAGCCGGCCCGGTCCATCTACCTCCACTACTTAAGCTGCCCGGCCTTTCCGTTCCCCTCATCCAGTGGATCGCGAACGGCGGCGGCGGCAAGAACCCTAGCTATCTTCGATCTCCATTCGTGTAATCGAGTCTGTATCCAAACTAATCGCCACTGAGTAACTATAGATCGATTCCCTCTTGCCAGTACCCTACATCTGGTATCAGTCGCCAAAAATCCTTCCCCCCTCTCGATCTGGCTCATCTCATCGAAACTCGAGGGATTCGCCACGGTCGCTAGATCATCGAAACCATGGATCCATCCGCCAAAGCCTACCTCGACAAGCTCACGGCAACGATGGAGGCCAACACCGCGGTCACCATCCGCCTCGACGATCTCGTCGCATGGCGGCCGGATCTGGAGCGCCGCGTCTCCGATCTGGGCGACGCGGTCGCCGCCCTGTAGCAGGCGCCCCCAACCCCCTCCACCGACACCAGCGGGGGCGCGCCGCCACCCCGCACCACGGCGCCACCGCCCGAGCTGCCCTCTGAGGGCCTGGCGGAAGGCGATGAGGACACCCCTCAAGGGTCTAAGGACCACGGCGACTTCAACCTGCAACGGGGGAGGCCGGCGGTGTCGTTCCAGACGCCGCCGCCCCTCCCGGCCAACGGTCAGATCAAACTCCTATCTTCTCCTTTTGCACACGCTAGTCAGATGCTCGCTGGGTTGGGACAAGCCCATCCATCCATTTCGTTTCCTCAATTTTCGGGCGAGAACCCGAACATGTGGAAGACGATGTGTGAGCAGTATTTTTCCATGTTTGGCATCCACAAAACATTCTGGGTTCCCATGGCCGCCCTCAACTTCTCAGGGGCTGCGGCCATTTGGTTACAATCTGTCCAAAAGAGGCCCGGTAGCTTCAATTGGGAATCCTTTTCGGCCCTGTTGACTACGCGATTCGGCCGTGATCGCCACCGGTTACTCATCCGCCAATTCTACACTATCAAACAAACAACTACTGTAGCGGATTACATTGAGCGTTTTGAATTGATTATTAACCATTTAAGTTCTCACTCAGACTCCATTCACCCATTTTATTTTCTCACACGTTTTGTGGAAGGATTGCGAGCGGATATCCGAGCGGTGGTCATGGTCCAACGGCCGCCCGATTTGGACACAGCTTGTGCACTGGCGCTACTCCAGGAGGAGGTGGCCGACAACGCGCATGCGGAGATGCAGCGTCCCGCGCCCACACGACCACCAGACGTGTCGCCGCGGCCCAGCGTGCCGCTGCCCCTACCTCCTCCACCGGCGCGCGCGGCACCGCCTGCTCCAGCTGCGGATCGCCGCGGCACAGAAGCCGCACGGGCGGACGTCTCCAAACTCAAGGCCCTGCGCAACTATCGACGAGCGTGCGGCCTGTGTTTCAAGTGCGGCGAACGCTGGGGACCCGACCATGTCTGTCCCACGGCCGTCCAACTCCACGTCGTCGAGGAACTCCTGGAGCTGTTCGGCATCGATGCAACCACAGCACCACCGCCACAGGAGGCAGTCCAAGATGAAGTGGTCATGGCCATTTCCAAACCAGCCCTGACGGGGGGCGTCTCAAGCAAGGCGTTCCAGCTGCGAGCGTGGATCCAAGGGCGCGAGGTGTTGATGCTGGTGGACTCCGGCAGCACCACGCCATTCGTCAACGAGCGGCTCGCAGCAACGATCCAAGGCGTCCAGCCTCTTCCACGCGCATACCAAGTGTGGGTGGCGGACGGCGGAGCTCTCACCTGCTCTGCCAGCGTACCCCAGTGTCAATGGTGCTCCCAGGGCCACCAATTCACCACGGACATGAAGGTGCTGGCTCTCGGCACTTACGACGCGATACTGGGCATGGACTGGCTCGAGGAGCACAGTCCCATGACCGTCGACTGGCGCGCGAAGCTCATCGAGATTCCATCGCCCGAGGGCCCGATCCGTCTCCGCGAGCATGAGGCAACTTCTTCAACTTGCACTGTCATCAACGCTCTTCAACTTTAGCAGCTGTGCAACACAGGGGCTATCACCCATATGGCGCTGATCTACGCAACCACTAGCGAGGACAACGACAATCCGGCCATTCCGTCAGATATCCAAGCAGTTTTGGAAGAATTAGACGATGTGTTCAAAGAGCCTAAGGGATTGCCGCCTCGCTGTGACTGCGATCACAAGATTCCGCTTATTCCAGGGGCGCAACCTGTGAACATCAGGCCTTACAGACACAAGCCCGAGCATAAGAAGGAGATAGATGCTCAAGTTGAGGAGCTGCTCCGCAAGGGTGTCATTCAGAAAAGCAACAGTCCATTCTGCTCCCCTGTGATCCTGGTCAAAAAGAAGGACGGAACATGGCGACTCTGCATCGACTACAGACACCTCAACGCCCTCACCTATGTAGCCAAGTACCCGGTGCCGATCATCGAAGAACTACTCGATGAACTGCATGGTGCAGCCTGGTTCTCCAAACTGGACCTCCGCTCCGGGTACCATCAGATTCGCCTGGCGGAGGGCGAAGAGTACAAGACTGCATTTCAAACGCATTCAGGGCATTACGAGTTCCTCGTGGTCTCTTTTGGACTAGCAGGCGGACCAGCCACATTCAACGGCGCCCTGACCACCACACTCAAGCCAGTCGACCGCAAGTGTGTGCTCCTTTTCTTCGATGACATACTGGTCTTCAGCAAGACTCTTGAAGATCACATCACCCACCTCCGTCAGGTTCTGCAGCTGCTGCGTCGTGATCAATGGCACGTGAAGAGGTCCAAGTGTGAATTCGCTCAGCACAGTCTATCATACTTGGGTCATGTCATCAGTAGCGAAGGAGTGTCAACTGACCCAACCAAGATACACGCCGTGGCAAACTGGGAAACACCAACGGATGTCAAGGCAGTACGCAGTTTCTTGGGGCTTGCAGGGTACTATCGGCGATTCGTCAAGAATTTTGGCGTCATAGCACGGCCCCTGTTCAATCTGCTGAAGAAAGGAGCACCTTTCGTGTGGACTCCTGCAACGGATACTGCTTTCCAACTACTGAAGCGACACCTGATCGAAGCTCCTGTGCTCGCTCTGCCCAACTTCACCAACCCGTTTGTGATCGAGACTGATGCCTGCGATAAGGGAATAGGCGCAATTCTCCAGCAGGGTGGCCATCCGATCGCATACATGAGCAAAGCATTGAGCCCACGCTACCAAGGCCTCTCGACATATGAGAAGGAGTACCTGGCAGTCATCGTAGCTGTGGACCAATGGCGCCCTTACCTTCAGCATGCAGAGTTCACTATCCTCACCGACCAGTGGAGCTTGATACACTTGACAGAACAACGGCTCACTACACCATGGCAGCAACGAGCCTTCATGAAGCTATTGGGGCTCCAGTATACCATCAAATACAAGAAAGGGGCAGAGAACACAACAGCCGATGCCCTGTCAAGGTCCAACACTGAAGAAGTACTGCACACCATCAGCGTGTGTCAACCAGCTTGGCTAGAGGACATTGTCAACAGCTACAATACCAACCCGCAAGCGCAACGCCTCCTGGAGCAACTAGCTGTGCGGGAGGACCCCAAAGGGTGATTTCAGTTGCAGAACGGGCTACTCTGCTTTCGTGGACGCATCTGGCTGGGAGGAACCACAGCAATGCAGCAGCGCATCATCTCAGCTTTCCATGACAGCCCAATGGGGGGCCACTCCGGATTCCCAGTGACCTACCGCCGCATCCGCAGGTTATTCGCCTGGCCCAAGATGAAGGCGCATGTGCAGCAGTATGTGCGGTGTTGCCAGGTGTGTCAGCAGGCCAAGCCAGACCGCGCCGCGTCGCCTGGACTGTTAATGCCATTGCCAATTCCCAAAGAATCATGGGATCTTATCACCATGGACTTCGTGGACGGATTACCGCAATTGGGTCAATACAACTGCTTGCTTGTGGTGGTCGACAAAAGGACTCGGTTTGCTCATTTCCTTCCCCTGGCGCATCCTTATACAGCATCAAAAGTGGACAACATCTACATGCAACAACTATACAAGCTGCACGGTTTTCCTAGAGCTATCGTATCTGATCATGATCCAGTTTTCACCAGCCACTTTTGGCAGGAGCTGTTTAAGTATGCAGGTACGGAATTGCGCATGAGCACAACGAACCACCCGCAAACTGACGGCCAAACGGAGCGGGTCAACCAATGCATTGAGACGTATCTCCGCTGCTTCGTTCAAGCGTGCCCGAAGCGCTGGAGCTTTTGGGTACCTCTGGCGCAGTTCTGGTACAACTCATCCCACCACTCAGCCATCGGAATGACGCCATTCAAGGCCATGTTTGGGAGAGAACCAAGGCACTGGGGGATCAATGCATCTATATCATCGTTAGTGCCAGCGCTGCACACCTGGCTTGAAGAACGAGAGGTTATGCAAGATCTCATCCAACAGCAACTCCACCGCGCGCGCCAGATCATGCAGGACCAGGCAAACAAGAAGCGATCCTTTCGCCAGTTCCAGGTCGGTGATCAAGTCTTCCTCAAGTTGCAGCCTTACTGTTGGGTTTCGTAGTAATTTCAAAAAAATTCCTACGCACACACAAGATCATGTGATGCATAGCAACGAGGGGAGAGTATTGTCTACGTACCCAACGCAGACCGACTGCGGAAGCGATGACACGGCGTAGAGGAAGTAGTCGTACGTCTTCTCGATCCAACCGATCAAGCACCGAAACTACGGCACCTCCGAGTTCGAGCACACGTTCAGCTCGATGACGATCCCCGGACTCCGATCCAGCAAAGTGTCGGGGAAGAGTTCCGTCAGCACGACGGCGTGGTGACGATCTTGATGAACTACAGCAGCAGGGCTTCGCCTAAACTCCGCTACAGTATTATCGAGGAATATGGTGGCAGGGGGCACCGCACACGGCTAAGGAATCGATCACGTGGATCAACTTGTGTCAACTTGTGTGTTTGGGGTGCCTCTACCTCAGTATATAAAGGAGCCAAGGGGGGGAGAGGGGCGCCGGCCAAGGAGGAGGGCGCAGGAGGAGTCCTACTCCTACCGGGAGTAGGACTCCTCCCCCAATCCTATTCCAACTAGGATTCCCCAAGGGGGAAAGAGGGAGAGGGGTGGCCGGCCACCTCTCCTAGTCCTAATAGGACTAGGGGAAGGGGGGAGGCGCGCAGCCCCCTTGGGCTGCCCCTTTCTCCTTTCCACTAAGGCCCATGAAGGCCCATATGGCTCCCGGGGGGTTCCGGTAACCTCCCGGTAACCCGGTAAAATCCCGATTTCACCCGGAACACTTCCGATGTCCAAACATAGGCTTCCAATATATCAATCTTTATGTCTCGACCATTTCGAGACTCCTCGTCATGTCCGTGATCACATCCGGGACTCCGAACAACCTTCGGTACATCAAAATGCATAAACTCATAATATAACTGTCATCGTAACCTTAAGCGTGCGGACCCTACGGGTTCGAGAACAATGTAGACATGACCGAGACACGTCTCCGGTCAATAACCAATAGCGGGACCTGGATGCCCATATTGGCTCCTACATATTCTACAAAGATCTTTATCGGTCAGACCGCATAACAACATACGTTGTTCCCTTTGTCATCGGTATGTTACTTGCCCGAGATTCGACCGTCGGTATCCAATACCTAGTTCAATCTCGTTACCGGCAAGTCTCTTTACTCGTTCCGTAATACATCATCTCACAACTAACATATTAGTTGTAATGCTTGCAAGGCTTATGTGATGTGTATTACCGAGAGGGCCCAGAGATACCTCTCCGACAATCGGAGTGACAAATCCTAATCTCGAAATACGCCAACCCAACATCGACCATTGGAGACACCTGTAGTACTCCTTTATAATCACCCAGTTACGTTGTGATGTTTGGTAGTACCCAAAGTGTTCCTCCGGCAAACGGGAGTTGCATAATCTCATAGTCATAGGAACATGTATAAGTCATGAAGAAAGCAATAGCAACATACTAAACGATCGGGTGCTAAGCTAATGGAATGGGTCATGTCAATCAGATCATTCTACTAATGATGTGACCTCGTTAATCAAATAACAACTCATTGTTCATGGTTAGGAAACATAACCATCTTTGATTAACGAGCTAGTCAAGTAGAGGCATACTAGTTACACTATGTTTGTCTATGTATTCACACATGTATTATGTTTCCGGTAAATACAATTCTAGCATGAATAATAAACATTTATCATGATTATAAGGAAATAAATAATAACTTTATTATTGCCTCTAGGGCATATTTCCTTCAGTCTCCCACTTGCACTAGAGTCAATAATCTAGATTACACTGTAATGATTCTAACACCCATGGAGCCTTGGTGCTGATCATGTTTTGCTCGTGGAAGAGGCTTAGTCAACGGGTCTGCAACATTCAGATCCGTATGTATCTTGCAAATCTCTATGTCTCCCACCTGGACTAGATCCCGGATGGAGTTGAAGCGTCTCTTGATGTGTTTGGTCCTTTTGTGAAATCTGGATTCCTTTGCCAAGGCAATTGCACCAGTATTGTCACAAAAGATTTTCATTGGACCCGATGCACTAGGTATGACACCTAGATCGGATATGAACTCCTTCATCCAGACTCCTTCGTTTGCTGCTTCCGAAGCAGCTATGTATTCCGCTTCACATGTAGATCCCGCTACGACGCTTTGTTTAGAACTGCACCAACTGACATCTCCACCGTTTAATGTAAACACGTATCCGGTTTGCGATTTAGAATCGTCCGGATCAGTGTCAAAGCTTGCGTCAACGTAACCTTTTACGATGAGCTCTTTGTCACCTCCATATACGAGAAACATATCCTTAGTCCTTTTCAGGTATTTCAGGATGTTCTTGACCGCTGTCCAGTGATCCACTCCTGGATTACTTTGGTACCTCCCTGCTAAACTTATAGCAAGGCATACATCAGGTCTGGTACACAGCATTGCATACATGATAGATCCTATGGCTGATGCATAGGGAACATCTTTCATATTCTCTCTATCTTCTGAAGTGGTCGGGCATTGAGTCTTACTCAATTTCACACCTTGTAACACAGGCAAGAACCCTTTCTTTGCTTGATCCATTTTGAACTTCTTCAAAATTTTGTCAAGGTATGTGCTTTGTGAAAGTCCAATTAAGCGTTTTGATCTATCTCTATAGATCTTAATGCCTAATATGTAAGCAGCTTCACCGAGGTCTTTCATTGAAAAACTTTTATTCAAGTATCCCTTTATGCTATCCAGAAATTCTATATCATTTCCAATCAGTAATATGTCATCCACATATAATATCAGAAATGCTACAGAGCTCCCACTCACTTTCTTGTAAATACAGGCTTCTCCGAAAGTCTGTATAAAGGCAAATGCTTTGATCACACTATCAAAACGTTTATTCCAACTCTGAGAGGCTTGCACCAGTCCATAAATGGATCGCTGGAGCTTGCACACTTTGTTAGTTCCCTTTGGATCGACAAAACCTTCCGGTTGCATCATATACAACTCTTCTTCCAGAAATCCATTCAGGAATGCAGTTTTGACATCCATCTGCCAAATTTCATAATCATAAAATGCGGCAATTGCTAACATGATTCGGACGGACTTAAGCATCGCTACGGGTGAGAAGGTCTCATCGTAGTCAATCCCTTGAACTTGCCGAAAACCTTTTGCGACAAGTCGAGCTTTGTAGACAGTAACATTACCATCAGCATCAGTCTTCTTCTTAAAGATCCATTTATTCTCAATTGCTTGCCGATCATCGGGCAAGTCAACCAAAGTCCATACTTTGTTCTCATACATGGATCCCATCTCAGATTTCATGGCTTCAAGCCACTTTGCAGAATCTGGGCTCACCATCGCTTCTTCATAGTTCGTAGGTTCATCATGATCTAGTAGCATGACTTCCAGAACAGGATTTCCGTACCACTCTGGCGCGGATCTTACTCTGGTTGATCTACGTGGTTCAGTAGTATCTTGATCTGAAGTTTCATGATCATTATCATTGGCTTCCTCACTAACCGGTGTAGGTGTCACTGAAACAGTTTTCTGTGATGAACTACTCTCCAGTAAGGGAGCAGGTACAGTTACCTCGTCAAGTTCCACTTTCCTCCCACTCACTTCTTTCGAGAGAAACTCCTTCTTTAGAAATGATCCATTCTTAGCAACGAATGTTTTGCCTTCGGATCTGTGATAGAAGGTGTACCCAACAGTTTCCTTTGGGTATCCTATGAAGACACATTTCTCCGATTTGGGTTCGAGCTTATCAGGTTGAAGCTTTTTCACATAAGCATCGCATCCCCAAACTTTAAGAAACGACAACTTTGGTTTCTTGCCAAACCACAGTTCATAAGGCGTCGTCTCAACGGATTTTGATGGTGCCCTATTTAACGTGAATGCGGCCGTCTCTAAAGCATAACCCCAAAATGATAGCGGTAAATCTGTAAGAGACATCATAGATCGCACCATATCTAGTAAAGTACGATTACGACGTTCGGACACACCATTACGCTGTGGTGTTCCGGGTGGCGTGAGTTGTGAAACTATTCCACAGTTTTTCAAATGTACACCAAACTCGTAACTCAAATATTCTCCTCCACGATCAGATCGTAGAAACTTTATTTTCTTGTTACGATGATTTTCAACTTCACTCTGAAATTCTTTGAACTTTTCAAATGTTTCAGACTTATGCTTCATTAAGTAGATATATCCATATCTGCTCAAATCATCTGTGAAGGTGAGAAAATAACGATATCCGCCTCGAGCCTCAATATTCATCGGACCACATACATCGGTATGTATGATTTCTAACAAATCTGTTGCTCTCTCCGTAGTACCGGAGAACGGTGTTTTAGTCATTTTGCCCATGAGGCATGGTTCGCAAGTACCAAGTGATTCATAATCAAGTGGTTCTAAAAGTCCATCAGTATGGAGTTTCTTCATGCGCTTTATACCGATATGACCTAAACGACAGTGCCACAAATAAGTTGCACTTTCATTATCAACTCTGCATCTTTTGGTTTCAATATTATGAATATGTGTATTACTACTATCGAGATTTAATAAGAATAGACCACTCTTCAAGGGTGCATGACCATAAAAGATATTACTCATATAAATAGAACAACCATTATTCTCTGATTTAAATGAATAACCGTCTCGCATTAAACAAGATCCAGATATAATGTTCATGCTCAACGCTGGCACCAAATAACAATTATTTAGGTCTAATATTAATCCTGAAGGTAGATGTAGAGGTAGCGTGCCGACCGCGATCACATCGACTTTGGAACCGTTTCCCACGCGCATCGTCACCTCGTCCTTTGCCAGTGCTCGCTTATTCCGTAGTCCCTGTTTCGAGTTGCAAATATTAGCAACAGAACCAGTATCAAATACCCAGGTGCTACTGCGAGTTCTAGTAAGGTACACATCAATAACGTGTATATCACATATACCTTTGTTCACCTTGCCATCCTTCTTATCCGCCAGATACTTGGGGCAGTTCCGCTTCCAGTGACCAGTCTGCTTGCAGTAGAAGCACTCAGTTTCAGGCTTAGGTCCAGACTTGGGTTTCTTCTCTTGAGCAGCAACTTGCTTGCCGTTCTTCTTGAAGTTCCCCTTCTTCTTCCCTTTGCCCTTTTTCTTGAAACTAGTGGTTTTGTTAACCATCAACACTTGATGCTCCTTTTTGATTTCTACCTCCGCAGCTTTTAGCATTGCGAAGAGCTCGGGAATAGTCTTGTTCATCTCTTGCATATTATAGTTCATCACGAAGCTCTTGTAGCTTGGTGGCAGTGATTGGAGAATTCTGTCGATGACGCAATCATCCGGAAGATTAACTCCCAATTGAATCAAGTGATTATTATACCCAGACATTTTGAGTATATGCTCACTGACAGAACTGTTCTCCTCCATCTTGCAGCTATAGAACTTATTGGAGACTTCATATCTCTCAATCCGGGCATTTGCTTGAAATATTAACTTCAACTCCTGGAACATCTCATATGCTCCATGACGTTCAAAACATCGTTGAAGTCCCGATTCTAAGCCGTAAAGCATGGCACACTGAACTATCGAGTAGTCATCAGCTTTGCTCTGCCAGACGTTCATAACATCAGGCGTTGCTCCAGCAGCAGGCCTGGCACCCAGCGGTGCTTCCAGGACGTAATTCTTCTGTGCAGCAATGAGGATAATCCTCAAGTTACGGACCCAGTCCGTGTAATTGCTACCATCATCTTTCAACTTTCTCAAGGAACGCATTAAAATTTAACGGAACAACAGCACGAGCCATCTATCTACAATCAACATAAACAAGCAAGATACTATCAGGTACTAAGTTCATGATAAATTTAAGTTCAATTAATCATATTACTTAAGAACTCCCACTTAGATAGACATCCCTCTAATCTTCTAAGTGATTACGTGATCCAAATCAACTAAACCATGACCGATCATCACGTGAGATGGAGTAGTTTTCAATGGTGAACATCGTTATGTTGATCATATCTACTATATGATTCACGCTCGACCTTTCGGTCTCCGTGTTCCGAGGCCATATCTGCATATGCTAGGCTCGTCAAGTTTAACCTGAGTATTCTGCGTGTGCAAAACTGGCTTGCACCCGTTGTAGATGGATGTAGAGATTATCACACCCGATCATCACGTGGTGTCTGGGCACGACGAACTTTGGCAACGGTGCATACTCAGGGAGAACACTTCTTGATAATTTAGTGAGAGATCATCTTATAATGCTACCGTCAATTAAAGCAAGATAAGATGCATAAAAAGATAAACATCACATGCAATCAATATAAGTGATATGATATGGCCATCATCATCTTGTGCTTGTGATCTCCATCTCCGAAGCACCGTCATGATTACCATCGTCACCGGCGCGACACCTTGATCTCCATCGTAGCATCGTTGTCGTCTCGCCAATCTTTATGCTTCCACGACTATCACTACCGTTTAGTAATAAAGTAAAGCATTACATCGCGATTGCATTGCATACAATAAAGCGACAACCATATGGCTCCTGCCAGTTGCCGATAACTCGGTTACAAAACATGATCATCTCATACAATAAAATTCAGCATCATGCCTTGACCATATCACATCACAACATGCCCTGCAAAAACAAGTTAGACGTCCTCTACTTTGTTGTTGCATGTTTTACGTGGCTGCTACGGGCTTAAGTAAGAACCAATCTCACCTACGCATCAAAACCACAACGATAGTTTGTCAAATAGACTCCGTTTTAACCTTCGCAAGGAACGGGCGTAGCCATACTTGGTTCAACTAAAGTTGGAGAGGCAGTCGCCCGCAAGCCATCTCTGTGCAAAGCACGTCGAGGGAACCGGTCTCGCGTAAGCATACGCGTAAGGTTGGTCCGGGTCGTCTCGTCCAACAATACCGCCGAACCAAAGTATGACATGCTGGTAGGCAGTATGACTTGTATCGTCCACAACTCACTTGTGTTCTACTCGTGCATATAACATCAACATAAATAACCTAGGCTCTGATACCACTGTTGGGTTTCGTAGTAATTTCAAAAAATTTCCTACGCACACGCAAGATCATGTGATGCATAGCAACGAGGGGAGAGTATTGTCTACGTACCCAACGCAGACCGACTGCGGAAGCGATGACACGACGTAGAGGAAGTAGTCGTACGTCTTCTCGATCCAACCGATCAAGCACCGAAACTACGGCACCTCCGAGTTCGAGCACACGTTCAGCTCGATGACGATCCCCGGACTCCGATCCAGCAAAGTGTCGGGGAAGAGTTCCGTCAGCACGACGGCGTGGTGACGATCTTGATGAACTACAGCAGCAGGGCTTCGCCTAAACTCCGCTACAGTATTATCGAGGAATATGGTGGCAGGGGGCACCGCACACGGCTAAGGAATCGATCACGTGGATCAACTTGTGTCAACTTGTGTGTTTGGGGTGCCTCTACCTCAGTATATAAAGGAGCCAAGGGGGGGAGAGGGGCGCCGGCCAAGGAGGAGGGCGCAGGAGGAGTCCTACTCCTACCGGGAGTAGGACTCCTCCCCCAATCCTATTCCAACTAGGATTCCCCAAGGGGGGAAGAGGGAGAGGGGTGGCCGGCCACCTCTCCTAGTCCTAATAGGACTAGGGGAAGGGGGAGGCGCGCAGCCCCCATGGGCTGCCCCTTTCTCCTTTCCACTAAGGCCCATGAAGGCCCATATGGCTCCCGGGGGGTTCCGGTAACCTCCCGGTAACCCGGTAAAATCCCGATTTCACCCGGAACACTTCCGATGTCCAAACATAGGCTTCCAATATATCAATCTTTATGTCTCGACCATTTCGAGACTCCTCGTCATGTCCGTGATCACATCCGGGACTCCGAACAACCTTCGGTACATCAAAATGCATAAACTCATAATATAACTGTCATCGTAACCTTAAGCGTGCGGACCCTACGGGTTCGAGAACAATGTAGACATGACCGAGACACGTCTCCGGTCAATAACCAATAGCGGGACCTGGATGCCCATATTGGCTCCTACATATTCTACGAAGATCTTTATCGGTCAGACCGCATAACAACATACGTTGTTCCCTTTGTCATCGGTATGTTACTTGCCCGAGATTCGACCGTCGGTATCCAATACCTAGTTCAATCTCGTTACCGGCAAGTCTCTTTACTCGTTCCGTAATACATCATCTCACAACTAACATATTAGTTGTAATGCTTGCAAGGCTTATGTGATGTGTATTACCGAGAGGGCCCAGAGATACCTCTCCGACAATCGGAGTGACAAATCCTAATCTCGAAATACGCCAACCCAACATCGACCATTGGAGACACCTGTAGTACTCCTTTATAATCACCCAGTTACGTTGTGACGTTTGGTAGTACCCAAAGTGTTCCTCCGGCAAACGGGAGTTGCATAATCTCATAGTCATAGGAACATGTATAAGTCATGAAGAAAGCAATAGCAACATACTAAACGATCGGGTGCTAAGCTAATGGAATGGGTCATGTCAATCAGATCATTCTACTAATGATGTGACCTCGTTAATCAAATAACAACTCATTGTTCATGGTTAGGAAACATAACCATCTTTGATTAACGAGCTAGTCAAGTAGAGGCATACTAGTTACACTATGTTTGTCTATGTATTCACACATGTATTATGTTTCCGGTAAATACAATTCTAGCATGAATAATAAACATTTATCATGATTATAAGGAAATAAATAATAACTTTATTATTGCCTCTAGGGCATATTTCCTTCACTTACATCCAAACCTCGGTGGCTCCTCGGGCAAACCACAAGCTCAGCTACAAGTACTACGGTCCGTTCAAGATCATCGGCAAGGTCAACGACGTAGCCTACAAGCTGCAACTCCCTCCTCATGCAACAGTCCACCCAGTCTTCCATGTTTCACAGCTCCGGCAAGCTCTGCTACCGGGCACCATAGCATCCACCACTCTGCCATTAGAAGCAGGTGACACGGCGATCCCAATCAAGATCCTCCAGACAAGATGGCGCAAGAAGAACGAGACCATGATCGAGCAAGTCCAAGTCCAATGGTCGGCAGGCGCGACGCTCGACACCACCTGGGAGGACAAGAAGGCGCTTCAAGCTCGCTTCCCCCATGCGGAGGCTTGGGGGCAAGCCTCATCTCAAGGAGGAGGGGATGTTAACCTCCCTGACGGCCCGACTCCATCTGATGACCCGGCCCCATCCACCAACAGGGCGACGGCTCGGCCCAGCCGCAACAGACGCTGCAACCCACGCTACTGTGGCCCAGAGTGGGTCAGCCGGCCCGGTCCATCTACCTCCACTACTTAAGCTGCCCGGCCTCTCCGTTCCCCTCATCCAGTGGATCACGAACGGCGGCGGCGGCAAGAACCCTAGCTATATTCGATCTCCATTCGTGTAATCGAGTCTGTATCCAAACTAATCGCCACTGAGTAACTATAGATCGATTCCCTCTTGCCAGTACCCTACATCCCCCAGTTGTTACCTCCACATTCCCTGTCTTTCCACATGATTTCTTTCTGATGAGTGATAGGCTACTTGATTTCTCCAGCTGCCCCAACACCAAGAAATATGTGGTGTGCGCTCGCTGATACAAGCACATCTGTTATGAATGGTGTGTGCTCATTGAAACCAATCACAACCTGCTATGAATGGTGAAAACTCCAGAACATAACTCATCAGAGTTGCAACTTGCAAGGATTAATAACACCGATAGTAATGGGTGTGTGAAGCTAAATTTGAAGTCCTCGAGTTTTCTGTTAAAGGTGTACAAATATAGTTCTAAAGAAGAAGTGTCAAGAGATGTGCTCAGTAGATACACCTAATTATCTGTACCACCGACAATTGCTGCCTACCATCTGAGCCTGTGATGACCCCATGACCAGTGAAGAGTGAAGACAGCTGAGCTGACTCATCAGTCCAAAGCTCAAAATGCATGTACTTCATTACAGTAGGTGCAAAGATGCATGTACTTGATCTGCTTGATAGTTTGTTAAAATTAGCCTACCAAGATTGCAGAGATTCAACTCAGTTGTGAAAATCAAATACTTCAAGCTGCTGATGCGCAGGCGTTAGCTACGCTGTCAGGACCTTCTTCAAACATCTGGCATTCAATGTCAGACAACTTTATACCAAAGCACTACACCAGAGTACCTAATACTCTAATACTGTTGAAAGTCTTGCATCAAGTGGGTAAAATAACCAGAAAAATTGCTGGCCAATGTCCCACCTCCCACGTAAACCGGACTAGCACATGGGTCGTGTGAAATGCCATGCTTCCACACCAGGAAATTCATCTAACAAGGAAGTGAAAGGATCCATGGTCCTTAGGCCAACTCCACCGCGCGACCCAAAACGGACGTCCGTTTTGTCCGGATTCTGTCCGTTTGGGTAGGGCAATGGGGTCGTGTCCGGGCCTGTCCTGGGATGCGGTGGCCGTGCGCCCAGCGCGCGGCCGCATTCGTTTGCCCCATCTCGTCCGCCAGGGCCTAAAAATGCCCATATTTTCATATGAAAACAAGTTTGCACGTCCAAATATTAATTGTTTGAAAATTAAAATAGTTTTACAACCAAATCGAAATTGCCTTGAATGAACATAAAACGAACCAATACATCTATCGGTTGCCAACATGCTCCCACACGTGCTCAACCAAGTCATTTTGAAGAGCCCTGTGAGTGTGCCAATCACGCAGCTCACGATGGAACTGACAGAACTCATCAAACGTGGCCGGTTCTTGGTGCAGGGGCTCAACATTGTCACCTTGAAAATCAAATCCTTGGTCGAAGATACTGTCATCACGCTCGTCCTCGACGATCATGTTGTGCATGATCACACAAG
The DNA here is from genome assembly GCF_018294505.1 of Triticum aestivum. Classification (NCBI taxonomy): domain Eukaryota; kingdom Viridiplantae; phylum Streptophyta; class Magnoliopsida; order Poales; family Poaceae; genus Triticum; species Triticum aestivum. Next base: position 472,203,307 of record NC_057813.1, read on the forward strand.
CAGTCATCACCTCCCAAAGCTTCCTTTCATCCCATGACAGTGCAGGGTATCGAACGATGCCCCATCGAGATTGAAGCACACCAAAAGCACGTTCCACATCCTTTCTAGCACTCTCTTGCATTTGGGCAAATCTCTTTCTCTTCTCACCTTGGGGCTTCGAGATTGTCTTCACAAAAGTTGACCACTGAGGATATATACCATCAGCTAGATAGTATCCTTTGTTGTACTGGTGGCCGTTGATCTCAAAGTTGACAGGTGGGGAGCGGCCTTCTGCAAGCCTCGCGAAGACTGGAGAACGTTGCAGCACGTTGATATCATTGTGAGAACCTGCCATGCCGAAGAAAGAATGCCATATCCAGAGATCCTGCGATGCCACCGCTTCTAATATGACAGTGCACTCGCCTACATGCCCCTTGTACTGGCCCTGCCAAGCAAATGGACAGTTCTTCCACTCCCAGTGCATACAATCTATGCTACCAAGCATGCCTGGAAAGCCTCTAGCTGCGTTGGTCGCCAACAATCTCTCTGTATCAATGGCAGTTGGCTGCCTCAAGTACTCTGGACCAAACACCTTGATCACAGCCTGACAGAACTTGTACATTGACATCAGACATGTTGTCTCGCTCATACGCACGTACTCATCCACCAAATCGCCTGGAATTCCATAGGCAAGCATGCGGACGGCCGCGGTGCATTTCTGGTAAGAGGAGAACCCAAGCTTGCCAAGGGCATCCGTCTTGCACTCGAAGTATGGGTCATGAGCAACCACTCCCTCTCGGATACGATTGAACACATGCCTTCCCATTCGAAAACGGCGTCGGAATTTATCCGACTTGAAGAGCGGTTTGTTGGAAAAGTAATCGGCATAGAGCAGGGCGTGGCCTCTCTCCCTGTTGCGGTTCAGGTTGGGAGCACGGCCAGGGACTGACCCCCTGTACCGAGGAAGCTGTCGTTGAATGTGGTCGTGAACGACCAGTGCAGCCACCACAAGATCATCATCCGACGACGAATCGTCCGATGAACAAAGGAAGTGATGGAAGAAGAACTCGTCTCCATTGTCCATACCTTTGTGGGAAAAATGTCGAACACCTTGCGGTCGTGGTGGCGAAGAGGCCGCGATGATCACCTCGACGCAGCAGGGGTGGTTGTCGGCCGGCTACTGGCCGCTCTGGAGCCGTCGGAAGCTGTCGCGGCCGCCGTGGTACGTCGCCGGCGGGCGTGTCTCCTCTGCCACCGGCAAAGACGGCGACGGCCAAACCTCCTCCGACCGACGGCCAAAACTATGGCGAAAACGGCGAAAGCGCGGGCGTGATGGCGGCCACGTGGTTTGGTATGGACGGCCGGGGGGATGCGCGGTGAGGAGGCGGCCGGAGAATAGCGGCGGCGCCGCCGGCGGGGCGAGGCGGGAGAGAGAGGGTCGAAGCGTTGGGAGGGAGGGACTGCTAGTGTCCTCGGCAGGCGGGCCGCGGGGGGACAAGGGCGTGCGTCCCGGCCGGCCGCGCGCGTCCGTTTCACCCCAAACCGAGCGCAACTTTGGGCCGGGGATGGGTCGAAAACGGACGGATTCCGAACATTTGTCCGTTTGAGGCCGCGCGTTGGGCCGCACTATTCGTCCGTTTTACCCCAAACGGACGCGCCCGGACAAGATGGGGTCGCGCGGTGGAGTTGGCCTTAGTCCTTACCATAAGTCAAATCGGTGTCCGGTCAACTGAGCATGAACCAACTGCCACTGAAATGAATAGACAAAATGGTGGTCCATAGTGAAGCCAATAAAAATGGGATGATGACAGTTGGGAATTGTACCTGTCACATTGGCCGATCTCAGAGCAAGAAACATAAAAGATACGGCGTGTTGGCCTTATGAAACTGGTTGCATTTCACAGTTTGAATTTACATTTCCTACGTAGTTCAGACTTAAAAGAGAACACTATAACACAAGCTTATCTGAAGTTGTCAACTAGCCATCGTCTCAGATAGGGATCTCATGTATGCGGCACGACGGTCTGGTACACCATCTTGCTCCCTTCTATCCTCAAACCACTTAATAATTGTCTTTCGTGGAAGGCTTGTAACTTGAACTATGCTACTGATCATAGTATTCTGTTACAAATGCAACACCAAAGTAAGTGATGATACATTACAAAAACCAAGCTGGGAATTTAAGCAATAGAAAATATAGAGTGAACGTGGTCTTCATGTAAAAAATACTTACAGTTGGCCTTTTGGATTTGAAGTAAACTTTTTCTAGTGTTTCCAGTTGCGCCTTTTTCAGCCTTTTCTGCGCGGACCATTCTGTGCTCATGACATGAACCGGAAGGTCCATCTGTGGCTTGGTTTCAGTGGCTTCAATCTCATCAACTTCAACCTCATCAGCTACTGGTGAGGTCTCTATTTCTTTAGTTTCAGGTTTAGAAGGGGCTTCATCAGGCAAAGAATCAGACATAAGTAGAAGTTCTGGAGGCGGATTGCGGAGCAATTCAATGACCAAACCCCTATCCAGGCCAAGCTCCCCTGCAAGATTTTTTATCTGCAAGGAAATCAATTCAAGGCAAAAAGGGGGGAAATCAGTTTTTGAAATTACATATTTATGTCAAGGAGCCCTTTCAAAGTAAGAGAATGGTGCCGATTAAAAAATAAAATTTAAACAAAACTCGAGCGGATATTTACTGCTTACACTAGTTTTACGCCGACCAATGTTCAGTGCACGAGCCAATCTCCGGAGCTGCCAGCTTTTGAGCTCTGGCTTTTCGACTGGGTCTGCTACCTCATCATTACCAACAACTTCGGATCCTGGAGCCGAATCCACTGCAGATTCATCAGCGACATCGGTATCTCCCATGGCTTCTGCCAATACCTGTTCAAACCTGGCCATATCTTCCTCTGATATTTCATCATCATCATCATCGACAGATAAATCGTCGTTCTTCAGATCTTCTTCCAGCTGCTTGAAAAGTGCTTCCAACCCACCCTCGTCATCGTCATCCTCGTCACCGCCATCAATGTCATCCTCTGCTACCACCACCTCGTCTTTAATTTTATTCTGGAATACAGAAGATTTTGTTAACAAGCATTTCAGTCACAGTTTATGGTCACATAATAAAATTGCGAAATGCCATGACAATTATTTTCATTCAAATCCCCCAATGCTAGGGTTATATATATACAGTACATTTCATCAATCATCACAAGGCTCCCTTTCGATGAACAAGGATAACCACACAGCTTGGCTTTTACATAAACAAGGCCGCATCAATTTCCGACAGGTGTATCGCCACCTAAATTGCTCTCAAGTACTTAACTACTCCCAACCTAAGCCTGCCTACCACATAACTACGCGCAAATATACACCAGCCGTCAAAACGGTGGGGAGAGGGAGCTGCTTGTGAGGTGAAGTACCTTGTACTTGGAAGGTCGGCGAAGGGCGCAGGCGACGCTGCGCGCAGAGCGGCAGAGGAGCGGGCGGATCCCGAGGAACGGGGAGGGGTCTGGAGCGGTCAGGAGGCGAGACCTTGGAGCGGCGGCCATGGCCGCGGCGAGCGGCACCACCGTCGTCGCCATTTCCACAAGCTCGTTGCGGATATTTTGCCGTATTCTAACCCTCTCCGTGGGTTTATTGTCTGAATCCAAACAGGCCCTGTTGATGATGAGAAGGCTGAGCTGGACCAGCGTATTCTTTCGTGGGCCAGATAGCGTTTCGGCCCTCGGGGCCATTGTAGCGCTGTGTGGCTCCACCCGAAACAAAAGTAAGTGGGAGAAGGAGATTCTGAAAAACAAAATTAAGTGGAAGAAGGAGAGGGCCGCGCGTGGCGGCACGTCAAGCAATGTATTCGCGATATCGACGAACATTTTTTCCGGAGGAGGAGGAGAGGTACAAGCGCTTATTAGATTTTTTTTTTAGGCTAACACGCACTTTACTTTATTGCTCAAAAATATGTAGAGGAATACATTGAATGTCCGGAGGTTGCAGTAGCCAAAGATGGTTTCATAGCTTTCAACTGAGCGACAGACCCGACGCGACTGGCGGATAAGCCAACGTTAATAGCTAGTCTAATTGCGAATCAACCTGTGGTTGAGATGGTTAGGTGGACAGTGGTATCTTCAACACACCAGGGTTCAAATCCTGGTGTTCGCATTATTTCTGGATTTATTTCAGGATTTTCGGCGATGTACTGATGCTAAAAAAAAGCTGGTCTAATTCCGCGATAAAAGAGCTCTGTTTCCAAACAGATTTGTCCATCTGTAATAATCCTAATTGGCAACAAAGCCAACGCCTTGCGGCATGCAAATGCTTCGAGAGTTGTCGGGTCAGTGACACCAACAAAGACCATCACCGAAGATCCAAGATACAATCCATCATCGTCCCTGTGTGGCCGGCCGATTGTGGGGTGGGGAGCCCCTGTTTTTCTTTCCTTTAGTTTTTTTCATTTATGTAGAAACTGTTTGGGATTTCAAAAAGATTCTAAATTTCAAAAATAATTCATGAACTTGTAAAAGTTATTCATGACTAAAAAATGTCCCAAATTTTAAAAAAGTTCCCCGGTTTCCAAAAATGTTTTAAAATTCAAGAAAATGTAATTGAATTCCAAATAATTATGAATTAAAAATGATCTGAGATAACAAAAATGTTTGGGAATTTGTAAAAATATTCTCAATTCAAAAAATGTTGCAAATTTCAAAAAAAAAAACAAGTTTCTATAAACTCCATGAATTTGAGAAATGTTCACAAATTTCAAAAATGTTCTGTATTTAAAAACGTGAATTTTAGAAAACGTTCTTAAAAATGATTGCAAATGTGATTTTTTGGTAAATACCTAAAAAAGTCCATGATTCAAAAATGTTTGTGAATTCCAAAAGTTGCTCCCAAATTTTCAAAAATGTTAATGAATTTTAAAAATGCTCTCAGATTTGAAAAAATATTCTTGAACTTGGAAATTGTTATCGTATTTCAGAAAAAGTTCATGAATTCTAGAATTATTCGTCAATTTGAGAAATTGTGCATGGTTTTCAAAAATGTTCACAAAATTGGGGGAAAATGTTCGTGGATTGGGAAAAACTTCATGAATTCAAAACAATTCATGAGTTTTAAAAAAATCATGGATTTGAAAAAATAAAAAAAAAGGAAAACTGAAAAACGGAAAAACATAAAATAAAAAGGGAAAAAAGAATAGAAAACATAGTGAAAAAGAGGGTTCAAGGAAGGTTCTGGGTGGGGAGAAAAGTCGGAATGGGGCGTTGATAGAGAGGACAAGGCGCGCGCGGGGGTACGCTGTAGGGCGCTACCAACGACCTATGCGCAAAAAAGGAACCGTCAGAGAGGATGGAGTTCGACCTGAAGAGGGTCAAAGAGAAGTTGAGCATCGAGATGGAGAAGATAAACATGGAGAAGCGAGAAAAAATTGTAAAATGGGAGCTTGAAAACTCCACGAAATGTACAAAATTGACCTGGAGAGAGGAGCTCGGTCTTGTGAGGGACATGAAACATTCTGGGATCATGATGCAAGGCGTTAGCCTCTTGGATGAGAAAACCAAGAAGTGGCTCGAAATGGAGAAGAAGGGCATCAACAAGCGCAACAAAAAAAGTCGTTTGATTCATTCGTGTATCGCATATCTATGTATGAATGCTAGTTTTTGCAAGTTTCAAGTGTGGTTTATTTTGCTTTGTGGAATTGTTGAATTTTGTGATGAATTGTTGCTATATGATGAACGTACATGATTTTGCATGAATATGATGATTTAAATATAAGGAGCGTGGTTGTGAGGGAGGACAAATGAGGAGTGTGGTTATGAGAATTCTTGCTACATTGTTTTCCTCATACTTGCTGTTGTTTTTCTAATGAACATTAGTTGTAGATGTTTTTTAATATAAAAATGCTATTAGGTGTCACATCTAACAAAAGTCAAAAATATATCCTCCTATTAGAGCATCTTTAATAGATGATGTAAAATATACACATTAAATAGTGATTTGAGTAATATGTACATCACCAAAAAGTGTTTTTCTACATCATAAAAACCTTCAACTCCAACAGATGATGTAAAATAGGGCACCAGTGCTCCAATAGGTGATGTAAAATAGGGTAACCACATAACAACTGCTTCAAAATTTCATACATATTTGCATCAAATAACATCAAAATCATCTCAAATCACCACAAATAAATCCTAAATCATCACAAACAAATCATCATCAATATTAGAAGATGGTAGCCGCGCTGGCCACAGAGGCCTCTCCTCCACCTCATTGACGCGTGTCGGTAGGGGGCTGCCCGTAAGGCGGCGCCGACCGAAGCAGCGGCCGCTCGGCTGGGTTGCGAGGGTTGCACACCTGCCCCGCGGTAGCTCTGGCGGCCAAAAGACCTACTCCGGACGACGACTGCGAGCTCCAGGAGCCATCATGAGCGCCGACGCTGCAACCAACATCCGAATCGGCTGAAACTCTACGCGGCGGCCGATCTAAATCGACGCGGCGACGGGGCCTCGAGCGACCATCCGGGGGGGACGCGGGTGGGGCAGCGGGGTTGCGGCAAACTCATGGGAGGATGGGCGAGCGGCAGTCGCAACCTTGCCTGTTGAAATCGCCAGCGGCGGTGGTTGGATGGAGGAGCAGGCACGCGGCGGGAATGTTCACGCGACAGTTGGGGCTCCGCGCGTTTTGCTCGAGCAACTCAAATGCTGCGAATTTGCATCACTTGGTGTCCTGTTTTACATCACGGAGAAATTTGAGTATCTTTTTTTTACATCTATATCAGCTGTTGAAGTTGGCCACGTTGTGGAAAAATGTTGACAGTCTGGGTCCTGTCAAAAAAAAAAATATGTTTGACAGTCTGGAAGCCGTGGAGCAACACGCTCGAGGAGTCGTAGTGGAGGGAAGCGTACCAAACTGGTCAAAAATCCGATTCCAACCACCATCAACCACATCGCAGAAGTGCGAATCCGCCCGCCCAACGCCGACACGGCACCAGAACACCCCGTCACAGCGGCGCGCCTCCGAGTCAAGCCAACCCCCGCGCGGCGGCCACCCGTAGCCAACGTGTCCTACTGTCCTAGGATCCCGCCGGCTGCGCGGCCGAGGGAGAGATGCGGCGGTCGTCGAGCGGGGCGCGCGTGTCGGAGGGCGGCGACGCGTCCTCGTCCTCGTCGGGCCACCACGGCGATGGCACGGCGCTCCCGACGTTCGATCCGCAGTCGGCGGCGGGCCGGCGGGAGGCGGCGCGGACCCGGGCTCTGGGGCGCGCCGTGCACTGCATCCCGCTGTTGCTGCTACTCTGCGCCCTCGTGCTCTGGCTCTCCGCCGCCTCCACCTCCCCGGTTCACCTCGGTAAGGTTCCTGCCAGCTCTTCCCCTGTCCTTGATCCCGATCCAGTCGCCAACTTCGTCACGCGTCCCTGGGGAAATCGTCGATAAGACCATCCCGTTTCTCTGCAGAATATTTGTGCGTGCACCCTTCTGAATCCGATCACAATGCTCTTGGCCTATCTGTTGGACGAATGCATTCATAAATGAGTCAAATGTCTATGCCCCCGTTTGCTTGTACGTGAGGCCTATGTTAGGACTTGATGAATTTCTGCTAGGTTGTCTTTAGCATAATGTTGCAAAGCTATTCCAAATAAAGAAAATGTCCCAGGTAGTGCCCTAATATCCTCAGGCCAGTGCCAATCCTACTTGCAGCAGGCAAGTTATTGCCCTGTTTCCAGCATCCAGGCGCCAATCTTGGTTCCTATGCCTTATGGCGACTGAAACTGTTTGATGCTTCAATCAGGATATGTGAGATAGCACCTGTGTGCATCTTGCTTTATAGCTGCAGAATAGTTAACTACATCAACCTATCGGGGGATGGAATGCACTTGCTCTTAGAGCAATCTTGTTTCACCGCACAACTGAAATGCAGTATCACGTTTTAGCCATTCACCCTCTCAGGACTCATGAGCCAATTATCAGAAAAACCTTCGGTTGTTTTCAGTTGCTTTGGGATCTGTCTCCAGCTTAAAGTGTACTTTTGAATGTGTCGAATCATCATATGGTTTAGCTGGCAATGTGCAAGGGAGTAGGATAAAAAGATGTCCATGCGCTCACCCTCTCTACAATATAATGTTCCGGTGTCCCAAGTTCTGTTATGCATTTGATTGCCCCCGATAGATGCTACACTCTGTTGATCACTCGCTTCCTGTGTAATTTTGAATTGGCTAGTGCATTGTATCTATGTATTATATTATTATTTTTGTTTTGTCCCCAAAATGCTTTCTGATGATCATAATTTTGCTGCTCTATACAGACTGATAATAGAAGGGTATGGCAAATGGATTTTAAATCAGGTTTCCACAGAGTTCCCCCAAATGGTCAAAAGGGTACAGTGAACTAGTTCAGGAATGATCAGGTAGTACAGGAGGCCTTAAGTTGGTGGTTGGAAGGTTTAGTACAGCAACAAGCTCACCTACTAGTAGGTGACTATTTTGGAGTATTCTTTTCACTCCAGATTGGAGTTGGTGTGATTTGGCCCACCATTACAATTTGTATACAAAAAACTGAGTATGTATTCTTTTCCGACACTAACACATGTATACATATTATGAAATTGTTTTTATGCTACATGTTCTGATGTTTTCACAAAAACACACTCAATACTACTCTCTCCGTTCCTAAATATTTGTCTTTTTAGAGATTTCAACAAGTGACTACATACAAAGCAAAATGAGTGAATCTGCACTCTAAAATATGTCTGTATACATCCGTATGTGGTAGTCCATTTGAAATCTCTAAAAAGGCAAATATTTAGGAACGGAGGGAGTAGTGAATATGTGATAGCCAACACAATCAAATTACCATTTGGTTGTTTTCAACGAGAAAATCAGGTGTCCTTCCCCTGTTCTATTTCAGCAGAAACAAAACCCAATCCTTAAATCATCTTAGGCCCTTGGGGCCAGAAACTCATTGTCATCAACAGTGTACGTCTTTTGGGTTGATATGTGCTCCAAGGCTCCCCTGGAATCTGGACAGATGAATTTGAATCCAGACAGTGGCAGAGAAACTTTCATAGTTTTTTCTTCGAGAAATCGGCATGGGCACTGCCTTCCATATAGAAGAATAGAAGGTGTTACAAATGTTTACACAAGGCTTTTTTGAGATGAGGCAAACAGAGGAAAACCCCTCAATACGACATGCGGACTACCAGTGGTGGGTTGGGTTGCCCACTCCGAGACCCCCTGACCTTGGCAACTCTATCAACCAGTGGTGGGATGACTTTCTCGCAACCAACTCAGACACGAAGGCATTGGAGCACAACGGCAATTCAATTTACTCACTTTGGAACATTTGGAAGGAGTGAAACTTTAGGGTCTTCACTGGAAGGAGGATGACGTACCGTGAGGTGGCTCACAGGTCATTAACCACGTTTCAGACTGCCTATGAGAAAGGATAGTCCCGACAAAGATGTGAAATTGTCTCAAGAGCCTCCAAACATAGGCGGCAGATGGGGTCGTGCAGCCAACCTTTGGTCGCCAAGTTTTCCTACGTGAGGATCCTACCATGCATGATTAGCCAAGCGAAGAACTTGCACTTGGGGGTGGCCCTGGCTTTCCAAACCTTGGCAGTGTAGAAAGGCTGCAGGCGGCCACTGAATTGCATTTGGTAGGCCAACTTGGTGAAGAATTCACCGAAGTTGGTCCAGTTTGAGCGAATGGTGTCGAGGTGGTTCGGATCGATGTTGGGCTCTCAGAGAAGCTGCCAAATATTAGTGAATTAGCAAAGCTAGGCAGCGGCGTCGAGACGGGCGACTGCAGTTATCCACCTATCTGCTTCAAGGTCATCGTGCACGGTATGTTCTTACTAGTTGCAATCTTGACGTGCTCTAGGGTAGGATAGCAAAGGATGGAGTACCAAAACCACCGGTCCTTATAAAAACTTGTACATCTTCCATCGCCGCTAGTGTTCATGGTGGAGGATCGAAAAAGAGCCATGTCAGACTCACGGCAAGAGAGCTCAGACCCACCCTTGGCAGGTCAAGGTTGGTCCATAGGAACCAAGGCCACCTAAGCCGAAGAGCCTGGCCAAAAGATTCCAAGTTTGCGACGACCCCGGACCACCTAGATTTTTCAGAGAGCGAACACAGTCTTCCAGTTGACAAGGGAGTGGCCTTCGCTGACGTTCTCGCCCTCAACAATGTTCTAGATGACATCCCTTGCCATCTTGTCCATCTTATTGAGGGCCTACTTGGGGAGCGGAATGACCGCCAAATGGTATGTGGTGGTGGCAGTTAGGATGGACTTTGTCAAGGCGACCCCAAAGAAGGTAACAGAAGGATCGCTAACAACCCTCGAAGCGCAGAAGAGTTGCCAGGATTGCCATCACCGTTCCTAGAAACCTTAGCCGTCGCCATCTCCACCTCCATAGACATTTTCCCCATTGTTTAGTCATACTTGTAATTCATCGCATATGGCGATGTTGTAAGAGTCTATACAATAATTCGCCTTTCATCAATGTCATCTACAATGTTTTCCATATGTGATATGATTGTGATGTGTGAGTAATCCCCTCAAGGCCATGGGCTGAGGCACAACTTGTCAGCCTATGTACTTGTGCACAGGATCATTGGTCAATACTTTGCTTAATTGAACATTATTTGTTTGTGTTAACCATAATGGATTTGTCTCTTGTCTTCTTCTCGTTCTAAGACTTCGCAGGTACCCGAAATCCCTTAGATGGATCCAGGAGGATGTAAAGAGCAGGGGCGTGTGGAAGGCTACACCGAACACCGCTGATAGTAAGGATTAGCATGGTAGCCAAAAACAACTCCCTGGGATCATGAGATGCAACCATTAAATGCCCAATGCATTAGTTTGGAGAAATCCTTAATAATCAAGATAACCCCGTAGTGGTAAGTGCCTTGGTTGGACAATAGACTCACGGTGCAGGTTGCTAGTCGGTCATGACATTATTTGGACGCAACCCCCCACATTTACATGTTGAGAGCACATTATAATGGTGTCTACTAGGACTATGATGGAAATCAAGAAGAGATCCTAAGTGCAAGTATAAGGTTGTAAGTAAATTTCTTATGCCCATGCCTAGTTCCATTTCATTGATCTCTCTCTCTCTCTCTCTCTCTCTCTCTCCATCCTCCTCTCTCTCTCTCTCTCTCCCTCTCCCTCTCTCTCCACTCTCTTTCTCTCTCGCCCCTCTCTCTCTCTCTCTCTCTCTCTCTCTCTCTCTCCATCTCTCTCTACAATCGTGATTTATTCGGCACGAGAAATTGAAACCTCTTATGAGAGCAATAGATTGCTTGAATCCATGGCTATTAGCAGAACTTTCCATGGGCTCGATACCCATGATAACCCTTGAAAGAGGTGAGGACTATCTACATTGCCGGGAAGCATCTTGGCTATCCAAGCCATGTAACTAAAGGTATCGTTTTAATTTTTCTTTCTTCAGTTGTAGTTTTTTTTTCTAGTTGTAAAAAAAACAAAAATTGTTACGTCTAAAAAACTTGGGGAATTTGCAACTCCCAATATAAACTTTATGCGTGCACCTCCCGCTTTACCCAATGTTGCAGCCAAGCAAATTGAGATTAAACCTCACCTTGTTACGATGGTTCAACATAATCAATCGGAGGTTCCGCTACTGAAGATTCTGGCATGCACTTACACACGTTCATTGAATTATGCAATATAAAAGATTATGAACCTGACACTTTAAAGTTACGTCTATTTCCTTTCTCCCTAAGGGAAAGAGCTAAGGAATGGCTTCTAGCCTTGCATAGTGGAATCACTAACTCATTTTATGTTGCAGCGTGTTTTTGACAAAGTTTTGCCCATGTGCGAAAAAATGCAATTGCGTTATAATATTATTATTTTTAAGCATGAGGACCACGAGCCACTAGTGCTTGCCTAGAATAGGATGAAAGAAAAGAGGCAATTAGAAAATGTCTTGAATCTGGGATGGAAGAATGGTTATGTCATGGATATAATCCTAATAATACTATAGGGATGTGTATGTAGAGGCAATCGCATCTACCGATCAGTACAAACGGGAGTATGCGCAAAGGTTTATACATCAAGCCCTCTCCGGTGAAGGTAATACCCTACTCTTGTGGTGTTCTTCGCTCTTGGCGTAAGGTAAAATGTGAGAGAGTTGAACCCTCAATGCGGTGCCCTCCACCCGGCTTATATAGAGTGCGCTAGGAGGGGTGTCATAACAGGCCGGTATCAATGCTGTTCATGGCCGCATGCATGGTCGGCGGCTATTACTACTAGTAACTGTCGTATTTAACTATATCACTCTACCATTGGGTAACGGCGGTAATTAGGACATGGTGGGCATCGTGGTGTCCTAGGTCGCAACAAACTGTAGAAGTTCTGACTGCTCCTGCCTTCATGGTAACCAACTAGGGTTTCATCCATGAGGGGATGTAGGATCCGACTATTAGGACTTAGCCTGATTGCGAAGGCCCCCTCTGGCCTTTGACATCTTGGGTTGTAGCCTTATTGGGCCTAGTCGATAGCCCCTTGGCCATCATATTTTGAACGGTATTCTTGGTTGCCTTGGGCCTTAGGCTGGGTCATATGTATGTATGGGCCTACCCATTGGGTATAACCCCGTCATCCCCCGAGTCTGTTGAGGTCTCGTAGCTGAAATCGACTGTTCACCATCAGGCTGGACTCCAAAGTCAGGTAAGATTCTGATTGTTTGATGGACTCGTTTCTACCGATTGATCAGTCGAGAGGTCTCAACGAAATCTTTTGATCATACCTATTGGAGGCGAAGGGCGAGCAATCTGGATTTTTTTTGGTGATACCCGTTTATCAATCACCGCGGAAGAGGAATGGCTTGTGGCCCGACTGTGGGCGTATCATCAAATTTCGAGTGGTGGTCCGGGACGCTTGGGCTTGATTGGATCAAGTTTTCTGATTGTGTAGAGTGTCGATCAGACACCTTTCTCCAGAACAAGTTTGCGCAGCCATGCATTCAATTTTTCCTAAGGAAAATCTGACTCGAGCTATAGGGGATGACATGGGAAATCCTTGCACTACATAGAATGGATATGTGACGAGTGTCATTTCACTCGATTTTCGTCTAATGCGTTGCACTCGAAATATCATCGAGTTGACACACCAGATTTTTGGATTCAAACATGTGATGTCAGTCGAATGGATGCGAGTCCCTTGAGCCGATTGTAGTCTTTTCCGACTAGAAGGCGAATCGTCAAAAGTCAACATTATGAATCTTTCTGAGTTGTCACGTCCGTATCTTTTGCGTGTTGTTAGACCACCCTCTGACTAGTTCTTGAGGGCGGATTCCTCGACTTCTGTGATCCGACTGGCTGGAATTTTGGCTAACGCTTCGCACACTAAGGCCTTGTATAATGAGAGGTGCTTAGGTGAGGTGCTTAGAGAAATAAATCAGACTTTCTTTAAGCACCGGTGTTTTTTTGTACAGGATAGACGCTTAACTAAGCGTCTCTCCTGTAGAAATAGGCACCGGTGCTTCAGAAAAATCCGGTTTATTTTTTTAAGCATCTCTCTAAGCACCTCTCATTGTACAAGGCCTAATGGGGATTAAATGCTGATCTTCTGGAGTCCCATGCGCTTGATTGACGTTTTGGCTTCTTTCTTGACGCGTGTCGCGTGCTTCTCGCGACGGTTTGTAGTCTTACCCACTATAAATAGTGTGGGCTCGAGGGAGAGGGTTTTGCACGTCCTCTTCCTATCTTCTCCACGACGCCATTGCCGTAACCGCCCGTAGGCAGTTCCTCCATTCTTTCTCTTCCCGCAACTCTGTGCATGCCAACATCGTTGACGCGCAAGCTGAAGAAGGCCAAGGACGCGGGGTCCTCATCGACTGCAGAGATCTCCATCGCCGCAACTACGGTGGTTGTCGCTGCAGCTGCCTACGAGACGGAGCGTGGAAATTGGTTGCCCTCCCTCGTGACAGAGGGCGTCCTCCGGCCCTACATCCGCGATGTCCATGAGGGCGGGCAGCAGATTCCTTGAGCAGGATCTCGCGCCTCGCCTCGACGAATGGGTGATCCTCACTTCCTTCATGGATCGGGGGTTATCTCACCCGATCCATCCATTTCTTTAGCAAGGCCTCGAGAATTTTTACATCCAGCTCCACCATCTCCCACCTAACGAGATAGCCCACTTGTAAATTTTCATCACCTTGTGCGAGTCGCTCCTTGGCATCCCATCGGGCTGGGCCTGTTCAGAAACGTACGATGCAAATGTCTACAACCAACAATGGTTGGGGCCTCCGCCCGCCGGATGCAGATGGATTGAGCCGACGTCCGCCTACGCAATTCATATGTATTTTTTTAGAGAAAAGGCATTACGTCCGACTTTATAAATAAAGCCATCAGACAGAGTAACAAAACCAACCACCAAGCCAACATAGTATCACAACAACAGCTAAGAAGGTTTGCATACATGGCTACTTAGCCAATCATGGCACGCAGGCCAGCTCTCAGAAGACAGGAAGAAGGGAACATTAAGGCGCTGCCCGAAATCGTCGCAACAGGGATGAAGCCGTAGACCGAATCTTGGGTACCATAGCGTCCCCACTGCTGTAGGAAGACACCAAATTTAAATAAGCAGCTCACAGGGATAGCCGGAAAGGTATGTTCAATAGTAAACTTGTTTCTAGTATTTCATAACGACCAACAAATCGCTGCAAACCCAACCCAGAAAACTCTTTTAGCCACCCCGGATAAGCCACCGGACAGACACCGCAAGTCCTCAAAGGATGAGGGATTTCAATTCACTTGAAGCCAATAATGAATACAACACCAAACAAACTTAGCCAAATAGCAGTGAAAGAAGATATGCTCGGTATTTTCAATGGCCCCACATAAAACGCATCTATCAGAGCCCGGGCCGTTCCTTTTCCGGATTTGATCAGCCGCGGAAGCTTGCCACATGAAAATTTTGATCTTAGGAGGAATACGAGCCTTCCAAATACACTTGAACTTGGACGTAGGGGAGCCGGATATAAGTTTAGCATAGGCAGACTTAACCGAAAAGCGACCAGGGGAGGAGTGGGGCCAGACAACCGAGTCTTGTTCATCCAAGAGCACGGGGAAGCAAGCAGTAAGGCGATGCTAGTCTTCCAACTCTTCTGGGGAAAGAGTTCTACGGAGGTCTAAGTCCCGGTTATTTAGCGAGAGCTCAAAGATAGAGATCTCCGAATCAGGGCAATAAGAAAATAAGACCGGGAACGCCACTGCGAGGGTGGAGTCCCCGCACCACCAGTCTAACCAGAAGTGAGTAGACTTACCATTTCTAACTACGAACTTGACCAAAGATTGAAAACCCGAACGAACTTTAACGAGCTGGAGCCAGAACTATGAACCACTAGTGGAAGAAGCAAACATGGGGCTCGAGTCCGGGAAGTATTTAGCCTTGAGAATGGATAGCCAGAGGGGTGCTCCTCGAAGTACATGATCTTCCACCACCACTTTAGAATGAGGCACTTGTTCATGACAGCCGTATTAATGATCCCTAAGCCTCCCATGTTCTTTGGCCGACATGTGTATTTCCATTTCACCATCCTGTATTTGCGCTTATTGTCGGCAGAGTTCCAGTAAAAAGCACCCTTTGCTTGTCAAAGCCAGCATGGATCCCTCCAGAGAGGAGGTAGAAACCCATCAGGAACATGGGGAAAGAAGACAAACAAGCATTGGTGAGAGCAACCTTGCCCGCTTGGGTATTATAACGGACTCTCCACGGCAAGACCCCGTTTCCCACCTTAGTGACAGCCGGAGCAAAGTCTTTAGCCAGCAGTTTATGGGGAGAGATCGGAAGGCCCAAATATTTGAAAGGAAAGGAGCCTAGAGAACAGTTGAAGAGATGAGCAACTGTTTGAGCCTCGCCGTCAGCAAACCCAGTAACAATGACTTCACTCTTAGAAAAATTGATTTTAAGGCCAGAGAGAGCTTCAAAGCAGAGGAGCAGGAATTTCAGATGAGTAATGCTAGCCTCATTAAGTTCGACCATAATGATAGTGTCATCCGCATATTGAAGATGAGTGATGCCATTAGGGACAAGGTGAGAGCTTACAGGAGTGATGTTGCCAGTTAGAGCTGCCCGGGACAGAATATGAGAGAGGGCATCTGCGACAAAGTTGAAAAGAAGGGGGAGGCCGGATCACCCTGCCTTAGGCCCCTGCCATTGGCGAAAAAGTTACTAATCTGCCCATTGACCGACACAGCCGCGTGGCCACCCATGACCAACTGCATAAGCCTGTGAACCACCACACCATCAAAACCCTTAGTAAGAAGCACTTGACGGAGGAACTTCCAACTAATCGAGTCGTAAGCTTTCTCAAAGTCGAGTTTAAGAACCATAGCTTTGGTAACCTAGACCTGCAAATCATGAACGACCTCATGGAGACAGAGAATGCCATCTAAAATGAACCAACCCTTTATGAAAGCAGATTGTAAAGGGCTAATAGAGCGGTGAGTGATCGGGGATAGCCTAGAAGCAAAGCGTTTAGCCGGTAACTTCACAAAGTTGTTGATCAAGGCAATAGGTCTAAATTGAGTGATCAGGTCTGCCCCTTTGACATTAGGAATAAGAGTGAGCACCGCATAATTCAACCTAGAAATATCGACGGTACCCAACCAAAAACCTGAATGATCACCTGAACAAGGTCCCTCAGTTGAGGCCAAAACTGCTTAAAGAAGGGGGTGGAGAAACCATCAGGACCTGAAGCCGCATTGGAATTGGCAGAGCGGATCGTATCGAAAATCTCATCGTCAGATAGGGGAATCAACAAGGCTTCATTATCATCGCTCGAGATCTGGTCCTGAGAGGTCTAGAAGGAACTGGCCAGTCTAGAGCCCACCTCAGGTTTAGCGGAGAGGAGAGAAGAGAAGAGAAGAAATTGACCACGTGCAACATAATCTCGGATTGGTCGGAGACCCTGACTCCATTGGTAAGCAGGCTATCGATCAAGCAGCGGCGACACCTGCCATTGGCAATGGCGAGAAGTACGCATTGGGGGAATCGCCTTTAAGAGTCCAATTGATGCTACCTATTAGTCTCCAATACACTTCCTCCTGACGATGCAGAGCCAAAAGGGCCTCTTCTAAATCATAACGAGCCTGCCATTCAGAGGAGGAAAGGCCAGGGCCATCGGTGCGAGCATCTAGGATGCCAATTTGGGCAGCCAACCGAACTTTGTCACGCCTTGACTCAGCAGCGTGGTTCTTAGCCCATCCACGAAGAAATCTATGAAGGAAATAGGAGCATTGGTGCCAGTCGTCCATCTGACCGAAAGAACGTCGAGTAGAAGATAAGAAGGAAGAAATCGTATGCGCTATCAAGTCAACAAAACCCTCCACCATGATCCAAGACGAATCAAACTGAAACCGAGGGAAGGAGAGAGAATGAGTCCCATCATCAAGAATCAGGGCGAGTGATCAGACCCCAGGGTGGGCAGAGCCCTGAGGGAAGCCCGAGGAAACAAGGAAACCCACCTGGAACAAATGAAGACATGGTCTAGGACGGATCGAATGGGAGCCGATTGACGATCGTCCATGTGTACCGGGCACCAACCCTAGGTATTTCGCGGATAGCAGTGTCCCGAATGAAAGTGTTAAACGTGTCAACAAGCGGCCAAGAAAAATTAGGCGAGTTTTTATCCAGAGGAGAGCGCATCAAGTTAAAGTCGCCGTGAATAAGCAAAGGGAGGTCACATGACTCAATTTTATTCCACATTTCATCCAAGAAGATATAAGAGAGAGAGAGAGTGTGTGTGGTCAGCCAGACCATAGACAACCATAATTTCCAAAAGCAGATTGAGGGGGCGATGATATACCACTGTACTAGCCCAGAAAATCCCGTGATCGAAAGCAATGAAATCAAACAAATCTCTTTTGGTGCCAATAAGAATACCACCCGAATGCCCAGACGATGCCACATGATTCCAATCAAACCTGTCGATCCCAGCAATAGCAGAAAGTTTATTCGGGGAGAAGGAAGGTTTCAGGGTTTCAACAAGGCCAATGATATCAATATTCTTAGAGCGAACAAGGTCTTTTATCTGGTCCCAGCGCCCCTAATGCCGAAACCCCTAATATTCCAAAATAAGGCCTTCATCTATGAGATAGGTTTTTAATGCGAAGACTCGACCTTCTTGGGGCGATGCAGGGTTTAGATCGTTTATCAGCCCCGCGCCGAGGTGCAGCCGAGGGCACCTGAACCCTATCAGGTCCCTCCTCGACCCCACCGGCCACAACCAGTGGAGCGACAGACCCTGAAGCAGCCTCCTTGGCCCTTGCAATATCCGCCTGAGCTACTTCATTTGCCCGGATAATGTCCAATAAAGAAGAGAGGGAACTGAAACTAGGATCACAAGTAATGCCTACGTCCTCTAAGATATGCAAAAGGTGATCATTGGACTGCGAAGGAAGCACCAGACGAACAGGGGAGGATGAAGGAAAAAGGGGGGAAGGGCAGCATGGAGGGGGTACCTGAGGGGGCCAGATCCCTAGCTGCAGTGCGCCGGGCCGCCCGATCAGCAACACGCTCGCCGCTGTTGGAGACACGACCGCTCTTGCGGGCAGTGGAAGCACGCAAATGCAAAGGCGCTGGACGGGCACGGCTCAGTGAAGCCACCGCAGACGATGGACCCGAAGCCGCACTCAGGTCAGCTTCCAGCCTACGGCAATGCCCTGCCACAAATTGCTTGGAATCACCAGATGCCCTGCTGCGCGTGGAGAACTTTTTGACAGACGAATTCTTATTCTTTCTCGTGGCCAAGGGGCCGGTCGGGGGCAGATCTTCAATACCAGAGAGAGAAGGGGAGGCGGGGCGGGCTAGGAGCACACACCAGAGAATGGGGTGCCCCTAGCTCCACCAGAGGCCGCAGCCCCCCCATCGGATACGGGCAGCGAATCCTTGTTTCCGCCCCCACTGGGGCATTCTCCTTGAGCAAATCCCGATCTTCAGGAGATAAACCATCCCATTCTGACTGGGTAAAGTGATGCTCATTGCCATGAAGAGAATCATCCGGAAGGCCATCATCATCCTTGCCATTGTCGTCGTTGCCCGAGGCACGGTGCGGGGGTGGGGGCAGGGGCGACACCGGAGATGCGTCACCCTCGACCCGAACCCTAAGATGAAAGCCACCGGTAGAGGGGAAGACATCGATGGAGTCGCGGATGCAGAGAGGATCAACACACCTCACCCGCAGGCGCACAGGGCCAAAGACAACCAGAGATTCCGGATCGACCTTGATGGGTTTTTCAATGAGAACACCAAAAGCCATGATAAAAGCAGCAAAACAGAGAGAAGGAGGAACATCATCAACTAGGACCCAAGCTTCAGTAAGGGAAGAGATCGTTTTTGATGCATTGAAGGAAGCCTTGACAGATACAACTAGTTGGTTGAGGGGAAGAGTGAAACTGGTGCAGGAAGAAATCATCCGTAAACTTTCTTTGGAGGAGAACAAAGCAGCGAACTCAAACTCCGACAGTTGGCGAATTTGCCAATCCCAACCCCCATTGTCCCATAGACGGAGTTTGTCGAGAAGAACCTGGGGGTGATGAGCTTGTCCGTGTCAGTAATGATACCAGAATTCGAGAGCGCAGGAATCGGAACCACTAAAGGAACCTCACGGTCTAGAGCGAAAAAGGAGCACCCAGGTAGACCAAGACCATAGTGAACAAAGGCTGGGGGTTTGGTGCGATTCTAGCAATCGACCGTAAGGTGGCCGTCCTCTCTGCAGATTAGACAAAAGGGGGGATTTTGGCAACGAGATTGGAAATGCCCAGGACGGTGGCAAGCGAAACAAGTGAGGGTGGGGTTGGCCACATGAGACGGGGGAGGAATGCGCGCCGGACCGGGGGGAGGCGGAGGAAGGATACCATCACCAGCAGATCCAGAGGCAGAGCCAGATCCCTGACCAGCAGAAGCAGGACGACGATCCGGCGCTCCCGAGGAGCCACGAGGCACGAACAGCGTAGGGCCCACCCAGGAGCCGCCAGAGCCCGCACCGGGGCTCCCACCGGGGCGTGGCACCACGCAGAGGAGGGGGCCGCGAAGTCGGGCCAGCAGATCCAACCCTACTGGCCGCAGCCGCCACCTCCCATGGGTCCGCAGCGCGCGATGCAGATCCGTCCAGAGGCGCCGAGGGGCCGGCCGCCACCGAACCAGAGCCGAGAGAACGAGGACCGCCATGCGCCATCCCCGCCCCCTCCGCCCGGGCACGATCCGCCTGGAGCTTGGAGTGGAGCGCGACCTCATACTCCAGATCGGCCTCCTCGTCACCCGAGCCCTCCCGCCGCCGCTTTTGGCCGGAGACGGCCTCGCTTGAGGACCCGCACGAGCAGTCCATTGAGACCACCGCCACGAACGAGAGAGAAAGGGGAGGAGGAGGAGAAGATCTGGAGAAAACACGAATGGGAGAGCGGCGACGACGCAGGTCAGAGGAGGAAGCAGGAAACCCTAAGAAAGGGGGGAGCGAACCCTTCCACACCCATATATACCCTGGACGGGCCAGGCCGGGGCCAATGGGTTGGGCTGAAGGGGGGTGGGGGGGCAAGGGAGTGGGCCTGGTCCACCCGCTGCCCAATAGCCATAAGAGGGAGGGGGAAAACCGACACGCAGTCAAGGGGGAGCAAGCCCCCCCAGCCTAACAGGCCCATCAGACGGCACAGGAGCCCGCGACCCAGGAGCTGGCACCCCCATAGAAGGCAAAGCCAAATCTAGGGTTGCAGATGCCTCCGCCGCCGCCGACGAAGGCAGCGACGAGCCCACTGAGGGAGTCCTGGATTAGGGGGTCCTCGGACAGCCGGACTATATGCATATGTCGGACTGTTAGACTATGAAGATACAAGATTGAAGACTTCGTCTCGTGTCCGGGTGGGACTCTCCTTTGCGTGGAAGGCAAGCTTGGCGATTCAGATATGTAGATTTCCTTCTTTGTAACTGACTCTGTGTAACCCTAGCCCCCTCCGGTGTCTATATAAATCGGAGGGTTCAATCTGTAGGACAAGAACAACAATCATAATCATAGACTAGCTTCTAGGGTTAGCCTCTACGATCTCGTGGTAGATGAACTCTTGTAATACTCATATCATCAAGATCAATCAAGCAGGAAGTAGGGTATTACCTCGATAGAGAGGGCCCGAACCTGGGTAAACATCGTGTCCCCCGCCTCCTATTACCATTAGCCTTAGACGCACAGTTCGGGACCCCCTACCCGAGATCCGCCGGTTTTGACACCGACATTAGCGATTTCATTGAGAGTTCCACTGTGTCGTCACCATAAGGCTTGATGGCTCCTTCAATCGTCCACAACGACGAGGTCGAGGGTGAGGTTTTCCTCCCCGGATAGATCTTCATATTCGGCAGCTTCGCACTGCGGACCAACTCGCTTGGCCATCTGGAGCAGATCGATAGCTACGCCCCTGGCCATTATGTCTGGTTTGGAAGCCTGAACTACACCGCCGACATCCGCGGAGACTTGATCTTCGATGGATTCGAGCCCATGACAGGTGCGCCCTACAGCCGCGATGAGCATGACTTAGATCTGCCATTGGACGGCGATCACACCTGCAGCTGCCCCGGCTTTAAATCTGGAGCAGATCGTGCCATCCGAGGATGGGTGGATGGACCCTGCCACAGAGGCCGCACACTCAGCGGTGATAGAGCCGAACACCGATCTCACTTCCAAGGAGGTCGGTGTCGTCGGACCCTCGGACTCGTTTCCGGCCATAGGCTCCGAACCGTGTACATCCGTGCCCATCGTACCCAACTGGGCGCCGATCATGGAGTTTAGCTCCGCGGATATCTTTCAGCACTCGCCCTTGGGAGACATGCTAAATTCAGTAAAGTCTCTCTCCCTGTCAGAGGACTCTTGGCCGAACTATGCCCGGCTTGAGTGGGAAGCGGACGACGAAGGAATTCGCTGCCCACCCACCACCCACTTAATAGCCACTGTCGATGACTTAACCGACATGCTTGATTTCGACTCCGAAGACATCGACGGTATGGACGACGATGCCGGAGAAGAACAGGAACCACCGCCCACAGGGCGCTGGACAGCCACCTCATCATACGATATATATATGGTGGACACACCCATAGAAAACAATGGCAAGGATCAAAAGGATGCAATGGAGGGTGACCCGCTGGAGAAGCAACCTAAGTGCCGACTGTTGGTGGGAAACGACACCTATGGGATCACAAGAATCCCTACTACGGTTGCGGGGCGCGGGATTGCTAGAAGAGCGGGACTAGTAATCAGCACAAGGGTGATTTACGCAGGTTCGGGCCGCAAGGATGCGTAAAACCCTACAGTCCTGCTTTGGTGGATGTATTCAGTGTTCTTGAGCTCTCGAACTAGCTATGGTCCCACCTGGTTCCAAAGAGCCGAATCCTTTTCCAGTGCGCCATGGGCCACCTTTTATAGGCGAAAGGGGCTGCCACAGTGGCACACAGGAGGTGGAAAGTTCTACAGTGCTGCGAGCTTATCGCTGGTATTACAGGACGAGGCGCATTTAATGCGGGGCTTAGGTGTCCCTTCACTTTATCGGGGATGGGGCGTGGCTCGTCCCGTACGTCGCTGCTCCTACTCGCTTCGACACGCGCCCTGGCCAGCGATGCATGCGGTGCCATGTAAGCAGGCAAGCAGCTGAGGTGGCGCGGTGGTGGAGCCTCCACGAAGGGCTGCATGCTACCACGCAGGTGCCTGCCCAGCTGGTTGGGTCGGTAGCTGCATGTGAATCAGCGGCGAAGACTTGGCTGGTGTGGGCCTGGCAGTGGCCCCGCTGGCGCCCTTGGCGAGGGCCTTGCCGGGGCGTGCTGTTGCCCCCAACAAGGACCTTGCCGGGGGTCTTGTGAACTTCCTCGGCAATAACCCTGCCGAGGATCGTTGCCTTCCAATCCTCATCTGATCTTAAATATTCTTTGTCTTCACAAAGATCTGCATGCCACCATGGAGGTGTCTCCTGTGCCCTGCCCCAACGTGTTTGTTAGCATTGGCGGGCTCGAAGGTGGCTCGCTTCATTGGTGTGGGCGAGCTGCCCTGGCAAGGGTCTTGCCGGGGCTGCTGAGGCTGTCCTGGCAAGGGTCCTTGTCGGGGAAACCTGCTTCGTCCATCCGATATCTGTGGCCTTGGTCCTTGTCGTTGCTTTGTTTGTCTTGTGCTTTCGACTTCTCTCCGGCTTCCCTCCCTTGCCCTACTATGCGTGGCCGTGGCGGGTGGCTCCGACTGCCCGTGCACAAGTAAAGGGGTCAACAGTAGAGCCCCTACTTTTGTACACCGAGAGGAGCCCCCGGGCCTGGGCCATACATGAGTGCGACACGTTGTTGGGCCAGGCCCAAAACGGTGCGCGGGCAGGCGGGGCGGATTTTACCGCGGTAACTGCTCTGTCTGCTACGCTTCCCCACGTCTTGTGTTGGACGCGTGTTGTGGGGGAGCGTGCGTGACGTGGGAGGCATGCGTGGGACGGTTCCCGCACACATGCGTCGCATCGCAGTTAATGGGAAAGGAAGCAGCCCGCGCCTTCCCCATAAAAAGGAATAACCGCGGGCGCACTGCTCACTTTACCCCTTCTCTGCGTCTTCTCCAATCTTGGAACCGCCGCCCCCTTTCTTCCTTCTCGAGCCCCCTGCTCTCGTCCATTGTCGGCGTGCTTCCGCCATCGCCCGCCCTCCTGCTTCTCTCAGCAGCCATGGCGCCCAAATCCACCAAAGGCAAGGGAGTGGCCAAAGACGCAAGGGCGACGGAGCCATCGGAGAGCGAGCTGGTGGCGCGACAGGCACAGTTCGCCCTCTTTCCCTCGACGGTCGACGTGCCAATGCTCCGGGAGTTCTACAAGCTTTTGTGGGGTGTGAAGACGGGGGGAGAAACGACGGGGCATCCAGCCACACGCGTCGTCCCTGCCTGCGCCGGGCCTGCCCCAAATTGATACCCCTTCTTTGTTGACTACTTCTCCTATGGGCTCTGTCCCCCCTTCTCTGATTTTTTTCAAGGACATTATGCACACCTTCGGCTTCCACCTTCTGGATTTCACTCCGAATGTCGTGGCGTGCATGGCTCTTTTCACGCATCTCTGCGAGGGCTTTGCCGGGGTGCACCCCAACACGGCACTCTTTTGCCACTACTTCTCCCCTCGGATCCAAAAGGGGGGCGCCATCACCGGCAGCGTCGCCTGGATCCCGAGGGCCAAGGGGGCATACCCGGAGGGCGCCATGAAGGAGAGGTGGGAAGAGTGGTGGGGCCGGTGGTGCTGGATCGAGGAGGAGAACCCGCCAGCGTTCTGTGAGGTTCGCCGGGTGGCGCCAGTCCGTGGAAATGTCTGGGGCGACGTCGACGCCGATGATGAGAAGCTCACGATTGCCACCACCAGGATCCTCTGGCTCACCCAGGCCGGGTTCACCCTCGAAATGATCGGGGCAGACTTCATCCGCCGTTGAATCGCTCCTCTGCATGACAAGGGGAGGCCTGCCTGGCTCTTCGTGAGTGCCGCTGACATCATGAGGGTCCGCCCCGGCCTTGACCAAAATCTGACAGTGCTAAGGCACACTCATCTCTACCAACGGATCTTCCAGCTCGAGGTCAATGAAGAAGGCGAGGTTGAGCGGTCCGGCAAGGTCACAAGGGCTGCCGCGAAGGCCGGCAAGGTGGACAAGGAGCCCGTCTTCAAGTTGCCGGTTGGCGTGGTCCCACTTTGCAATAATTCTCGCCGGTCAGAGATCATTGCCATGATGCCGCTCTTCAACATGCATGGCCTTGACCTGAGCTGGGTTGAGCCGGACGAGCTTAAGGTGCACGAATTCTTCGACACTTTGCACGAGGGGTACGTCACCGTCGAGCCGCGGCTTGTCCAGGACACCTCTCAGGAGGAGCTGGACTACATCGCCGCCAGTGTGAGGGAGGCGAGGCTTGCCACGGAGGCCGGCAGCGCCGGCGGCGTGAAGGACATGGCCGCGGCGGAGACGGAGGAAGAAGAGCTTGCCCAGTGGGTGGTGTTCGATGGGGAGGCCAGCGGCACCGGCGCCAGGGCCCCCCTCGTCAAGGATGTGGTCGACGGGTCATCGGGGGAGGAGGACGAGGGGGAGGAGACCGCGGCTGCCAACCCTCCAGTCTCTGGGAGTGGGCGAGTCCTGCGGCGGGCCTCCTCCGGCGAGCTGGTTCATCCCGGTCGGGCTGCACAGCTGCGACTGGCCCAGGGGGCATCGGTGCGCCAAACGAGGGTTGCGGTGAGGAAGAAGGCGGTGGAGGCCGTTGCGGTGAAGAAGAGGGCATCCGCTTCCTTGTCATCCAAGCGTGCCCAGACGCCACCGCCTCCCTCTTTGCCGGCAGGTGCTGGCGCGAGGATTGCCTTTGACTTGGGGCCCCTCAGCCCGGAGAGGAAGAGGAAGGCAGCAGAGGAGGAGGAGGAGGAGGATGAAGAGTAAGCTCTGCTTCCCCCTTTTTTTGTTTTGTTTTCTCCATTCCCTCAAATGGCGCGGCTCATTCTGAGTCATCTTCATCCTGTAGGGACGTGGAGACACTGGCCCAAAGGGTGAAGAGGGCCAGGATTTTGACGAGCGGCCAGCCCCCGGCAGGCACCTTCGGCACGCCACTGGTGGTGTCGAGCAGCATGGACAGCAGCCCCCGGCCCAGCCCCCAGTGTGAGTTCATTACCCATCCTTTATCAAACGTGCGCCATGCGCAATGCATCGGTACTGACCATGCCGTGGGAGTAGGAGGGGAGCAGCACCAAGGGGAGCCGAAGAGGGCTTCTCCAATCGTGCCGCCCCCGTCGACCACGCCGCCCCGAGGGGCGTCCCCGGCAAGGGCACCGAGCACCGAGGCCACGCACATGGAGGAGGAGGAGAACACGGGCGCTAGTGGCTTCGCCTCAACACCAAACCTGGGCGGGGAAGGGACTTCCGCCCCTCAGCCTGGCACGGGTAAGCCACTCGCCTTTCATTTATGCTTGCGTTCTTTCTTCTTTCTCTTTTACTGGCTTTGATCTTGGCCCCGTCCTGTCCTCTTTTTGGCATTTAGACTCCTCCTCGATGGACCCAGAGGACGTTGATACCATCATCAAGGAGGTCGCCGAGGATGCCGCGGCGCAGGCCGAGAAGATCGCCGCTAATGAGAGCACCGAGGACGCTGCCGAGGGCGCCACCAAGGGGCCCGCCGAGGAGCCCGACAAGGGACCTGCCGAGGAGGCCGGCAAGGGGCCTGCCAAGGAGGCAGGCAAGGCCGCTGCCGAGGAGGTGGTGGTCGACAACCAGCCCTCCTGCTCCGCTGCCTCTGGCTCCGGCAGGTACCTGAGGGTGAGCGAGGACCTCTTCGTCCATCTCCCAGACGCGTCAAGCTCTAGGGCTCCCATTAAGGGAGAGGTGTTCGACGGCGAGGTGCTTGCCGCTGCCGGGCTCGAGGTTATCGACGAGCCGGGCGTTGATGGTGATGGTTCCCAGGAGGAGCGGCTGCTCCAGGCCATGGGCGGCAACTTTTGGAACCTCCAGGCTCTCCACCGCTCTCGCATGGACAAGGCCAAGTCCAAGGCGGCGGTGGTGGAGAAAGTGGAGGCGGACTTTGAGGGGCGCGTCACTGAGGCGCAAGATTGGTTACACCAGGCTCAGGACGAGCTAAAGGCCGCGCAGAGCGAGCTAGCTAGGCGCGACGTGGAGCTCACCATGAAGTTAGCCGACATCGAGAAGGCCCAAGAGACGGTGAAGAACTTGGCTGCCGAAGCCGAAGCCGCCCGGACCCAGCGCGAGGCCGCACTGAACTCCCAGGAGGAGGATCTTGCCACGCACGAGGAGAAGCTTGCCGCCATGCTTTGCGGAAAGGACGAAGAGGTGGATAAGCTCGTCGTGTTGCGGAACCAAGAGCTAGAGCAGAGGCATCAGGAGGCACTCGATGCCCAGGCTCTGGTCTATGCTAGCAAGGTGAAGGAGCTGGTGGAGCAAGCTTTGAAGCTGTCCAAGGAGAAGGACACACTCAACGGCGCCCTGGTGGAGGCGCAGGGCGCGGTCGTCAGCAAGGCCGGAGAACTCTTCGACGCCAACAACTCCATCAGAGACCTCAAGCTGAAGCTGGGGGATCTCGAGAAGATGCTGTCGGAGGCCAGAGCCCGAGAAGGGATCCTGACCAAGGACCTAGCGACGGAGAAGCAGCTGCGGATGAACGAGACCGCCAACCTCAACGACCAAGTGGCAGGCGAAAAGCGTTGGCTCGAGCGCCTTGCCGCCATTGCGAATTTGGCCGCCACGCAGCTGGGCACCATGGGCATGCTGGACATGAGGTACGCCCCGGAGACGAGCCTGAGCCCCAATGCCAACCTGACCCTATACTTTGAAAGGGTTGTTCGCCCCTGGAGCGGCTCCACTCCAACCGGGCGGTTTCCCTGGCCGAGGAGTCCCGGATGCTCTGCCGGGACGTCATGACCAAGGTGCTTGCCAAGATAGCGCATTGGCACCCCGACCTCGACTTCGAAGCTGTGCTGAAGAGCTTGCCGGAGGATGCTGACATCGCGGCGCTCAATGAGCGTATCAAGCCCATCCTCAGCCGCATCGACAAAATCAAGAGGTTGGAGGGCCAGCGCCGGGACTAGGCACCCCGTTCTTTATCGCCGCTGCAGGTTCATGACCAAGACAATGCTATCTTTAGTTAGAAGCGTGGCGACAATTTATGTAATATAACTCTGCAATACTCCTAAAATTATGCATATTATTTTCCTGTTCGATTTCCCTTTGTATGTCCACCCCACGTCGACTGGGGAGGCTTGCCGGCACGTAAACCCAATGCGGCATCTTGAGGACGGATCCCCATTAGCCTGCCAGGTGCGCTTGCTACCGGGTGAAGCACCTTACCGCCCTTAGCGCGGCCGCTCGATCTGGCGAGCTTGACTCGAGTCAGAGCCGAGGGCATTGCTGATGGCGAAAGGCTATCCTGCCACTCTCGACGCGGCTGCTCGAACTGTTGAACGGACTCGAAACAGAACAAGGGCGTCGCCAATCGCAGGAAGGCCCCCTCTGCGTACAGGTTTTCCATACGTAGGCAGAACCATCGAGGATAATAGCCTTATATTTAAGTAGCAAAATTTAAAGTTCGGCATGACTTAGCTCTCTTGTCGCCGCCCCGACGTCCGTCGCGCTAGCAGGCAGCGCCGCTCTCTTGGCCGCCTTCTATGCGGGAGTTGTGGCGATGATGAACTGCTGGGCTAGATACTAAACCAGATTCTCAAAATTTGGCCCCACCTACCTGGCGCGCCAAAGATGTCGGTGGGAAACGACACCTATGGGATCACAAGAATCCCTACTACGGTTGCGGGGCGCAGGATCGTGAGAAGAGCGGGACTAGTAATCAGCACAAGGGTAATTTACCCAGGTTTGGGCCGCAAGGATGCGTAAAACCCTACAGTCCTGCTTTGGTGGATGTATTCAGTGTTCTTGAGCTCTCGAACTAGCTATGGTCCTGCCTGGTTCCAAAGAGCCGGATCCTTTTCCAGTGCGCCATGGGCCTCCTTTTATAGGCGAAAGGGGCTGCTACAGTGGCACTCAGGAGGTGGAAAGTTCTACAGTGCTGCGAGCTTATCGCTGGTATTACAAGACAAGGCGCATTTAATGCGGGGCTTAGGTGTCCCTTCACTTTATCGGGGACGGGGGCGTGGCCCGTCCTGTCCGTCGTCGCTCCTCCTTGCTTCGACACGCGCCCTGGACAGTGACGCATGCGGTGCCATGTAGGCAGGCAAGCAGCCGAGGTGGCGCGGTGGTGGAGCCTCCATGAAGGGCTGCATGCTGCCACGCAGGTGCCTGCCCAGCTGGTTGGGTCGGCAGCTGCATGTGAATCAGCGGCGGAGACTTGGCTGGTGTGGGCCTGGCAGTGGCCCCGCTGGCGCCCTTGGCGAGGGCCTTGCCGGGGCGTGCTCTTGCCCCCGACAAGGACCTTGCCAGGGGTCTTGTGAACTTCCTCGGCAAGAACCCTGCCGAGGATCGTTGCCTTCCAATCCTCATCTGATCTTGAATATTCTTTGTCTTCACAAAGATCTGCATGCCACCATGGAGGTGCCTCCCGAGCCCTGCCCCAACGTGTTTGTTAGCGTTGGCGGGCTTGAAGGTGGCTCGCTCCGTTGGTGTGGGCGAGCTGCCCCGGCAAGGGTCTTGCCGAGGCTGCTGAGGCTGCCCCAACAAGGGTCCTTGCCGGGGAAACCTGCTTCGTCCATCCGATCGATGTCGCCTTGGTCCTTGTCGTTGCTTTGTTTGTCTTGTGCTTTCGGCTTCTCTCCGGCTTCCCTCCCTTGCCCTACGATGCGTGGCCATGGTGGGTGGCTCTGACTGCCCGTGCACAAGTAAAGGAGTCAAAAGCAGAGCCCCTACTTTTGTACACCGACAGCAACGTCAGCGGCGCCGCTCCAAACCTCGCCATAGCAAAACAGCGATACCGGCACCAAAGACAATAGCACTACGCATGATGCCGAAGACGAAAACAATTCCACCGAGCCAAGCTTCGAGCAGGCCTGACGGGAGAACGGGCAAGCTAGCCCCGATGAACAGGTAATGGATGAAGATTCGGAGGATGACAATTACATGCCCCTCTCCGAAGATGAGGCAAGCCTCGGCGATGAAGAATTTATCATGCCTAAGGATCCCATCGAGCAGGAGCGCTTTAAGTGCCAGCTTATAGCCACTTCAAAGAGCCTGAAGAAAAAAGAGCAGCAACTTCAAGCTAATCAAGATCTGCTCACTGACAGATGGACTGAAGTCCTGGCATCTGAGGAATACGGACTCGAGCGCCCAAACAAAAGCTACCCGAGGCGCAGGTTGTTACCTCAATTTGAGGATGAGGCACTAGAGCCTATACTACCAGCATAGGATGTGGCTGACCGACCACCTCATGGCCAAGATAAAGCGGCTTATCAGCCCGAACACAAGCCCGCACCACGTCGCCGAACAACTAAAAACACCAAGGCCCGGGGCTACACGCATGACCTGCGAGACGAACTGGAAAACAAAGCAGGACAGTAAAGATCGATTTACGGATCGTGGGGGCGCGCCCTAACGCGTGACGACGATCACCACGCTGGATATACTAAATACAAATTGGTTTGGGCCGAATACAGCAGACCAGATTCATCCAAACTGTGTCGCGATGTAGCCCGACACAGAGGCGCCGCACACCCCCTATGCTTCACTGATGAAGTAATGGAACATGAATTCCCAGAAGGGTTTAAACCCGTAAACATCGAACCGTATGATGGAACAATAGACCCCGCGGTGTGGATCGAAGGTTTCCTTCTCCACATTCACATGGCCTGTGGCGATGATCTACACGCCATCAAGTACCTCCCACTAAAACTCAAAGGACCAACTCGACATTGGCTGAATAGCCTGCCGGCAAACTCCATTGGCAGTTGGGAGAACCTGGAAGACGCATTCCTTGACAATTTCCAGGGCACTTATGTGCGACATCCGGATGCTGACGACTTAAGTCACATAACCCAACAGCCCGGAGAGTCAGCCAACAAATTCTGGTTTGGGTTCTTAACTAAAAAGAATCAAATTGTCGATTGTCCTAACGCCAAAGCCCTAGCGGCCTTTAAGCATAACATCCGTGACGAGTGGATTGCCCGACACCTCGGCCAAGAGAAGCTGAAGTCCATGGCAGCCCTCACGACACTCATGACCCGCTTTTGTGCGGGCGAGGATAGCTAGTTGGCTCGTAGCAACAACACATCAAGAAATCCTGGCACCTCAGACGCTAGAGATAGCAATGGCAAGCCCCGACGCAACAGACATAAGCGTCGCAATAATGGAGATAACGCCAAAGACACGACCGTCAATGCAGGATTCAGTGGCTCCAAATCCGGTCAACAGAAAAAGCCATTTAAAAGAAACAATCTGGGCCCGTCCAGTCTGGACCGCATACTCGATCGTTCATGTCAAATACACGGCACCCCCGATAAACCAGCCAACCACACCAACAGAGAATGTTCGGTATTTAAACAGGACATCAAGCTAAATGCTGAAAACAAGGAAAATGGGTCGAATAGTGATGATGATGAGGAGCCCCGGCCGCCGAACATAGGAGGATAGAAGAAATTTCCTCCCCAAGTGAAAACAGTAAATATGATATACGCCACCCATATTCCCAAGAGGGAGCGGAAGCGTGCACTAAGGGACGTCTACGCGATGGAGCCAGTCGCCCCAAAGTTCAACCCATGGTCTTCCAGCCCGATCACCTTTGATCGCAGGGATCATCTGACCAGTATCCATCATGGCGGCTCAGTCGCACTAGTCCTTGACCCCATCATCGACGGATTCCACCTCACAAGAGTCCTTATGGACGGTGGCAGCAGCCTGAACCTGCTTTATCAGGATACAATGCGTAAAATGAGTATTGATCCCTCAAGGATCAAACCCACCAAAACCACCTTCAAAGGTGTCATACCAGGTGTAAAGGCCTATTGTACAGGCTCAATCACACTAGAAGTGGCCTTCGGATCCCCGGACAACTTCCGAAGCGAGGAGTTAATCTTCGATATCGTCCCCTTCCGCAGTGGTTATCATGCACTACTAGGACGAACCACATTCGCTCAATTCAATGCGGTGCCACACTACGCATACCTCAAGCTCAAGATGCTCGGACCCCGTGGTGTTATAACATTCAATGGAAATACAGAGCGCTCTCTCCATATGGAAGAGCACACTGCGGCCCTTGCAACAGAAGTACAGAGCAGCCTCCTTAGGCAGACCTCCAATTCAGCGATAAAGCCCCCGGACATCGTCAAGCGAGTCCGGAGTACTCTGCAATAGGATCGTCCAGCCCGTCCAGAGCCCATCTAGCAATTCGGCCTCCGTCCTAGTCCCAGTCAAGCGGTGAAGTTTGTGCCGCGCGTACATAATTATGCACTCAAAATACCATGGGCACAGGCGGAGGCACATCTACACAACGGTCCACAATGCGGCTCAACCGCCCCGGGATCCTCATGCCTTCACCTTTTTCTCTCTTTCAGGTTCTTCTCTTCTTGAGGCTCTTCTGGTAACCTGGTCATCGGACCCATAGCGGGACAGATATACCAAGGAATCAAGGAGCTTTGACATACAAGGGAATCCCCAGGAGGTCTCTGCTAATGATCGTTCTACCTGTTTTACATACCCACATGCTGCTCGCTCTTGGTAAAGGCATGTCAAATAACCCTACTTGCTTATCACACTACTTGTATACATATGCCTTGACGTATCATTCAAATAACAATGGAAAACAATTTATAGTGTCAGCTTATTATTTCATTCATTTTCCTTGATTGTGTATTTATTACAAAATTGTTAATACGTCTATTTTGCATCATGCTTTTATATCAATATTTATTGCATTATGGGCTGTCATTACACTTTATATATCAATATTTATGGCTATTCTCTCTTATTTTACAACGTTTACCATGAAGAGGGGGAATGCCGGCAGCTGGAATTCTGGCTGGAAAAGGAGCAAACATTGGAAACCTATTCTGCACAACTCCAAAAGTCCTAAAACTCCACGAAACAACTTTTTGGATTTATTAAGAATTTATGAGCGAAAGAAATAGGCTAGGGGGCCCACACCCTGTCTAGGAGACAGGGGGACGCCCCCCTATAGGGCGCGCCCCCTATCTCCTAGGCCCCCTGGTGGGCCTCCGGCGTCCATCTTCTGCAATATCATCACTTTTACCCTGACAAAATCAGGGGCAAGCTTACGGGACGAAACTCCGCCGCCACGAGGCGGAACCTTGGCGGAATCAATCTAGGGCTCTGGCGGAGCTGTTCTGTCGGGGACACTTCCCTCCGGGAGGGGGAAATCATCACCAACGTCATCACCAACGATCCTCTCATCGGAAGGGGGTCAATCTCCATCAACATCTTCACCAGCACCATCTCCTCTCAAACCCTAGTTCATCTCTTGTATCCAATCTTGTATCCAAAACCACAAATTGGTACCTGTGGGTTGCTAGTAGTGTTGATTACTCCTTGTCAAGGTTGTCAGAATCGCGGTTCTATTATATGATTCTACGACTTTACGATCCAAACAAACCCCTATGATTCTACGATTTTAGTTCTTAGAATCTATGACTTTATGATCCTGATAGTGAAGATTCTATGATTTGCGATCCTACCATCAAAGCTCCGATCCGATTCAAAATCGCGATTCTGACAACCTTGCTCCTTGTAGTTGATACTTATTGGTTTACTTGGTAGAAGATCATATGTTCAGATCCTTAATACATATTATTACACCTCTGATTATGAACATGATTATGCTTTGTGAGTAGTTACTTTAGTTCCTGAGGACATGGGTGAAGTCTTGCTATTAGTAGTCATGTGAATTTGGTATTCGTTCGATATTTTGATGAGATGTATGTTGTCTTTCCTCTAGTGGTGTTATGTGAACGTCGACTACATGACACTTCACCATTATTTGGGCCTAGAGGAAGGCATAGGGAAGTAATAAGTAGATGATGGGTTGCTAGAGTGATAGAAGCTTAAACCCTAGTTTATGCGTTGCTTCGTTAGGGGTTCATATGGGCCCATATGTTTAATGATGTGGTTAGGTTTACCTTAATACTCCTTTTTGTAGTTGCGGATGCTTGCAATAGGGGTTAATCATAAGTGGGATGCTTGTCCAAGTTAGGGCAGTACCCAAGTGCCGGTCCACCCACATATCAAATTATCAAAGTACCGAACGCGAATCATATGAGCGTGATGAAAACTAGCTTGACGATAATTCCCAATGTGTCCTCGGGAGATCCTTTATTATTATTAGAATTTGTCCAGGCTTATCCTTTGCTACATAAAGGATTGGGTCACCTTGCTGCACCTTATTTACTTTGTTTACTTATTACTCGTTACTATTTATCCTATCACAAAACTATCTATCACCTACTATTTCAGTGCTTGCACTGAAAACCTTACTGAAAACCGCTTATCATTTCCTTCTGCTCCTCGTTGGGTTTGACACTCTTACTTATCAAAAGGACTATGATAGATCCCCTACACTTGTGGGTCATCAAGACTCTTTTTTGGCGCCGTTGCCGGGGAGTGTAGCGCTTTTGGTGAGTGGAACTTGGTAAGGAAACATTTATTTAGTGTGCTGAAATTTTCTGTTACTTGTCACTATGGAAACTAATCCTTTGAGGGGCTTGTTTGGGGTATCTTCACCCCAACCAGAAGAGCAAAGAGATGCTCCTCAACGTACTGAACCTTATGAAAATATTCACTTTGAGATTCCTTCGGGTATGATAGAAAAACTGTTAGCTAATCCTTTTGCAGGAGACGGAACTTTGCATCCCGACTTACACCTTATCTTTGTGGATGAAGCTTGTGGATTATTTAAGCCTGCAGGTATCCCCGATGATGTTGTCAAAAGGAAGGTCTTCCCTTTATCTTTGAAGGGAGATGCAATGACATGGTATAGGCTATGTGATGATACAAGATTTTGGAATTATAAGCGACTGAAGTTGGAATTTCACCAGAAGTTCTACCCTATGCATCTTGTTCATCGTGATCGTAATTACATATATGATTTCTGGCCTCGCGAAGGAGAAAGCATCACTCAAGCTTGGGGGAGGCTTAAATCCATGTTATATTCATGCCCCAATCATGAGCTCTCTCGGGAAATGATTATTCAGAATTTTTATGCTCGGTTTTCTCTTGATAATCGCAACCTGCTCGATACTTCCTGTGCTGGTTCCTATATGCTGAAGACTATTGATTTCAAATGGGACTTATTGGAAAGAATAAAACGCAACTCTGAAGATTGGGGTTCCGACGATGGTAAGGAGTCAGGTATGACACCTAAGTTCGATTGTGTTAAATATTTTATGGATACCGATGCTTTCCGTGGATTTAGCTATAAGTATGGTCTTGACTCTGAGATAGTAGCTACTTTTTGTGAAACTTTTGCTACTCACGTTGATCTCCCTAAAGAGAAGTGGTTTAAATATAATCCTCATGTTGAAGTGAAAGTAGTTGCACCTATTATAGTCGAAGAAAAGACTATTACATATAGTGATCCTATTATTCCTAATGCTTATGTGGAAAAACCTCCTTTTCCTGTTAGGATAAAAGATCATGCTAAAGCTTCGACTGTTGTTTGTAAGAGTAATACTAGGACTTATACACCTCCTGAGCAAATTAATGTTGAACCTAGTATTTCTATGATTAAAATCTCTTGGATGAAGACTTAGATGGGCATGTTATCTCTTTTGTGGGTGAAACTTCTAATATTGCTAGACCCGATACTAAGACACGTAGACCTATTGTAGGCACGCCTGTTATTTCTGTTAAAATAGGAGATCATTGTTATCATGGCTTATGTGATATGGGTGCTAGTGCTAATGCGATACCTTATGATCTTTATAAAGAAATTATGCACGATATTGCACCTTTTGAATTAGAAGACATTGATATTACTATTAAGCTTGCTAATAGGGACACCATTAAACCTATTGGGATTGTTAGAGATGTTGAAGTCTTGTGTGGAAAGATTAAATACCCTGCTGATTTCCTTGTTCTTGCTTCCCCACAAGATAATTTTTGTCCTATTATTTTTGGTAGACCCTTTTTGAATACTGCTAGTGCTAAGATTAACTGTGAAAAGAATATTGTCACTGTTGGCATAGATGTTATGTCTCATGAGTTTAATTTCGCTAAGTTTAGTAGACAACCTCGTGAAAGGGAACCACCTAGTAAGGATGAAATTATTGGTCTTGCTTCCATTGCTGTTCCCCCAACTGATCCGTTAGAACAATATTTGTTAGACCATGAAAATGATATGTTTATGAAGGAAAGGTAAGAAATAGACGAAGTGTTCCTTAAACAAGAACCTATGCTAAAACATAACCTTCCCGTTGAAATTCTTGGGGATCCCCCTCCACCCAAGGGTGATCCCGTGTTCGAACTCAAACCCTTACCTGATAATCTCAAGTATGCTTATCATGATGAAAAAGAAATATATCTTGTTATTATTAGTGCTAACCTTTCAGAGAAAGAAGAAGAAAGATTATTGAAAACTCTGAAGAAGCACCGAGCTGCTATTGGATATACTCTGGATGATCTTAAGGTAATTAGTCCCACATTATGTCAGCACAAAATTTCAGTGGAGAAAGATACCAAACCAGTTAGAGATCCTCAAAGACGATTAAACCCCAAATGAAGGAAGTGGTAAGAAAGGAGATTCTAAAACTCCTTGAGGCAGGTATTATTTATCCCGTTGCTGATAATGAATGGGTAAGCCCTGTCCATTGTGTCCCTAAAAAGGGAGGTCTTACCGTTGTTCCTAATGATAAAGATGAATTGATCCCGCAAAGAATTATTACAGGCTATAGGATGGTAATTGATTTCCGTAAGTTAAATAAAGCCACTAAGAAAGATCATTACCCTTTACCTTTTATTGATCAAATGCTAGAAAGGCTATCCAAACACACACATTTTTTGCTTTCTAGATGGTTATTCTAGCTTCTCTCAAATACCTGTGTCCGCGCAGGATCAATCTAAAACTACTTTTACTTGCCCTTTTGGTACTTTTGCTTATAGATGTATGCCTTTTGGTTTATGTAATGCACCTGCTACCTTTCAAAGATGCATGATGGCTATATTTTCTGATTTTTGTGAAAAGATTTGTGAGGTATTCATGGATGACTTCTCCGTCTATGGCTCCTCTTTTGATGATTGTTTGAGCAACCTTGATTGAGTTTTGCAGAGATGCGAAGACACCAGTCTCGTCCTGAATTGGGAAAAGTGTCACTTATGGTTAATGAAGGCATTGTCTTGGGGCACAAGATCTCCGAGAGAGGTATTGAAGTTGATAAAGCCAAAGTTGACGCTATTGGAAAAATGCCATGTCCCAAGGACATAAAAGGTATAAGAAGTTTTCTTGGTCATGCCAGTTTTTATAGGAGGTTCATTAAGGACTTTTCTAAAATCTCTAGGCCTCTGACTAATTTATTGCAAAAAGATATCCCTTTTGTCTTTGATGATGATTGTGTAGAAGCATTTGAAACACTTAAGAAAGCTTTGATCACTGCACCTATTGTTCAGCCACCTGATTGGAACTTACCTTTTGAAATTATGTGCGATGCTAGTGATTATGCTGTAGGTGCTGTTTTTGGGCAAAGAGTCGATAAGAAATTGAATGTTATCCAGTATGCTAGTAAGACTCTTGATACTGCCCAAAGAAATTATGCTACTACTGAAAAAGAGTTCTTAGCAGTTGTGTTTGCATGTGATATGTTTAGACCTTATATTTTTGATTCCAAAGTTACTATTCACACTGATCATGCTGCTATTAAATATCTCATGGAAAAGAAAGATGCTAAGCCTAGACTCATTAGATGGGTTCTCTTGCTCCAAGAATTTGACTTGCATATTATTGATATAAAGGGAGCTGAAAACCTAGTTGCAGATAACTTGTCTAGGTTAGAGAATGTTCTTGATGACACACTGCCTATTAATGATAGTTTTCCTGATGAACAATTAGCGGTTGTCAATGCTTCTCGTACTTCTCCTTGGTATGCTGATTATGCTAATTACATTGTTGCTAAATATATACCGCCTAGTTTCACATACCAGCAAAAGAAAAAGTTCTTTTATGATTTAAGACATTACTTCTGGGATGATCTTCACCTTTATAAAGAAGGAGTAGATGGTATTATTAGACGTTGTGTGCCTGAGCATGAACAGGAACAAATCCTACGCAAGTGTCACTCTGAATCTTATGGAGGACGCCACGCGGGAGATAGAACTGCACACAAGGTACTACAATCTGGTTTTTATTGGCCTACTCGCTTCAAAGATGCTCGTAAGTTTGTCTTATCTTGTGATGAATGTCAAAGAATAGGTAACATTAGCAGACGTCAAGAAATGCCTATGAATTATTCTCTTGTTATTGAACCGTTTGATGTCTGGGGTTTTGATTATATGGGACCTTTTCCCGCCTCCAATGGTTATACACATATTTTAGTTGCTGTTGATTACGTTACTAAATGGGTAGAAGCTATTCCAACTAGTAGTGCTGATCATAACACTTCTATTAAAATGCTTAAAGAAGTTATTTTTCCGAGGTTTGGAGTCCCCAGATATCTTATGACTGATGGTGGTTCACACTTTATTCATGGTGCTTTTCGTAAGATGCTTGCTAAGTATGATGTCAATCATAGAATCGCATCTCATTATCACCCGCAGTCTAGTGGTCAGGTAGAGTTGAGCAATATAGAGCTCAAATTAATTTTGCAAAAGACTGTGAATAGATCTAGAAAGAATTGGTCCAAAAAACTTGATGATGCATTATGGGCCTATAGAACTGCATACAAAAATCCTATGGGTATGTCTCCATATAAGATGGTTTATGGAAAAGCATGTCATTTACCTCTTGAACTTGAACATAAAGCATATTAGGCTATTAAAGAGCTCAATTATGACTTCAATCTTGCCAGTGAGAAGAGGTTGTTTGATATTAGCTCACTTGATGAATGGAGAAGCCAAGCATATGAGAATGCCAAGCTCTTCAAAGAAAAAGTCAAACGCTGGCATGATAAGAGGATACAAAAGCGTGAGTTTAACGTAGGAGATTATGTGTTATTATTCAACTCTCGTTTAAGATTTTTTGCAGGAAAACTTCTCTCAAAATGGGAAGGTCCCTACGTTGTCGAGGAGGTCTATCATTCCGGTGCTATAAAAATTAACAACTTCGAAGGCACAAATCCAAGGGTGGTTAATGGTCAAAGAATTAAGCATTATATTTCAGGTAATCCTATCGATGTTGAAATGAATATTATTGAAACCATAACCCCAGAGGAATACATAAGAGACACTTTCCAGAATGTTCCAAACTCCGAAAAGGCATAGGTACGTGGTACGGTAAGTATACCGACTCCAAAACAACTCTAATGGCAATTTTTATCAGTTTTGGATTATTTAAGAATTTTAGGAAGAAAGAAGTAGTCCGAAAGGGACACGAGGCCCCCCCCCTGTAGGGCGCGCCCCCCTGTCTCGTGGGCACCTCGTGTGCCTCCCGGACTCCGTTTTCTTGTATGATACGTATTTTGGTCGGTAAAATTTCATTATATATACCCCCGAAGGTTTTGACCACCGTATCACGCAAATATCTTCTGTTTTTGTTTCGAGGTGTTTCTGTTTCAGATCTAGAGCCACATGTCATCTCCAAGCGCTTCCAAGGACAAGTTTTTCGAGAGGGTTATCAACCCCTATCTCGCGGAGGTGCTGCATCACCCTCAAACCATTAATATGCATGAGGGGGTGCTGCACATCCGCGATGTGGAGGGACCAAGGCATACCGGGAGCATGGAGACAAAGCTCGAAGCCATGGAGCAAGAAGTATTCAAGTGTCAAGGGATGGTGGAATGTGGACTCAATGCCAACCACATGATGATCACGGAGTTCACCAACAACCACAAGCTAGATGCCAAAGTCATTGGGGATACCATCTTCAAGCTTCAAGAGAAAATCGAGCACCTCCAAGCCCAGATCTATGACCTGCAGAACCAGAACTATGAGTATGAATATAGATTCAAGCGAATGAGTTTGGCTGCAGATTTAAGGATCCTGGAGACTCGATCATCCTTTTATGATGGAGAGCCTATGCCTTGGAAGATGGACGACAAGCCTACATCATCAACAATTCCCACTTCACCACCTTCGAAGAAATAATTACATGGGTATGGGCACTCCCTTTGGCAACCGCCAAGCTTGGGGGAGGTGCCCCGGTATCGTATCACCATCACACTCCTATCTTTACCGCTTTATTTAGTTCGATCCTTTTAGTAGTATCTTGATCTAGTAGACTGAAGTTTTGATATCAAGTAGTTTTGAGTTTTTCTTTATGATCTCTTTATGTAAGCGAGTCCGTGTGCTATCTATAATAAAGATTAGTGTTGAGTAAAGGGCTTTGCTATGTTGCTATGATCTTGAGAAAGTAGAAAGAACAAAAGAGTTCATATTGATCTTATGGATAGTGATAACTTCACACATAGAAAGTATGAGGCATAAAAATTGTTGAGAGTTGATGAACATAGCCTTGGTCATCGTTGCAATTAATAGGAAGTGATAAGGAAAGAGGGGTTCACATATAGATATATTATCTTGGACATCTTTTATGATTGTGAAGCACTCATTAAGTATGACATGCTAAAAGAGTTGATGTTGGACAAGGAAGAAAATGTAATGGTTTATGTTTTCCGACATCTCAGTTAAAGTATATTGTCATTGACCTTCCAAACATGTTGAGCTTGCCTTTCCCCCTCTCGCTAGCCAAAATTCCTTGCACCAAGTAGAGATACTACTTGTGATTCCAAATATCCTCAAACCCAATTTTGCCATGAGAGTCCACCATACCTACCTATGGATTGAGTAAGATCCTTCAAGTAAGTTGTCATCGGTGCAAGCAATAAAAATTGCTCTCTAAATATGTATGACTTATTAGTGCAGAGAAAATAAGCTTTGTACGAACTTGTTGTGGAAGTAATAAAAGAAATGGATTGCATAATAAAGGTCCACATATTAGGGGCAATATAAAGTGACATTCTTTTGCATTAAGATTTCGTGCATCAACCTTAAACGTGCATGACAACCTCTGCTTCCCTCTGTGAAGGGCCTATCTTTTACTTTATGCTTGAGTCAAGGTGATCCTCACCTTCCCACTTTTTCATTTTATCCTTTGGCAAGCTCCTCGTGTTTGAAAGATCATGATACATATATCCAATTGGATGCAAGTTAGCATAGGCTATTATTGTTGACATCACCTAAAGGTGAATACGTTGGGAGGCAACACAATAAGCCCCTATCTTTCTCAGTGTCCGGCTAAAACTCTATAACCACAAGTATTGAGTGAGTGTTAACAATTATAGGAAACTACGAGATAGTTGAGTATGTGAGCTTGCTGAAAAGCTCTATTATTGACTCTTTCTGATGTTATGATAAATTACAATTGCTTCAATGACTAGATTATAGTT
The DNA here is from genome assembly GCF_018294505.1 of Triticum aestivum. Lineage (NCBI taxonomy): Eukaryota > Viridiplantae > Streptophyta > Magnoliopsida > Poales > Poaceae > Triticum > Triticum aestivum. The sequence goes on from NC_057813.1 coordinate 472,244,246, forward strand.
TGTTAGTTCCCAATTGTCAGGACCCCGACTCGATGCCACATCGATCTAGCATGTAACACCTCATATCACTTTGCGGCCTCACGCACGGTATTCCCACGGGTGTCGTCTTACCTTTGCCCAGGACCGTTTGCGCCTTTTGGCACACGTATATGATAGTGTTGCTAGCATCCATATGGTAAGGAGCCCGGGCTGACATGGCTAGTCGTAAACCCAAAGTGGCACAGACTTACAGGGACAGGCATCCATGACCCAGCATCGAACGTGTCGGTCAGCAGCAAGGGAAACTGGGCTGTAGCACTGGGCTAGCAGGACTCCGGTAAACCGGGCTGTAGCGGGCTAACAGGACTCCGGTAACCATTGTGTGACATTTCCCCGAAGGGACAGACACAGGAACGAAGAAGGACACATGCCGGCCAGCCTAAGTGTTCCGGAGCAGTAGCAAGCTACCAAGGCTCGGTGGAGACACTAGGAGACATTTCCCGGTAAGAGAGGCTACTAAGAATAAACAACTAGATAGTCAGATCCCACACATACCAAGCATTTCAATCATACACACAATATGCTCGATATGTGCAAATACAACAAGGCACCACAACATGACTCTACAACACAAGTACTTTATTTAAGGCTCAGAGAGCCATACATAACATACACACAAGTACGGGTCACACGACCCAGCATTCAAGTCATACAGACATACAAGCCAACAGCGGAAGTAACTTGTTTGGGTACAGACAACTAGTAAAATAAAAGAGGCTTGGGAAGCCTGGCTATACTACGTGGTCCTTCACAAGCTCAGGGTCACCACCTGGGCCTCAGTCTACTCATCGATGTCAACGTCTACGAAGAACCCATCAGAAGGGGTTGCAGCATCTTCTGAAAATGTAAATTAAAGCAACATGAGTACGAAGGTACTCAGCAAGACTTACATCAGATCCTACATACATGCACATTATCAAGAAGGGTTGGTGGGGTTATTGCAGCAAGCCAGCTTTGACTCTTGGCTAAGCTATCCTACGATACACCAACTTGAAATGGTTTTGCGCACACGAGTCCACTACTCACCACTTCAATACACCACCGAGGATCCACCTCCGTCATCCTACGGAAGAGCCATCCTCGGCACTCATGCTTATCTTGAGATTTTTAGTAGTATCCATTTACTTGTCTATGAACTGTATAGGCAACCAAGTAGTCCTTTACCACGGACGCGGCTATTCGAATAGATTATGTTAACCCTGCAGGGGTGTACTTCTTCATACATGTTTCCACCACTTAGCGTCTGCACACGACATGTGCTCGGCAGACTTCAAGCGAAAGCCGACGTGGGTGTAGACCATGACCTACCTAAACACCTAAGTCTCCAGTCCAGGTTTATCGCCTATCCAGGTTCCATCCGCAGGGAGTCCGGCCGAGGTTTCCCATACGGCCCCGAACGATGTGTACAGGGTTCCCAAGATACCTAATGGGTATTCGGTACACCCGGCAATGTACCTACCGCATCACAGCCCACCCCTACGGTCAGCGCTGTCCACGGCCTCTAGTAGGCTACAAACACCAGAAACTACTTGCAACTCCTGGACAGAGGACTAAAGTGAATAAGAAGTCGAGCAGGGTCATATTTCAGGGCCCAATGCATGGTAGTTGCTGAATCTTAAATCACGCATACAAATCTCAGTGCTTAAGGTCGGCTTCAATGAAACAACCCACCATGTACTCCTACATGGCCTTTCATCGATACCTTTACCAAATCGTGTTCACCACATCACCCTCATTACCGGCATGATCATTTCACTCTATCCCATCACCCAGATGAACCAGACCTGCCACGACTCTAAGCATAGCAGGCATAGCAAGGTAGGAACAACACATACATATGGCTCAAACAACTCCTACACATGCTAGTGGGTTTCATCTAGTTACTGTGGCAATGACAGGTCATGCAGAGGAAATGGGTTCAACTACCGTAGCACACAGCAGTTTGAAACGCGTTGTCTTAATGCAGTAAAAGAGAGCAGGAGCGAGAACATGGGATTGTATCGATATGATCAAATGGTTGGTTGCTTGCCTGATGGGTCGATGCACTGATATTGTTCTTCGTTAGGGTAATCGTGGTACTCCTCGGAGGCAGAACCTGCCGCAAAGAGCACCGATACACAACATTACCAAACAATATGCAACAATATGATGCATGCATGAAACATGGCAATATGAGTGTGTTGGGCTAATGCAACTAAACCAGATGGGTTTGAACCATTTTGAATCAAAGATTCAAGTTTCAAACTCATACATGGCCCTTATAAGTGCTTTAACTAGTTCTGCACTAAACATCAGGTTAGCTTGCTTAAACATGCATGAAACCAGTACAGATGGATAGATTGGATTTTTCTGATCATTTTTCATATATAAAACTTTGCATTTGGAGCTATGGTTGAATTTACTATGAATTTTTGAAGTTTAGAACATTTTCTAAAATTTATAAATCATTTTAGATTTATTTAAATTCCAGAAAAGGATTACTGCGTCAGCATGAAGTCATGCTGACCTCAGCAAGTCAACAGACCGGTCCAGGTCAAACTGACCAGTGGGTCCTGCATGTCAGTAGTTAATTAAACTAACTTAATTTAGTTTAAACTAATCTGGGTTAATTAGCAGAAGGGGCCCCACTTGTCATAGGCTCACGAGGGTCAAACTGGGCCCACCCTGGTCAAGGTCAAAGTCAAACACGCCGGCGTCTAGCCGCCGGCGAGCCCGACGCGGCGGCGGAAGTGATTTTGGCCGTTCTGGCCACCAAATGGGTCGCGAAAGGCACCTAGGTGGAGCTGGGGACAAACCGCAGCTCTTGGTGGAGTTAGTTGGGGTCGGGGTGGCCGGAATCGGCGCCGGCGACGAGCTAGGCGGCCGCCGGAGTTCGGTGGAGGCGAACTCGGGGCTAGGGTGTGCGGTGAGGTGCGGGGAGTGTATGGCTAGAGCCTACGCGACGTGGTGAGTGCGATGGACACCGAGAGGTGGCCGGAGGATGGCCGGGAGCACGCGGTGACGATCTCCACGGCGGTGCGTGCGGCGATCTTTGTGTGCTCGTGGTGGTGCACGAGAGTGGAAAAGGAAAGGGGGAAGAGGCAGCTAGGCTCATGGTGATCCCGAGGGAGTAGACGACGAGGTCGGGGACGAGCTGGTGCGGCGTCGACGGCGAAGGGGATCTCCGGTGATGGCGGTTCGGTCGAGCGTCAGCGCGGTGGCTTCGGGGCACACGAGCGCTCGTGGCTTGGCTTGCTCGAAGGAGAGGAGGGTTAGCGGAGCTCCTGGACACGGTGGTGCGGCGTGAGGTTGACGTGAGAGCGCGTCTACGGGAAGGTGCGGCGGCGGTGGCGGCGGCCATGGCGTGGGAGAGCGAGGGAGAGGAGGCTGGGAGGAGAGGAGATGTCTGGGGGGTTCGGGGGAGAGAGGGGAAGCGATCCCCGTCATCAGCTAGACGAGGGGAGTGGCGAGGCGGCGACCAGGTGCGTGGCACCCATGCGGTGCTCGCCGCCGAGCACCTGCCTGCCTGCCTGGCCGAGCCAAGCAGCTCGCTGGCGCGGCAGCTGGGCTGGGCCGGCAGGTGGGCCGGTTAGTAGGCGCCAGGTAAGTCTTTCCCCTATTATTCTGTTTTTATTTATTCTGTAAGTTTGTGAACTTATTAAAAATACCTAGACAACTCCTAAAATCACCAAACTGCACCTGGTCCTTAGTTGGAATATTTCCAGCAAGGAACATTTTAGTTTGGGAATATTTGAGCATTCAAAATATTTATATAATTTAAATGCCCAAACTCAAATACTTATGATTAATTCAAAGACCTTAGGATGACCTAGAAAACTGTGCATCACTTTTGGCAGAGGTTCTGAACCTAAACAAAAATGATGGACATTTTAGAAGGGCATTTCAGGTTCATTGAAATTATTTTTAGTAAACCCTAGTTGTTTCAGAGGGGGCTGGGGGTTCTGTCATCCCCATTTCAAGTTTCTGATGAAAAGAATAGACATGATGCAACACTCTAATGCATGAACTAGCTAGGGTGTGACAACTCACCCCCACTCAAAAGAATCTCGTCCCGAGATTTAGGTTCCTCCGGAAAGAAGGCGAGGTACTCAAGTCGAAGACGATCCTCCCTTTCCCAAGTTGCTTCCTTCTCAGAATGGTGCGACCATTGAACCTTGAGAAACTTGATATTATGACGTCGAGTGGTACGCTCGGCTTGATCGAGGATACGAACGGGGTACTCTCGATACGTGAGGTTATCTTGAAGATCAAGCGTTTCGTGGTCCACTCCACGGATAGGATCCGAGAAGCAACGCCTGAGTTGAGAAACGTGGAAGACGTCGTGGACTCTGGAGAGATGCGGAGGTAGTTCCAATTGGTAGGCAACTTCTCCTCGTTTAGCGAGAATGCGAAAGGGTCCAATGTAGCGAGGAGCCAATTTGCCTTTGATACCGAAACGATGGGTTCCCTTCAGAGGAGTAACCCGAAGGTAAGCCTTCTCGTCAACCTCAAAAGTCATAGCCTTATGTTTTCGGTCGTATTGACTCTTTTGACGAGATTGGGCTGTTTTCAACTTTTCACGAACAATGCGAACTTGCTCTTCTGCTTCCTGGATCATGTCCGGGCCAAAGAATTGTCTTTCCCCGGTTTCTGACCAGTTAAGAGGCGTTCGACACCTTCGTCCATAGAGAACTTCAAAAGGGGCTTTACCCAAGCTAGATTGATAGCTGTTGTTATAAGCAAATTCGGCAAATGGAAGGCATTTCTCCCAATCCATTCCGAATGAGATAACAGAAGCTCGAAGCATGTCTTCTAGAATCTGGTTGACACGTTCTACTTGACCACTTGATTGAGGGTGAAAGCAGTGCTAAAGGAAAGGCGGGTTCCCATAGCATTTTGGAAACTTTCCCAAAATCGAGAGGTGAAGAGACTTCCTCGATCCGAGTTAATTTCCAGTGGAACACCATGGAGAGACACTATTCGGGAGATGTACAAGTCTGCTAATTGACTAGCGGTTATACTCTCGCGAACAGGTAAGAAATGGGCTACTTTGGAAAGACGATCGACAACGACGAAGATAGCGTTATTCCCTCTCTTGGTCCTGGGAAAACCGGTGATGAAATCCATACCAATTTTGTCCCATTTCCATTCAGGAATAGCTAAGGGTTGAAGGGTGCCAGCAGGCCGTTGATGCTCTGCTTTTACACGACGACAGACGTCGCAACTAGCAACAAACTGAGCAATGTCTCTCTTCATCCTAGTCCACCAGAACCTCTGGCGTAGGTCCTGATACATCTTAGTACTACCGGGATGAATGGTGAGAGGAGATTCATGAGCCTCCTTAAGGATCAACTGCCGTAGATGCTGGTTCTTGGGAACCACTAAACGGTTCTCAAAGTACACAACACCATGATCATTTGTGGAGAAACATCTAGCACCTCCGCTAGCAATGTTCTCCTTGATCCTAGATATTCCTTTATCTCGCTTTTGGGCAGCGATGATTTGATCCGTAAGAGTAGGTTTCGCCACCAAGGTGGAAAGAAAACCTTGAGGAACAATGTGAAGGTTAAGCTTCCGAAATTCCTCATGGAGAAGCGGTTGACTTTGTTGTAACATCAGATTGTTACAATAAGATTTACGACTTAGTGCATCAGCCATGACGTTGGCCTTTCCTGGGGTGTAAGTTATCCCTAAGTCGAAATCTGTGATCAACTCAACCCAACGTCTTTGCCTGAGATTCAAATCCGGTTGGGTGAAGATGTACTTCAGACTTTGGTGATCGGTGAAGATTTCGCAACGATTACCGAGGAGGTAATGTCGCCAGGTTTTAAGTGCATAGACTACAGCTGCAAGTTCTAGGTCATGAGTAGGATAATTCTCCTCATGTGGGTGCAATTGCCGTGAAGCGTAAGCAATTACGTGACGATCCTGCATGAGAATGCAACCTAGTCCTTGTCGCGAGGCGTCGCAATAAATAACAAAGTCCTTAGAGAAATCTGGTGGTACCAATACGGGAGCAGATGTCAGGCGTCTTTTCAGTTCCTGAAAGTTGTGCTCACATTGTGGAGTCCACTCGAACTTGTTATCTTTCTTGAGGAGTTCAGTTAGAGGTTTGGCAACTTTGGAGAAGTTCTCGACAAAACGGCGACAATAGCTCGCTAAGCCAAGGAAACTCCGAACTTGCTTGACCGATTCAGGTGGAGTCCAATTAAGGACGGCTTGAACTCGCTCGAGGTTAACAGCAATACCTTTACCGGAAATTACATGCCCTAGATAGGTCACTTCAGGCAACCAAAATTCGCATTTGGAGAACTTGGCATAAAGGCGATGCTCTCGAAGTTTCATCAACACTAGCCTTAGATGTTCGGCATGTTCTTCCTCGTTCTTGGAGTAGATGAGTATATCATCGAGGTAAACCACGACGAATTTATCCAAATACTCCATGAAGATTGAGTTCATTAACCGAGAGAAAGTGGCTGGAGCGTTGGTTAAACCGAAGGACATGACGGTGTACTCGTATTGGCCATAGCGAGTAACAAAAGCCGTTTTAGGAATGTCCCCGTTCCTGATTTTGATTTGATGGTAGCCCAACCTCAAATCCATTTTAGAGAAGACTGAGGATCCAGCGAGCTGATCATACAGGTCGTTGATCCTGGGGAGCGGATACTTGTTCTTGATTGTGACCAAGTTGACTGGTCGATAATCTACAACCATCCGGTCCGTACCATCCTTCTTCTTGACGAAGAGGACGGGGCAAGCCCATGGAGACGAACTAGGTCGGATGAAACCCTTTTTCAAGGACTCATCGAGTTGTTTCTTAAGCTCGGCTAGTTCTAGTGGTGCCGTCTTATAGGGTCTTCTAGCAATTGGGACAGTTCCTGGGAATGAGATCTATCACGAACTCAACATCTCTGTCAGGTGGAACACCTGGCAATTCCTCTGGGAAGACATCCGGAAAGTCACGGACTACCGGAACGTCTTCGAGGTCTGGCAAAGGACTGGCGTTAAGAGAATATAGTTGTCGCTTGGCTACTCGGGTCAAGACATTGACTATCTTTCCCGAAGGATGCGTGAGTTGAACAGTCCTAGAGAAACAATCAATTTTGGCATGATGGGCTGACATCCAGTCCATGCCAAATGATATTAATATCCGAAGATTTGAGAGCTATCAAAGATGCGAGAAAAACAAGTCTGTCGACTTGAATTTCATTCCCATGGCTTACTCTAGAAGTTTGCCATTTGGATCCCGGGGTTTGAATTACCATAGAGGTGGGCATCTCACAGAATGTGGTGTTATGCAGACGAGCATAGTCTCGGATATAAATGAATGAGATGCTCCTGTATCGAAAAGAACAGATGCCGGGTGGCAATTAACAAGGAGCGTACCGAGAACGACGTTGGGATCCTCTTGAGCTTCTTCAGCAGAGATACAGTTGACATGGCCACGTGCAGCGGTGGCCGGCTTGGCGTAGAACACTTTCCTGTCGGCTTGCCACGGCCAACAGCTTTTGCAGATTGGTTGGGGTTGGTCTGGGGCACTCGCGCAGATAGTGGCCCGATTCCCCACACTTAAAGCAAGTCACAGAGCTGGTACGTGGAGGAGCATTGTTGGTTGGACCACCATAGGGCTTGGCTGGTGCAAACTGTTGAGCGGGGCGAGGCGCCTGAAAGGATGGCCTCGGTGTGAACCTGGTTGGCAGGGCAGTGTTAGGCACCCACACGCGGCGCTTCTGAGGACCAGCACCGGATGAGGAACCCATGTCAGGGCCATGCTTGCGTGTTGCTTCATAATCAGTCTGACCAGACTCAGCACTGATGGCTTTGTTAACAAGCTTCTGAAAAGATGTGCACTCATGCAGACGGAGGTCGCGGCGAAGCTCAGGGCTAAGTCCCTTGCGGAACCTTGCTTGCTTCTTGGCATCAGTAGAGACTTCCTTAGTTGCATATCGTGCAAGGTTACCGAACTCCCTGCTGTAAGCATCCACAGAGAGTCGGCCTTGAGTGAAACTGCAGAACTCCTCACGTTTACGGTCCATGAGACCCTCCGGAATGTGATGTTCACGGAAAGCCTCGCTGAATTCAGCCCAAGTAGTGACATGGCCCGCTGGGCGCATAGCTCCATAGTTCTCCCACCATAGACTGGCGGGGCCTTCAAGATGATATGCAGCAAAGGTGACCTTATCAGCCTCAGCTACTAGCGCAGAACGCAGTTTGTGAGTAATACTGCGAAGCCAGTCATCGGCGTCGAGAGGCTCGACGGAGTGGTGGAAAGTGGGTGGATGTAACTTGATGAAATCACTGAGTGACACCAAGTTATTCCTCTGATGGTGTGTTGTGTTTTGCTCGATGCGCTCCAACAAACGGTTGGTCTCCCGCTTGTTTCTCTCGGCTTCCAGCATAACTTCGGCCAGAGAGGGAGGGTGAGGCAGGTTTGTTCCCCCAACTCTGCTGCCTTCGGCCTGCTCTGGGGGAGCAGGGTTGGTGCGGGTGTTAACCATCCTAGGAAAACAAAACAATGGTTTAGTCCAGGATGATAGGATTCTGACATAGAAATGTAGAATGTAATGGATAACTTGGAATGTAAGATGATCATCCGTATGACATGGTAGATACAGAAACTGCTTCTTTTATTCCATCGTCATACACACCATACAAGGTTTAGTACAGAACCAAACAAAGTACTACTACGGTGAAAAGAGGATTACATCTCATCGGAGGCATTCCGAGCTCCTATACATTATTTTTCTACACCTCCGGAAAGCGGTACAAGCTAAGTCATATCCCACGAGTCACGCAGGACGGTGGACGATACAGCTAGTACGATACTAGTGATACTACTACTAACTCAGACAGCTCCGTAGTAGTCTTCATAGAAGTCACCTCCATAGCCTGGAAGCTCAACGTGATCATCCGGAAACAGTCGGTCCCGTGGAGCTTGTGGACCATAGGGGCTAGGATGAGGTCTTGGACCAACAAACGGTGGCCTGCGGGGACCACGAGGTGGGGTGATGCCTCCTACATCACGCCAATCCATCACGTCTGGCAGAGCAAATCTCACAGGATAGAGATCTCGCATATCCATATATCCAGCTTGCACAGCCGGTGCAAACCGAGTCAAAGTGGCCCAATGATCAGCACGGGTATTGAAAAGCTCTAGTCTCAAGGCCCGATTTTCACGGTCCTTGTCTTCAAGCAACTGTGCAGTGGTGCGGGTCCGTGAATCCTCCTGAGTGGAGTCAGCATAGATAGCCTGGAGATACCCTTGTGCTCCTGGAAGTGATGCTGGCATATACCGGAAGTCAGAGTCCCGAAATAGGCCAGTCCTGACTCGCATGATGGTCATCATAGAGTAGGCAGCATCCTGCACAGCCATCTCAATAGTAACCCCGAGTCCATAGGAGCAGTGGAGGGGCTCGGTAGATCCAGGATAAGATGGAAATATCCTGACAGTGCAAAGATATTGACTTTGATTAAAGTCTCGGAATTGCTCTTCGACCGTGTACTCAGGATACCAACGGTATCCTGCCTCAGTCATTACCCTGACCAACATGGCAGTATGGCCGGGTACATCTAGACATCGAGTCAAACGAACCACTTGATTCTGAGGACGGGTCGCCATCTGGAACATGATAACACAAGACATTAAGATTCCTAGCAGAAATTGGACAGCATAACGGCTGTAAATGCTCAAAAGGATTTTGAGGCATTTGACAAAGAATTGCATAGACACTCAACAACATCATATCAAGGTTCTGGGTCCATCTTAGCAACATAATGGGGTAGTAGAACTGAACTAGGCTTGTATCCATCAAACCTATAAGGTACTACTGATTAGTAACACGTGAACCTGATAGAGAGAGAGATCCTAATTCCTTAACCCCCGGTGGAAGAATAGACTGACTCAGATCAGAATGTCATGAGATAAAGGAGTAAAAAGAGCCTTACGTTCCATCCCACAAACAATTCCCCTACATATAACTAAAGAATTTCTAGACTCAACATCGACCAGTTTGGCTTGGAGAACCTACAGGCAGTCCGGCTCTGATGCCAACGCTGTCAGGACCCCGACTCGATGCCACATCGATCTAGCATGTAACACCTCATATCACTTTGCGGCCTCACGCACGGTATTCCCACGGGTGTCGTCTTACCTTTGCCCGGGACCGTTTGCGCCTTTTGGCACACGTATATGATAGTGTCGCTAGCATCCATATGGTAAGGAGCCCGGGCTGACATGGCTAGTCGTAAACCCAAAGTGGCACAGACTTACAGGGACAGGCATCCATGACCCAGCATCGAACGTGTCGGTCATCAGCAAGTGAATCCGGGCTGTAGCACTGGGCTAGCAGGACTCCGGTAAACCGGGCTGTAGCGGGCTAACAGGACTCCGGTATCCATCGCGTGACATTTCCCCGAAGGGACAGACACAGGAACGAAGAAGGACACATGCCGGCCAGCCTAAGTGTTCCGGAGCAGTAGCAAGCTACCAAGGCTCAGTGGAGACACTAGGAGACATTTCCCGGTAAGAGAGGCTACTAAGAATAAACAACTAGATAGTCAGATCCCACACATACCAAGCATTTCAATCATACACACAATATGCTCGATATGTGCAAATACAACAAGGCATCACAACATGACTCTACAACACAAGTACTTTATTTAAGGCTCAGAGAGCCATACATAACATACACACAAGTACGGGTCACACGACCCAGCATTCAAGTCATACAGACATACAAGCCAACAGCGGAAGTAACTTGTCTGAGTACAGACAACTAGTAAAATAAAAGAGGCTTGGAAAGCCTGGCTATACTACGTGGTCCTTCACAAGCTCAGGGTCACCACCTGGGCCTCAGTCTACTCATCGATGTCAACGTCTACGAAGAACCCATCAGAAGGGGTTGCAGCGTCTTCTGAAAAATGTAAATTAAAGCAACATGAGTACAAAGGTACTCAGCAAGACTTACATCAGATCCTACATACATGCACATTATCAAGAAGGGTTGGTGGGGTTATTGCAGCAAGCCAGCTTTGACTCTTGGCTAAGCTATCCTACGATACACCAACTTGAAATGGTTTTGCGCACACGAGTCCACTACTCACCACTTCAATACACCACCGAGGATCCACCTCCGTCATCCTACGGAAGAGCCATCCTCGGCACTCACGCTTATCTTGAGATTTTTAGTAGTATCCATTTACTTGTCTATGAACTGTATAGGCAACCAAGTAGTCCTTTACCGCGGACGCGGCTATTCGAATAGATAATGTTAACCCTGCAGGGGTGTACTTCTTCATACATGTTTCCACCACTTAGCGTCTGCACACGACATGTGCTCGGCAGACTTCAAGCGAAAGCCGACGTGGGTGTAGACCACGACCTACCTAAACACCTAAGTCTCTAGTCCAGGTTTATCGCCTATCCAGGTTCCATCCGCAGGGAGTCCGGCCGAGGTTTCCCATACGGCCCCGAACGATGTGTACAGGGTTCCCGAGATACCTAACGGGTATCCGGTACACCGTGCCACGTACCTACCGCATCACAGCCCACCCCTACGGTCAGCGCTGTCCACGGCCTCCAGTAGGCTACAAACACCAGAAACTACTTGCAACTCCTGGACAGAGGACTAGGGTGAATAAGAAGTCGAGCGGGGTCATATTTCAGGGCCCAATGCATGGTAGTAGCTGTATCTTAAATCACACATACAGATCTCAGTGCTTAAGGTCGGCTTCAATGAAACAACCCACCATGTACTCCTACATGGCCTCTCATCGATACCTTTACCAAATCGTGTTCACCACATCACTCTCATTACCGGCATGATCATTTCACTCTAGCCCATCACCCAGATGAACCAGACCTGACACGACTCTAAGCATAGCAGGCATAGCAAGGTAGGAACAACACATACATATGGCTCAAACAACTCCTACACATGCTAGTGGGTTTCATCTAGTTACTGTGGCAATGACAGGTCATGCAGAGGAAATGGGTTCAACTACCGTAGCACACAGCAGTTTGAAACGCGTTGTCTTAATGCAGTAAAAGAGAGCAGGAGCGAGAACATGGGATTGTATCGATATGATCAAATGGTTGGTTGCTTGCCTGATGGGTCGATGCACTGATATTGTTCTTCGTTAGGGTAATCGTGGTACTCCTCGGAGGCAGAACCTGCCGCAAAGAGCACCGATACACAACATTACCAAACAATATGCAACAATATGATGCATGCATGAAACATGGCAATATGAGTGTGTTGGGCTAATGCAACTAAACCAGATGGGTTTGAACCATTTTGAATCAAAGATTCAAGTTTCCAAACTCATACATGGCCCTTATAAGTGCTTTATCTTGTTCTGCACTAAACAGTCAGGTTAGCTTGCTTAAACATGCATGAAACCAGTACAGATGGATAGATTGGATTTTTCTGATCATTTTTCATATATAAAACTTTGCATTTGGAGCTATGGTTGAATTTACTATGATTTTTTGAAGTTTGGGTATTTTCTGGAATTTATAAATCATTCTGGATTTATTTTAATTCCAGAAAAGGATTACTGCGTCAGCATGAAGTCATGCTGACCTCAGCAGGTCAACAGGCTGGTCCAGGTCAAACTGACCAGTGGGTCCCGCATGTCAGTAGTTAATTAAAATAACTTAATTTAGTTTAAACTAATCTAGGTTAATTAGCAGAGGGGGTCCCCACTTGTCATAGACTCAGGGGAGTCAACTAGACCCACCCTAGTCAAAGTCAAAGTCAACCACGCCGGCGTCTAGCCGCCGGCGAGGCCGAACGCGGCGGCGAGAGTGCTTTTGTGCACTCCCGCAACCAAATGGGGCGGCGGAGGTATCTACGGGTAGCTGGGACCGAGCCGCGGCTATTGGTGGTGGTGGTTGAGCTCGTGGTGGCCGGAAACGTCGCCGGCGACGACTTTGGCGGTTGCCGGAGTCGGGTGAAGATGGATCCGACGCTACGGGGCTCAGCGAGGCCATGGTGAGGTGCGTTGGGCCCCTGGGGACGCGGTGAGTGCGATGGACACCGAGAGGTGACCGGAGGATGGCCGGGAGCACGTCGGCGACGATCTCCGCGGCGGTGCGTGCGGTGATCTTCGTGTGCTCGTGGTGGTGCACGAGAGTGAGGAAAGGGGGGAGAGGTAGCTAGGCTCACGGTGATCGAGGGAGAAGACGGGTCGGGACGAGCTGGTGCGGCGGCGACGGCGAAGGGGATCTCCGGCGATGGCGGTCGGTCGAGGTCAGCGCGGTGGCTTCGGGCACGCGAGCGCTCGGGGCTCGGCTTGCTCGAAGGAGAGGAGGGTGGCGGAGCTCCTGGACACGGTGGCGCGGTGCGGGTTGACGGAGAGCGCGACTACGGCGAGGGTGCGGCGGCGGTGGCGTCGGCCATGGCTGGGGAGCGCGAGGAGAGGAGCTGGGGAGGAGAGGAGATGTCTGAGGGGTTCGGGGAGAGAGGGGGATCCACGTCGTCAGCTGGACGAGGGGAGCGGCGAGGCGGCGACCAGGTGCGTGGCACCCTGCGGCCGCCGTCGAGCACCTGCCTGCCTGCCTGGCCAAGCCAAGCAGCTCGCTGGAGCGGTGGCTGGGCTGGGCCGGCAGGTGGGCCTTGGGTGGCGCCAGGTAAGTTTTCCCTATTTTCTGTTTTTTATTATTCTGTAAGTTTGTGAATTATTAAAAATACCTAGACAACTCCTAAAATCACCAAACTGCACCTGGTCCTTAGTTGGAATATTTCCAGCAAGGAACATTTTAGTTTGGAATATTTGAGCATTCAAAATATTTTATATAATTTAAATGCCCAAACTCAAATACTTATGATTAATTCAAAGACCTTAGGATGACCTAGAAAACTGTGCATCACTTTTGGCAGAGGTTCTGAACCAAGACAAAAATGATGGACATTTTAGAAGGGCATTTCAGGTTCATTGAAAATATTTTTTAGTAAACCCTAATTGTTTTCAGAGGGGGCTGGGGGTTCTGTCATCCCCATTTCAGGTTTCTGATGAAAGAATAGACATGATGCAACACTCTAATGCATGAACTAGCTAGGGTGTGACACCAATGAAGTTTATGAACCATACTTGACATTGTGAATTGCTTATTACTTGAGCATAAGAAATCATATGACAAAATCTATATATGTTGCTGTTATTAGAATGATCATGATGCCCTCATGTCCGTGTTTTATTTTTATCGACACCTCTATCTCTAAACATGTGGACATATTTCTCGATTTCGGTTTTCGCTTGAGGACAAGCGAGGTCTAAGCTTGGGGGAGTTGATACGTCTATTTTGCATCATGATTTTATATCAATATTTATTGCATTATGGGTTGTCATTACACTTTATATCTCAATATTTATGGCTATTCTCTCTTATTTTACAAGGTTTACCATGAAGAGGGGGAATGCCGGCAGCTGGAATTCTGGCTGGAAAAGGAGCAAACGTTGGAAACCTATTCTGCACAACTCCAAAAGTCCTGAAACTCCACGAAACAACTTTTTGGATTTATTAAGAATTTATGAGCAAAAGAAATAGGCCAGGGGACCCACACCCTGTCCACGAGACAGGGGGACGCCCCCCCTATAGGGTGCATCCCCTATCTCCTGGGCCCCCTTGTGGGCCTCCAGCGTCCATCTTCTGCTATATCATCACTTTTACCCTGAAAAAATCGGGGGCAAGCTTACGGGATGAAACTCCACCGCCACTAGGCGGAACCTTGGCGGAATCAATCTAGGGCTGTGGCGGAGCTGTTCTACCGGGGACACTTCCCTCCGGGAGGGGTAAATCATCACCAACGTCATCACCAACGATCCTCTCATTGGAAGGGGGTCAATCTCCATCAACAACTTCACCAGCACCATCTCCTCTCAAACCCTAGTTCATCTCTTGTATCCAATCTTGTATCCAAAACCACAAATTGGTACCTCTGGGTTGCTAGTAGTGTTGATTACTCCTTGTAGTTGATACTTATTGGTTTACTTGGTGGAAGATCATATGTTCAGATCCTTAATGCATATTATTACACCTCTAATTATGAACATGATTATGCTTTGTGAGTAGTTACTTTAGTTCCTGAGGACATGGGTGAAGTCTTGCTATTAGTAGTCATGTGAATTTGGTATTCGTTCGATATTTTGATGAGATGTATGTTGTCTTTCCTCTAGTGGTGTTATGTGAACGTCGAGTACATGACACTTCACCATTATTTGGGCATAAAGGAAGGCATAGGGAAGTAATAAGTAGATGATGGGTTGCTAGAGTGACAGAAGCTTAAACCCTAGTTTATGCATTGCTTCGTTAGGGGTTCATATGGGCCCATATGTTTAATGCTGTGGTTAGGTTTACCTTAATACTCCTTTTTGTAGTTGCGGATGCTTGCAATAGGGGTTAATCATAAGTGGGATACTTGTCCAAGTTAGGGCAGTACCCAAGTGCCGGTCCACCCACATATCAAATTATCAAAGTACCGAACGCGAATCATATGAGCGTGATGAAAACTAGCTGGACGATAATTCTCAATGTGTCCTCGGGAGCTCCTTTATTATTATTAGAATTTGTCCAGGCTTATCCTTTGCTACATAAAGGATTGGGCCACCTTGCTGCACCTTATTTACTTTGTTTACTTGTTACTCGTTACTATTTATCCTATCACAAAATTATCTATCACCTACTATTTCAGTGCTTGCTGAGAAAACCTTACTGAAAATCGCTTATCATTTCCTTCTGCTCCTCGTTGGGTTCGACACTCTTACTTATTGAAAGGACTATGATAGATCCCCTAAACTTGTGGGTCATCAATTGCACCCATATATTCTGGTACGTTTAGATCGCTAGGGGCTTTAGTGTACCCCATAACACGGCAGGAAAGTCCAAACACTTTTGACAGTGCGGCACCCCGAACTTATAGCATTATATGCATTAGCTCCGAATCATGTCTTGGGTCCAAGGTTTTAAATAGCGGATAGCAGGCTCGCTGCGGATTTTGGTCGGCATAGCGGATTGTGGACTGCGGGCGCTATTGCGGGTGCTATGTCCACATGGAGGATTTAATAAAATGCTTAAAAGTTTAAATTGTTGCGTATATTTTTATACAATTAATAAAGAATGATACACTGTTCATTTTATAATTTAATGCGCCCGCGCTTTTTGGGATTTAAGTTTGACGATAAATTTAGACAACAATGGCGGCTGCAGCAAGAGCAAAAATTATACCGAGGAAGTACTTAGATTGTGCAATATCATTTTTATGAGCTGTGTGGTTCACTAAGTTGCATGTACAAAAGATCTCTTCAGTGTAAAAATCTATTGGCTATAGTATAAATATACTAAAGAAATGCATCTAGCCCCCGCTTTAACATTTTAGATTAAATAACTCCTCCGGCTGGACACGTTGTACTAATGGAGGAAGTATCAACTTAATTAGCTAGCTATACATCACGTGAGCAGTAGTTTGTATTGGTTCGAGAAAGGTTGTCCACATAAAAAAAGATTCTGTCCACGGTACCGTGTAACAAGTTAGCAGCAGCAGAACCAATAAGAGAGAGGCATCGTACTGCAGCTTGGACGTTACTGCGTGTGACGCATGCAGGCGCTGGCCCACGAGCTCTAACAATCGTATTTTATTGAGTTAAGCGCTATGCCCGCATCGCAAAGCTAATATATCGCCCGCAATAGCGCTCTGGCATGCGCAATAGCGGACACATTGTGCCAAAGGCGCTATATACAAACGCAACAAAAAATACATAGCGTCAGAGGTGTGCTACCGCAATAGCGGCCGCAATAGCGGTGGTAGCGGACGCTATTTAAAACCTTGCTTGGGTCAAATGTTGGGTTTTCCCGGCTCCCATGTTTTGCTACCTTACGTTCCGCTATATCGGCTAAGGCGGCACAGGGAGAACTACTGCGATTGTGTCCCGGTTCTTCCGGACGAGCACCTCAGTAGAGAAAGCCGAAAACGGACTGTCATGATGTGGCGAGAGCTGGTGGCTGTTCAAGAGGTTACAAATCCTTAAAGATTTTTTCCGCTTTATGCGAGGAATCGGTCTTTTTCCAGTTTAGACGTGTATAGCGCCCCAAGTTCGGCCTTCCGAATACCAGGGGCTACGCCAAAATTTAAAATTATAGAACTTCTATGGCTAAGTGAGGGTGATAAAGTTTTATAAGTCCGATTGCCTTGTTCGTTGCGCTAAACATCTCCTTAAAGGATCAAAAACTTAGATAAAGAGTGTTTAGATTTATCTCGAACACCCCTGTGCTAGTTACATGGGGGGCAGAAGCCGACAACTTGCCAACTCTCAGATTTTGTAAACGGCCGCACAAGAGGTAAAATTTTAAATCAACAAGCATTATATTGCGCAAATGAACTTGTTTCATATTACAGGATAAAATGAATGTATTCATTCAAAGATTACATCCTTTGTACATTGCTCTGCCACAAGGCGGGAGCCCTTCAGGACGTTGTCATAATATTTTTCGGGTCGGCGGTGCTCCTTGCCCTCCGGTGGCCCCTCGGTCATCAACTTTTCGGCATCCATCTTCGCCTAGTGCACTTTTGTGCGGACGTAGGCCATCTGCGCACCTTCAATGCAAACCGGCCGCTTTATGACCTCCAGTCGGGGGCAGGCACTCACGAGCCGCTTTACGAGACCGAAGTAGCTGATGGGCATTGGCTCGGCAGGCCACAGCCGGACTATGAGGTCCTTCATGGCCAGTTCGGCTGCCTTGTGCAGCTCGACCAGTTGCTTCAGCTGGTCACTCAAGGGCATCGGATGTTCCGTCCCAATATATTGAGACCAGAACAACTTCTCCGTTGAGCTTCCTTCTTCGGCTTGGTAGAACTTTGCGGCATCCGATATGCTGCACGGCAGATCCGCAAATGCTCTTGGAGAACTCCAAATTCGGCTAAGAGGAATGTCTCCCTCACATGCTTGCTTTGCATAATGAATGCCTTACCCGCCGCAATCTTCTTGGCTGCCTGGATCTCCTGGAGGGCCTTCTGGGCTTCAGCCTTGGCGCCTTGCATGCTCTGGAGGGCCTTAGCAAGCTCGGACTCTTGAGTCTTAGAGTCACGCTCCAAGGACTCGTATTTCTGGATGAAATCCTGGAGCTCTGGCTGGATCTTGTTGACCCGTGCCTCTTGCTTCTCGCGCTCGATGCGTTCCTTGGCCGCTTTGTCTTCGGCCTCGGCCAACGCCTTCTTCAGGGCCGCCACTTCGGTCGTGGCCCCTATAAAAGTTCACGACGCTTCTATCAAGTAAAAACCATCTATCCTTTATAAATATATAGATGAGGTATTGCTTACCTTGACTTTCCTCGAGCTACCTCTTCATGAGGCCGAGCTCTCCCTCGGTCCGCTCCAGGTCCTGCGGTCGTGGTTCTAAATCTGACAGTAGTGTAGGGGGGTAGGAATGGAGAGGCAAGATCCTAGCTATGGAGTAGTTGTATACGCAAGGGATTTACGAGTTCAGGCCCTTCTCAGAGGAAGTAACAGCCCTACGTCTCGGAGCCCGGAGGCGGTTGACTGGATTATGTGTGTATGAGTTACAGGGGTGCGAACCCTTTACACTGAGGAGGGGGGTGGCTTATATAGAATTCGCCAGACCCCTCCAGCCCTTAGTTATGTAGGGTTTAAGGTACATTAAGATCGGGCGTTACTGGTAACGCCACAAATAAAGTGCTATGATGACCATAAAGGCTACTTAATGACCGACCGATTGTGTGTAGAGTGACTTTAGATCTCCTGGCTGTCGAGTGGTTGGCTTCATGGTCGAGTGTCTTCGAGTCCGTCGAGTGGAACACTTCTGAGTTGATTGAAAGGTGGTTTCTTCTAGAGATGTCCTTGGAGAGGGTAGTTTGGACAGGTCCATGACCCTACGCTAGGTACATAGCTTCATCATTAGCCCCCGAATGGATCGAGGTTTGAGTGGGGAAGGAGTTGGGAACTCTTCCGACCCATTTTTCGTGCTATGAGTGTATCTTGTTTTGGATCCATGAACTTAAATAATGACACCAACTTCTTTTTCGGTCGCCTTGATCCATTCTTGGTTTCAGTCGAGTGAATTTCTTTACTTGAAAAGCTCCGAGTGACGGTAGGGAGGAGATCCTTCGTCTGACAAGTTGTTCTGCTGCTCGCGGATTTTGCGGGATTCGAATTTTGGGAAGTGCGCGGGGCGGAGGAGGCCGCAGTAATCGGACAGGATAGGGCAGAGACGCCTCGATTTCTGTGCCATCTTTTTCGCCAAGTATCGCGCGCGCGACTATTGCGGGATTTGACAAGATCGTCTGGGCCTATAGGTCAATCACTCGGAAGCAACTCCATATAAGTCGCTGGCCCAGGGCTTTTGAACAGTGCGCCCTCATTTTTCCTCTTTCTTCTCGAATTCCTCTGCCACCTCTGCTCTCGTCCCGGTGTCGTCGGTCCGTTTGAGCTTCGTCTGCGGCGATGGTGAAGGAGAAGACGGCGGCCCTGGAGCGTGCGAAGAAGGCGACAGCGCGGGCGAAGGCGAAGAAGTCCGACCGGGGCGGATCTTCCTCGAGGTCTGCCTTGCCGCGGGACTGGATCAAGGGCGATTGGATGCCCTCGGTGATTCGTCAGGAAGACATTGATGACCTAGTCGAGGAGGGACTCATTCCTCATGAATCTGCGCGCCTCCCGGGGAACGAGATTGAGCCGCAGCCTCTCGAGGCTGCGTGTGTCCTTATCGCCACTCACGTCAACCGCGGATTCTCCCTGCCCCCTCATCCTTTTTTCCGGAGTTTCTTGAACTTTTTCGGAGTGCAACTCCATCACTTTACTCCAAATTCCATCGTGTACCTTGCTGCCTTCGTGTCTTTGTGCGAGAATTTCTTGGGTTGCCGTCCTCATTGGGTCCTCTTCAAGCACATTTTCACTTGTCGTTCTCAGTCGGTTAAGAAAGCCAAGTCGAGTGACGATAAGACGCAAGTGATTCAGATGTGCGGGGGTCTTGGGATCCAGATGAGAAACAAAAGTTCTTTTCCAACTATGACTCTTCCTGACTCAGTCCGCGGGTGGCAGTCGACCTGGTTCTACTTCAGAGACCAGCCGACCCCAGGTCAGGCGACGGGTCTTCCCCTTTTCTCCCTGAACCGAGCAGAAAAACCTTCTTCTCTGAAAGTGACACTGGAAGAGAAGGCACAAGTCAAAGTGTTGGTTGGTCGAGTGGTTCAGCTTGTCCGCGACGGGGTGACTGGTATGGATTTGCTAGAGGTCTTCCTCCGGAGACGTATCCAACCGCTCCAAGCTTGTGACCATCCGATGTGGATGTATTCGGGTCTCGATGACACCACTCGGATTCACCCGGAGGAGGTCGACGAGGCTACATTGGAGGGGTGGTTGTCAAGTATCACAGGGAACAAAGACAACCCCCGAGGAGCCAGGAGGATTCCTCCACTCGACCAATCGTATGAAGTAGATCAGGTCCAATTCTGCATCTCTGACTGTGGCCTTGCTTTCTTCATTCTGTTTGCTTAAAATCAATTGACTGACTTTTGTCTTGTTTGTTGTCTTCTAGACCATTACTGACATGTACTCGATGCCCAATGGGGCGCAAGAACAGACCGAGGAGGAGGAGGCGAGCGGTGGTGAAAGTGAGGGGGAGTGGCAATCTGATGGTGAGGGGGAAGAGGATGACGACGGCTCCAGTGAAGAGGAGGAGGAGGAAGACGATCCTCCTCGCACGGAAAGGCGATCCAAGCTTATCCACGACCCCGCGAGCGAGTGTGGCAAAGCAGCTGCGCCTGTTGGGCAGTCGTCAAAATGCCCTCGGACGGCTTCCCCGGCGCCGACTGAAAAAGCGCTGAAGCATCCGCGGGCGGCGTCATCAAAGCCACTGAAGGCCTTGCCCAAGATGAGAATGACCATTCCTACCATTTCCGGGTAACAACAGAACTTGTGTTTTCTCGTTTAGCATGGACAGACTCTTGGTCGACTCAATGACTAACCGACTGGTTTCTGAAATCTGCAGTGCTGCTACCTCCGAGACCTCCGCCAAGAATGAACCCGCCTTGCAATGCCGAAGACAATCTGCGCGCCGGACTCATCGTCATTAAAGCCTGGTTTAGGGGCTACTGAGGGAGTCCTGGATTAGGGGGTCCTCGGATAGCCGGACTATATGCTTATGCCGGACTGTTGGACTATGAAGATACAAGATTGAAGACTTCGTCCCGTGTCCGGGTGGGACTCTCCTTTGCGTGGAAGGCAAGCTTGGCGATTCAGATATGTAGATTTCCTTCTCTGTAACCGACTCTGTGTAACCCTAGCCCCCTCCAGTGTCTATATAAACCAGAGGGTTGAGTCCATAGGACAAGAACAACAATGATAATCATAGTCTAGCTTCTAGGGTTAGCCTCTACGATCTCGTGGTAGATCAACTCTTGTAATACTCATATCATCAAGATCAATCAAGCAGGAAGTAGGGTATTGATGGGGTCAAGTACCTAGGGTAGGGTCACAAACCTGATCTAAGTACCCTGCCCAAGGACACCCTTAGAAGAGGTCACCTTCCAGTCGACCAACGAGGGACTCACTCGACTGACTTGAAGGACTCGACCACGAAGACTCACTCGACCACAAGAAGGTCAAGAGGCACTCTGCACTGCAACGGCCTGTAATTAAGTAGACTTTATGATAGTAAAGACACTTTATGTGGGGCGTTACCAGTAACGCCCCGGACTTAACTCACCTTAAACCCTCTCCTACGTGGGCTGGCTGGGGTCCTGGCGCACTCTATATAAGCCCCCCCCCTCCACAGGTAGAGGGGTTCGGCATCTTGTAACTCATATACATATAATCCAGTCGACCGCCTCCGGGCTCCGAGACGTAGGGCTTTTACTTCCTCCGAGAAGGGCCTGAACTCGTACATCTCTTGTGTTTACAACCTCTCCATAGCTAGGACCTTGCCTCTCCATACCTACCCCCCACTCTACTGTCAGGCTTAGAACCACGACAGTTGGCGCCCACCGTGGGGCCGGTGTTTTAGCGATTTTGTGGAGAAGTTGCGATTCTTCCGAGTACTTTCATCATGGTGGCTGCTGGAGTTTTGGTCGAGGGCCGAGAGATCCGTCTAGGTGCTCTCACCTTCGTCGCCGACGACTCCGCCTGGCTCCAGGAGGCTCCACTCGACGTCGATGCGCTCCCCGTCCGCGGTGCGACGCATTTTCGCGCATGTGTCCGCGGCGTTCTGCTGCGGCAACCGTCGACCCCGTATCGATCGACTCCCCCATCGGCCACCCTCCCGGTCTCCCGCCAGCGCAAGCGCTCGGGCCGGTCGAGGCTTCAGCGGTGGGTGAGGCACGCGGTGGCTCGCCAGACGGCCACCACCCAAGTTGCGGCAATCGAGCCCGACGAATCTCTTTACGGCCTGTTCGATCTGTCGACTGGCTCCGTAGAGACTACATCCGAGTGCGATAGCAGTGATCCAGCGGCGGAAATCCTGATGGTCGACGGGCCCCGCAGTCCCCCTGGCTTCTCCCGTGATGGTGGGGCAGGCGACGGAGGCGACCCCGCACGAGACCACGAAGAGTACCAGCCCGAGCCGCTCGACTCTCTGCAAAGAGAGGAACTTCGCCGCAGGAACGTGGATGCCCTGCGTACTCCCATCGCAGGAGAAACCCCCGAGGCTCGCGCCTTGGAGGAGGCACGTTTGGCCAACTTGGCCGAATGCACTCGACTGGAGAATCTTCAGCGAGCACTCGACGAGCGCGCGCGGCAACGAGATCCCGACGCCAGTCGATGTCAACTCTTCCCGCCGACTCAGGTATATCGAACCCCAATCCAGAATTTAGCAGCTGCGACCCGTATAGCATAGTCCATCCAGCCTTCTCAGCCGGAAGCTGGCAGAGGCTTGATGCAGATCAGGGATCTGCTCCGGGCAGCAGGAGATCAGAATTCGGCCGTGTCGCAGTCGCGCAACAGAATTCACAGTCGATCCGTTGCTGCGAATACGGTTCAGTCGGCTCACAGCCCCAGATCGCCTCCGTGGCGTGAAGGGCGCGAGAATCGGCGAGACCAATATGGTGACCGACTCGACCGAGATGATAGGCGTTGAGTGCCCAATTCCCCTCCAAGGGGTGGGTCTTACGCTCCTCGGCAGCAAGATGACAGACGTCAGTTCAGTACGGGGCAAAGAGTTCCAGTCGACCCCAGAGAACCAGGCTTTGACGCGCGATCCATTATCGTGCAAGGTTTGGTCGACCGGAACAGAGCCCATCGAGGCGGACTCGACAGAGATGCGCCCACAAGCAGTCGAGTGCATGTTTCTGGTCCTGAATGTTTCAGCAGAGCTATCAGAGCCGCAGTTATCCCTCCCAATTTCAGGTTGGCAACAGGAGTCAGCAAGTTCACTGGTGAGTCTAAGCCTGAAACTTGGCTTGAGGACTACCGAGTGGCAGTTCAGATTGGTGGTGGGAACGACGAGGTGGCCATGAAGCATTTGCCCCTCATGTTGGAAGGTTCTGCCAGGGCATGGTTGACTCAATTACCTCCTAGCAGCATTTACACCTGGGAAGATCTGTCCCGAGTGTTCATCAGAATGTTTGAAGGAACTTGCAAGCGACCGGCTGGACTGACGGAGTTGCAAGTCTGCGTGCAGAAGACCAATGAGACTCTCAGAGAGTATATTCAGAGATGGATCACTTTGCACCATACTGTGGAGAATGTGTCTGATCATCAGGCAGTCTGCGCCTTTAAAGATGGCGTCAAGAACAGAGAATTAAGTTTGAAATTTGGTCGAACCGGTGACATGACCTTGAGTCGGATGATGGAGATTGCTACCAAGTACGCCAACGGCGAAGAAGAAGACCGACTCCGAAGCGGCAAGCACAAGCCGAGCCAGTCGGAAAAGGGAAACACCAGTCGGAAACAGAAGCGGAAGGCTGAACCAGCAGCTCCTGGAGAGGCTCTGGCCGTGACTCAGGGAAAGTTTAAAGGGAAACCAAAAGGATCCTGGAACCCTAAGAAGGTGAAGGATAAAGAAGGGAACGACGTGATGGATATGCCGTGTCACATCCACACGAAGAAAGACGAAGAGGGGAATATCATCTACCCGAAGCATACCACTCGCCAATGTCGACTCCTGATCCAGCAGTTTCAGGGAAAACAGTCTAAGGACAAGGAGAAGGAGTCGGACAAGGCCGAAGACAAGGAGGACAGTGAGGAAGGATATCCGCATATCAACTCCACTCTGATGATCTTTGCAGATGTGGAAAGCAAGAGTCGATTGAAAGTCATTAACCGAGAAGTGAACATGGTTGCCCCAGCAAAAGCAAATTATCTGAAATGGTCCCAAATACCCATCACATTCGACCAATCTGATCACCCGACTCATATTGCCACCCCTGGGAGGCAAGCTTTGGTGGTCGATCCAGTTGTCGAAGGCACTCGACTGACAAAAGTGCTGATGGACGGTGGAAGCGGGCTGAATTTGTTGTATGCAGACACACTAAAAGGAATGGGCATTCCGATGTCCCGACTGAGCACCAGTAACATGAGCTTTCATGGAGTTATACCAGGGAAGAAAGCCGAGTCACTCGGCCAAATAGCTCTGGACGTGGTGTTTGGTGATTCGAAACATTTTCGCAAAGAAAAGTTGACGTTTGAGGTCGTGGATTTTCAGAGTGCATATCATGCCATTTTGGGGAGACCAGCTTACACACGGTTCATGGCTCGACCATGTTACGTGTACCTCAAATTGAAGATGCCCGGCCCCAAAGGAGTGATCACTGTCACCGGTGATCGGAAAAAGGCAGAAGAGTGCTTTCAGAAGGGCTCAAAGATTGCCGATTCCCACGTGACAGCGGTCGAATTCGAAGAATACAAGCAAAATGCAGATCCGAGTGATTTGCTGCGATCCAAGAAACCCGCCATAGAGTCTGCATTTCAGTCGTCCGGTGAGACGAAGCCTGTTCACATTCACCCGACCGACCCCAATGCAGCTCCGACCCACATCTCCACAAGACTCGACCCGAAATAGGAAGAAGCGCTCATCCAGTTCCTCCGTGAGAACTGGGACATTTTTGCATGGAAGCCCGCTGACATGCCAGGTGTTCCCAGGGGACTGGCTGAGCATCGCCTAAGAGTCAACTCATCTGCAAAACCAGTCAAAGAGCATCTTCGGTGGTCCGCCGTCCAGAAGAGAAAAGCCATTGGTGAGGAAGTGGCTCGACTGTTGGCGGCAGGATTTATCCGAGAGATATACCACTCCGAGTGGCTCGCTAATGTCGTCATGGTTCCTAAGAAGGACAAATCGCTCCGAATGTGCATTGATTTCAAGCACATCAACCGGGCATGCCCGAAAGATCATTTTCCTCTCCCTCGCATAGATCAAATTGTTGACTCGACCGCGGGATGCGAGAGACTGTCTTTTCTAGACGCCTACTCCGGGTACCACCAGATCCGTCTGTACGGACCCGACGAGGTAAAAATAGCTTTCATCACTCCATTCGGGTGCTTCTGCTATATCACTATGCCATTCGGCCTCAAGAATGCCGGAGCCACATTTATGCGAATGATTCAGAAGTGTCTACTCACTCAAATCAGTCGAAATGTGGAAGCGTATATGGATGATATCATCGTCAAGTCACGACCAACCTGCTCGCTGACCTCGCCGAAACATTTGCCAACCTCAGAAGGTATGATATCAAGCTCAATCCATCAAAGTGCACATTCGGAGTTCCTGGTGGCAAATTACTCGGTTTTCTCGTTTCCGAGCGAGGGATCGACGCTAATCCAGAAAAAATCGGCACTATTCTCCGAATGAAACGCCCTGTGCGAGTGCACGATGTCCAGAAGCTTACTGGATGCTTGGCCGCATTAAGTCGATTCATCTCACGACTCGGTGAAAAGGCACTGCCTCTTTACCGACTGATGAAGAAGGCAGACAAGTTCGAGTGGACTCCAGAAGCTGATGCAGCGTTTGCCGAGCTAAAAGCTCTGCTCTCCACCCAGCCGGTGCTTGCTGCTCCAATCAGCAAAGAGCCTCTGTTGCTCTATATCGCAGCCACAGGACAAGTCGTCAGTACTGTGCTTACGGTCGAGCGGGAAGAAGAAGGAAAAGCTCTCAAAGTTCAGCGCCCAGTGTATTATTTGTCAGAAGTCTTGACTCCATCCAAGCAGAGATATCCTCATTATTAGAAGCTTGTGTATGGAATATACATGACCACAAAGAAGGTTGCTCATTATTTCTCTTATCATTCCATCACAGTCGTCAGCGACGCTCCACTATCAGAGATTTTGCACAACAGAGATGCAACTGGTCGAGTGGCCAAATGGGCGATTGAACTTCTTCCCCTTGATATCAAGTTTGAGGCAAAGAAAGCCATTAAGTCCCAGGCAATAGCAGATTTCCTCGCCGAGTGGATTGAACAGCAGCAGCCGACTGAAGTTCACTCGGAGCATTGGACCATGTTCTTTGATGGCTCTAAGATGTTGAATGGTTCCGGTGCTGGGGTTGTCCTGGTTTCCCCCAGAGGAGATAAGCTCAGATATGTGCTCCAGATTCACTTTGATTCCTCCAACAATGAGGCAGAATATGAGGCCCTCTTATATGGGTTGCGCATGGCCATTTCACTCGACGTTCCGTCGCCTGATGGTCTATGGCGACTCGGATTTAGTGGTCAACCAAGTGATGAAGGAGTGGGACGTGAGAAGCCCAGCCATGACTGGATACTGCAGTGCAGTGAGGAAGCTGGAAAAGAAGTTCGAGGGGTTGGAGCTCCATCATATACCCCGACTGAAAAATCAAGCAGCTGATGATCTAGCAAAGATAGGATCCAAGAGAGAAGCCATTCCGAGTGGTGTGTTCTTGAAGCATATACACACTCCGTCAGTCAAAGAAGATCCTTTCACCGAAGAAGCTCCACAGCCCAAGAGTGCCACAGATCCGACTGAGGTTGAAGTCCCAGCAGTGGTCGACTTGGTCATGGAGATCTTGGTGGTCATTCCCGATTGGACGGTTCCATATATCGCGTATATCCTGAGAAAAGAGCTCCCGGAGGATGAGGAAGAGGCTCGACAGATCGTCCGCCGATCTAAGGCCTTTACCGTAATCAAAGGACAGTTATACAGAGAAAGCGCGTCTGGAGTCGGTCAGAAGTGCATAACGCCGGAAGAAGGTCGAATCATCCTTAATGATATTCACTCGGGGACTTGTGGTCATCACGCGTCCTCTCGGACCATCGTGGCCAAAGCATACCGAGCCGGATTTTACTGGCCAAAGGCGAACGAGATGGCAAGGGAGATAGTGGATAAGTGCGAGGGGTGTCAGTTTTACTCGAATATGTCGCACAAGCCTGCATCAGCCCTGAAGACCATTCCACTCGTCTGGCCTTTCGCAGTATGGGGGTTGGACATGGTCGGTCCTTTGAGAACAGGGCGAAGTGGCTTCACGCATGTACTGGTGGCAGTCGACAAGTTCACCAAGTGGATTGAGGCTAAAGCAATCAAGAAGCTTGACGCCGGTACTGCTGTTAGCTTCATCAGGGAACTAATATTCAGATATGGAGTCCCGCACAGCATCATTACAGATAATGGGTCGAACTTTGACTCGGAGGAATTCAGAGATTTCTGTAACTCTCAAGGCACACGGATCGACTACGCTTCAGTCGCCCATCCGCAGTCGAATGGACAAGCAGAGCGAGCCAATGGCCTGATTCTCAAGGGATTGAAACCCCGACTGATGCGTGATCTCAAGCATGCAGCTGGAGCTTGGGTCGACGAACTTCCCTCAGTGCTTTGGGGACTACGGACCACACCTAATCGGTCGACCGGAAGAACTCCATTCTTCTTGGTCTACGGAGCTGAAGCAGTCTTGCCGAGTGATCTTCTCCACAATGCTCCTCGAGTCGAAATCTACAACGAAGCAGAAGCTGAACAAGCGCGGCAGGACGCAGTCGACCTTTTAGAGGAAGAAAGGGAGATGGCTCTGATCCGCTCGACCATCTACCAACAAGATTTGCGTCGTTTCCACGCCAGAAATGTGAGAGGTCGAGCCTTCCAGGAAGGAGATTTGGTTCTCCGAGTGGATCAGCACAAACCACACAAGCTTGCTCCTTCTTGGGAAGGTCCCTTCATCGTCACCAAGGTTCTCCACAACGGGGCGTACCGTCTTTACAACATCAAGCATAATATCGACGAGCCCCGAGCTTGGAACGCGGAACTACTCCGCCCATTTTACACTTAAGTTTTATCACTCGGATGAGTTGCAGTAAAGTACTTCTGTAGTTCATGGACCTCAAAATAATAATGTCATTTCATTTTGTCTAATAAAATTTCCCCTCAGTGGGTGACTTAGCCGCGAATCCGTTCCGCCTAAGTTTGTAAAAAATCCTACCGAGTGGTGAGCCAGACTCCCACTCGGAGGCTTAGCTGCGAATCCGTTTCGCCTAAGTAAACAAAAATCCTACCGAGTGAAGAGCAAACCTCTCACTCGGGGGCTTAGCTGCAGCCCAGTGCTAGCCTAAGTTAAACAAAAATCCCTAACCCGAGTGAAGAGCAAACCTCTCACTCGGGGGCTTAGCTGCAGCCCAGTGCTAGCCTAAGTTATCGAAGTCCTTCCAAGTGAAGAGCAAACCTCTCACTCGGGGGCTTAGCTGCAGTCCAAGTACTCGCCTAAGTAATCAAAAATCCTACCGAGTGAAGAGCAAACCTCTCACTCGGAGGCTTAGCTGCAGTCCAAGTACTCGCCTAAGTAATCAAAAATCCTATCGAGTGAAGAGCAAACCTCTCACTCGGGGGCTTAGCTGCAGTCCGAGTACTCGCCTAAGTTATCGAATTCCTTCCGAGTGAAGAGCAAACCTCTCACTCGGGGGCTTAGCTACCGCCCAGTGCTCGCCTAAGTTATCAAAAATCCTACCGAGTGAAGAGCAAACCTCTCACTCGGGGGCTTAGCTGCAGCCCAGTGCTCGCCTAAGATATAAAAATCCTACCGAGTGGTAAGCCAGACTTCCACTCGGGGGCTTAGCTGCAGTCCAAGTACTCGCCTAAGTAATCAAAAATCCTACCGAGTGAAGAGCAAACCTCTCACTCGGAGGCTTAGCTGCAGTCCAAGTACTCGCCTAAGTAATCAAAAATCCTACCGAGTGAAGAGCAAACCTCTCACTCGGGGGCTTAGCCGCAGTCCGAGTACTCGCCTAAGTTATCGAAAATCCTACCGAGTGAAGAGCAAACCTCTCACTTGGAGGCTTAGCTGCAGCCTAGTGCTCGCCTAAGTTATTAGAAATCCTACCGAGTGAAAAGTAAACCTCTCACTCGGGGGCTTAGCTGTAGCCCAGCGCTCACCCAAGTGGACTATGGAATAAGTCGATTGCAGTAAGTGCCCTGCTTTGAACCTGCAAAAGACATTTCGAGCCAAAAGCAATCACATTCAAACGACAAATTCAAGTTCGGATAGATACCTAAAGGGACCAAAAGTGCTCGGGCGCTAAGCCCGTTAAGGTTTATCGGTTACAACTCCACTCGGCATACCGAGGCAAATTTAAAGCGTCGAGCTTAGAAGAAGTTTTTTACCCCTCCTGCGGAGGGCTGGAAGGTGCAACAAACTCATCAAGATCAATTCCGTCTGCGATCCGAGTGGCAGCCGCAAGGAAAGTTTCCATAAAGGACCTGAAGTCGTGTTTCTTGGTGTTGGCCACCCGGAGGGCCGCCAGCTTCTCTTCTCGCGCATCTTTACAGTGGACTCGGGCCAGACACAGAGCAACATCTGCACCGCACCGAGCCGAGGACTTCTTCCACTCCTGCACTCGACCAGGGATCGTGTTCAAGCGAGCCATCAGCGACTCAAGGTCATTCTGAAGTGTCTCCCCGGGCCAGAGCGTCGAATCGATGCGAGATGTGGCGACCTTCAGCCTTGCAAGATAGTCCACGGCAGCTGCAACACGGGACTCCAGTCGGAAAACATTCATGGCAACTTCGTCGTTCACCGGAGAATTGACGGGGTCGAGGTTTGGTTCCAGCCGGCTAGTTTCTTCTTCAAAGTTTTGACAAAATTCTGCAAGGACGATCACCGAGTCAAGGTGATGGTCGAATGGAAAAACCACGATTGGAAATAATTGCCTAGCATAGAGGTTTACCTTCAAGCATAAGAAACAGTTTCTTGGCAAGACCACTCAGGAAGACCTCCAGATCATTTTTCTTCTCAGTCAACTTACTGACTTGGTCGGTCAGGGCAGCTTTATCAGTTTTCAGTCGACTGACCTCCTTGTTGGCGATCCCAAGAGCAGCTTTCAGATTGGTATTGTCTTGTTCAAGCTTGGTGACTGAAGCTAACTTCTCGTCGGCAAGCTTGATCTTCTCAGCTAGTTCAAGGTATTTCTTCTGTTGGGCCTCCCTTACCTTACCTTCAAGTTGCAGCAAGATCAGATTTTGAAACAAACAAAGGGAAAAGCAGTCGTCAAGGTCTCACCAAACATACCTTCGGTCTCCTCCTTTGCCTTCGTCAGTTTCTCCTGAACCAGCTTCAAGTTCAGCTCGAGCTGAGTGTGCTTGTTTTCCAGCTCAGAGTAGCGAGCCACAAGATCACAGGAATTCTGCGAAGAACCAATCGACTAAATGTCAAATATAATTCACTTCCGAGTGAAAAAGGAAAAATCACACGTTTCTAAGACTACAGCTGAATACAAGCATTCGACCGTAGTCTCGGGGACCACACCCAGTGGGTGCACTCAGCGTGCCCCCACTAATCCTATAGAAGATAGAGTCGACCAGTCGACCCGACACCCAGTGGGTGCACTCAGCGTGCCCCCACTAATCCTATTGAAGATGGAGTCGACCAGTCGACCTCAAAAAAAAAGAGAAATGTATTCTTTAAGACTGTAACCGACTGCAAGCAGTCGACCACAGTCTCGGGGACTACACCCAGTGGGTGCACTCAGCGTGCCCCCAC
The DNA here is from genome assembly GCF_018294505.1 of Triticum aestivum. Taxonomy (NCBI): domain Eukaryota; kingdom Viridiplantae; phylum Streptophyta; class Magnoliopsida; order Poales; family Poaceae; genus Triticum; species Triticum aestivum. The sequence continues at coordinate 472,275,179 of NC_057813.1, forward strand.
CGGTTTGCGAAATCCATTCGACATAGTCGAATGACGGAAAGACTGAACTTATAAAGCCTAAGGCCGACTGCCAGCAGTCGACCTTAGCCTTGGGGACTACACCCAGTGGGTGCACTCAGCGTGCCCCACTAATCCTATTGAAGACAGAGTCGACCAGTCGACCCGTTTTTGCGATATCCAGTCGCCATAGTCGAATGACGCAAAGACTGAAATTATAAAGCCTAAGGCCGACTGCCAGCAGTCGACCTTAGCCTTGGGGACTACACCCAGCGGGTGCACTCAGCGTGCCCCCGCTAACACGGAGTCTGAATCGACACACCCACTGGGTGACTACTATAAATTCTAGAAAGAAAAGTTTTTGATAGCATATCCTAACAGAACAGGCGGTGGTCGACTGACCTGGACATTGCTTTGAAGGGCGGAACTGGCGTCGTAAGCTGCCTGGCTCGCGTCCCGGATGGTCCTTAACTGCTCCATCATGATCCCTGCTTGGCGTATCGCCTCCTTCGCGGCGCCAGCTTGGTCCTCTGGGACGTGGTGCATCGTGAAGAGGGAGGGCTGCTGAGCACTCGTCAGTGGATCTGCGAAGGACACAGTGTGTCGAGTGGTGTTCTCTTCCTCCGCAATCAGAGTCTCAGGCGCCGTCACATCCTGGGGCACCCTGCTGGCGGACGCTTTCCTACTCCTTCTGCGCTTCAGCGGTTCCTCATCCTCATGATCATCAGGGAGAGTGATAACAACATTGGGTGGAGCTATAGAGAAGAATCAGGATTAGAGATCATGAGTCAGTCGACTAAAACGGCGTTAAGAATATAGTACCTGGTTTTGAGGTTGTTGCGTCCTCCATCTCATGGTCATCAGCCCGGGCTGAGGTCTCAGAAGTAGCAGCACTGCAAGAATCAGTCGACTAACTTCAGCGTCAACCAGGGACAAAGTTCACACAAAATAAGAAGACTTAAGCAGCATGATTACCCTGATATGGTGGGGATAGACACCTTCATCTTCGGCAGGAGCTTGGTCGGCTTTGACGGAGCCGCCCTGGGCTGCTTCGGCGCCTTTTCAGTCGGCGCCGGAGAGGTGGTCCGAGGGCGCTTGGTCGACTGAGCAACGGTCGCAACCCCCTTGCCACGTTCAGTCGAAGGGTCGTGGACAAGCTTCGACCGCCTTTCTGAGCGCGGTGGTACGACCTCCTCCTCCTCTTCTTCCTCGTCTTCAGCGTCATCTTCATCACCATCATCGTCGTCATCGTCATCATCATCCTCAGCAACGTCCGAGTCCCATTCCTCCTCCTCCTGGCTCTCGCCCCCACTCGCCTCACCCTCCTCAGTCGGAGCCTGTGCTCCATTGGGCATCGAGTACAACTCGGTGAGGGCCTGATAGACATCAAGACAAGGATCAATCGACCAATTGGCAGAATAAACAGAAATGAATATGACAAGAACACAGTGGAGAGCAGAGCAGGCATACCTTGTCTGGATCACTGTTGTGGTCGAGTGGAGGAATCCTTCTGGCTCCGCGTGGATTATCCTTGTTTCCGGTAATGGCGGCCATCTATCTTTCCAGAGTGACATCGTCGACTGCTTCTGGATGGACTCGAGTCTCGTCTTCAGTCCCACAGTACAACCACATGCAGTGGCTCTGGAACTGAAGAGGCTGGATACGACGCCTAAGGAAAACCTCCAGGAGATCCATGCCCGTCACTCCCTCCCGAACCAACTGTACCACGCGCTCCATCAACATCTTCACGTCAGCTTTCTCCTCCGGAATCAACTTCAGAGAGGAGGGCTTGTTCACTCGGTCCATGGTAAACTGAGGGAGTCCACTCGACTGCCCCGGCGTCGACTGATCCTGGCAGTAGAACCAGGTCGACTGCCAGCCTCTGACTGACTCGGGAAAAGTCATGGCTGGGAAGGTGCTCTTATTCCTCACCTGGATCCCCAGGCCCCCACACATTTGGACGACTCGGGTTCTTTCGTCGCCTGGGCTCGCCTTCTTCACGGTCTGAGAGCGACACGTGAATATATGCTTGAACAAGCCCCAGTGCGGTCGACAGCCCAGAAAACCCTCACACATGGACACGAACGCGGCAAGATAGGCGATAGAATTTGGGGTAAAGTGGTGGAGCTGCGCTCCAAAGAAGTTCAAGAAACCACGGAAGAAAATACTCGGCGGCAAAGAAAATCCACGATCAACATGGGTGGCCAAGAGCACGCACTCACCCTCTTCTGGCTGGGGCTGCCACTCCTTCCCCGGAAGCCTCGCAGCTCCATGGGGGATCAAGCCCTCGTTGGCCATGTCGAGGAGATCTTTCTTCGTGATGGTCGACTGGATTCGATCTCCTTGGACCCAGCCCTTCGGCAGGCGGGATCTAGACGAAGACCCGCCGCGGCTGGTGGATCTCCTCTTCGCCTTCTCCGTCACCGACGCCTTCTTCGCGCGTTCCAGCGCCGCCGTCTTCTCCTTGGCCATGGTTGCCGGCGAGACGCGCGAGGAGAGGTTGGGCGGAGGCGAGAGCGAGCGCGTCAGGCGGAGACGAAGGGAGCAGAGAAAGAGAATGCTGAGGCATTGTACAAAAAACCCTCGCCGGGCGCATTTATAAGGTCCCTTCCGAGTGGATGACAGGTGGGCCCGGTCGATCTAATCATATCCAGGAACAGTTATGCAGGCGGGATACATGGCGAAGAAAGCGGCGCGGGGATCGAGGCGTCTATATCCCGTCCCATCCGAACGCCGCGGTCCGCTCCGTTTCGCGCGCTTCCCCAAATTTCGCACCCCGCGGAATCCGCGAACGGCAGACCGGTCTGTCAGACGCGGGATTTCCTGCGATCCGTCGCTCGGAAATCGTCAAAGCCCGAAAGATCACTCGACGAAAGAAGAGAATGGATCGAGTCGACTGAAGACAAGTTGGTCACTATCAACGAAGAGATTCTTTGGTCCAGAACAACGCACGACCAGTGTGCAAAAGTTAATCGGAAATAACATCAACTCCTTCCTCACTCGAAGCCTCAATCCATTCGGGGGCTAATGATGGGGTCATGTACCTAGGGTAGGGTCACAAACCTGATCTAAGTACCCTGCCCAAGGACACCCTTAGAAGAGGTCACCTTCCAGTCGACCAACGAGGGACTCACTCGACTGACTTGAAGGACTCGACCACGAAGACTCACTCGACCATAAGAAGGTCAAGAGGCACTCTGCACTGCAACAGCCTGTAATTAAGTAGACTTTATGATAGTAAAGACACTTTATGTGGGGCGTTACCAGTAACGCCCCGGACTTAACTCACCTTAAACCCTCTCCTACGTGGGCTGGCTGGGGTCCTGGCGCACTCTATATAAGCCCCCCCCCCCACAGGTAGAGGGGTTCGGCATCTTGTAACTCATATACATATAATCCAGTCGACCGCCTCCGGGCTCCGAGACGTAGGGCTTTTACTTCCTCCGAGAAGGGCCTGAACTCGTACATCTCTTGTGTTTACAACCTCTCCATAGCTAGGACCTTGCCTCTCCATACCTACCCCCCACTCTACTGTCAGGCTTAGAACCACGACAGGTATTACCTCCATAGAGAGGGCCCGAACCTGGGTAAACATCATGTCCCCCACCTCCTGTTACCATTAGCCTTAGACGCACAGTTCGGAACCCCCTACCCGAGATCCGCTGGTTTTGACACCGACACCCACGGACGGAGCCCTGACGGGAGAAGACGCCGGAGAGGAGGAGGGACAGAGCGGGGCCGACTCCAGCGCGCGGCACCTACCAGGGCCAAGAATGCCCCGAGCCGGAGACGGAACAGGGACACGACGACGCCCACGGGACACGCGCGTCCAGCCATCCACGGCCACCGCAGCGGAGGCAGGCCGCCCGCGCCCACCAGGCGCAAACTTCCGGCACTGACCCGGAGCCGAAACAACGGGGAGGACGCACGACGGTGCCGGACGGGAAGGGGAAGGGGGGAATCTGAATCAGGGCCCGAGGCCTCTGCGCCAAGCGCCCAAAACCTGTTGGATGGGGGAGGGACGCGGAGGACAGAGCGAGGAGAGGGCGACGGGGAGGAGGCTGGGGACGAGGCCGCACGGGTGCGGCGGGTGGATGCCTGTGATGGGGGGGGGGGGAAGCGAGCCCGACACCGTCGCCGCCAGAGGAAGGAGGGGGGGGGGGGGGAGAAAGGAGAGCCATTCAATGCTCGCGCTCTCTAATCATTCATACGTATTGCTCATTGCGAGAGTTATGATAGCGATCGCCTACAAGAGAATGAAGCGGGCCAGCCCATTAGCTTACCCCAATTTTGGAGATCTTCTATCATTCTCTATCGGATTCAGGAAGCTTCGCATCAGTTTCATGTTTTTTCTTCCTGTGTTATTCTCCTCTAGTTTTCATGTTTTTCTTTCAATTTTTAGTTTTCATTCTTTTTATTTCTTTTCTTTTCTTTTTATTCCTTCTTCATGTTTTCTTTCTTATTTTTTCTTTTATCATTTACTTTTGTTTTTGTCTCTTATTTAAAAGAATATGTAAACAATAATCAGTTTATTTTTCTTTAACTAAAGGAAATGTAAAGACTTATCTGTTTGTGTTTTTTTTCTGATTTGTGTTTTTTTATATCCGTAAACACTTTTAAATTCATGATTTTATTTCAAAATTTAAAAAAAAACAATTCCTAAACCTTTTTAAAATTTTGAACATTTTCCAACTTGGCGTTTTTCTTCAAATTTATGATTTTTTAATTTCGTGAACATTTTTAAATTGGTGAACGTTTTAAAACTTCATAAGTATTTTAAAATCGTCTTAATTTTTTGAATTAGTATTTTTTTTGAATTTGTGAGCATTTTTAGTTTTTTTATGTTTACAAATTCGTGAATATTCTTTATGTTCGTGAACATTTTTGTAACTCGTGAATTTTTTTAGTTTGTGAATACTTTTAAATTCACGAACGGTTTTCAAATTAGAGTTCCAATTCGTGAGTATTTTCAAAATTTACGATTTTTTCAAATTTGTGAATAGTTTATCAAATTCATAAAGTTTTTAAAAATTCTTAAGCTTTTAAATAATCCGTTAAACATTTTTAAATTCATGGACATATTCGAAATTAAAATAAAACCAACCAAAAAAACCCGGCGGTAATATATACAATGCAAACAATTAAATCCACTGCTAGGCATCGGTCGGTCTATCTGAATCGCTTGATCTGTCGCCACATGGGCTGTTAGATGAAGCAGGTCAGCGCCATTGTATTGTCAGCGAACATGATTGTTGTGGCCACCTACTACTATAGCACACCTGGCTATTGTGGTGAACAATTTAAATAAATCCAGTACATTCGTTGAAAAGATGTGATTTTAAAAAAAAAAACTTGCGAACAGTTTTCGAAAATTTCATGAACATGTTTACAAAATTTTGTGAACATTTCTTTGGAGAAATTGAACATTTCTTTAAAACACAACATTTATTTATATTTTTAACATTTCTTGAAAGTATGATATTTTTTCAAATTTCAAACATTTTTTTCAAACATGAACATATTTTGAAAACATATGTTTTTTATAACAACATGCTTTTTTAAGTTTGTGAACATATTTTGAAAGCTCAAACTTGTTTCCAGTTTGAATATCTTTTGAAATCGCAAAGTTTTTTTCAAATATGCGTTTTTATGAAAAAGCAAATATTGAAACAAAAAGGAAGAATAGAAAAAAAATGACAAAAAAGAAGAAGTTAAAATTAAATCGTTTTAGGAACCTTCGAGAAGATTCCGAAAACTGGTCGGCAACTGTCCGAAAGGTTAGGTTCCCAAAACTAGGTGGGTCGCACGTGTAATACCCTCAAGTGGACCGTGCCATTTACAGATTGATGTGCACTCTTCGCGCCATACAAAAATTCAGAGCCCGTGCAAAAAAGCCGTCTGAGCTCATGTTTTCATTGGTTTATAAATATATTAGTACTACAAAAACACTACTATATCAAATTGTCTAGCTTTGACGAGACAAATTTAGTTTCCAAATTAGTTACTCCAGAATCTGATTTGTACTATATAGCAAAAAGTTATACACCAAAATATGATTGATTCCAAATTCAATTTTCATGTCCCTCAAATTATCCATATTAGATAAGAAAATCACTCCAACTCATAGAAAAAGATAAGAGAATCATAGATTTAAAGCTGAGATTAGTTATGAGAGGGAATGTCCTATTGAGAAGACGTCGTGTGCCGTGGTCGCTCATGGTGGTGATGCCTTACCTAATAATCATATCAATGCTGGACGATTGCAGTGATCGATTGGGGTTTTGTAAGGGGTAGACTAACCGAGCACTTGAGATGTGTGAGCATTTCTTTACATTGTGTAAGCATTTTCTAAAATGTATGAACCGTTTCTTTGAGATGTGTGAGCATTTCTTTGAATGGAACAATTTTTTTAAAGTTGCACAGACATTTTTTTAGATTGTGTAATCATTTTAAAGAAATGTCAAAATATTTTTTGAAACACGTGATTTTTTTTAATGTTGCAACCAATTTTTTTGAATGCTATCAATATTCTTCAAAAGTTGCATGAACATTTTTTACACTACCTGGATATTTTTATATATGATTTTAACACCTTTAAAAATGTAAGTAATTTTGAAATATCTATTTTTTGAAATACAAAAAGAAGAAGCAAAATGAACTTGTACGTCATGCAGAGGCGAGGAGACGATCGTGCTCGCTGCAGGTGAGCTATAGACACACCCATTTGCCTATTCTTACACACAAGAGGGGGCCCACTGAAATCACTAATTAATTAAGGGTATGCAATCTAGGAGTTTTTCTTATTTATTTTCTTGTAGATTAATTTTTCCAAAACATTTTATTTATTAAACCATGCGTCTAAATCACGAGCAATTTTCACCATTGAATTTCCCGCGGCTAGATCTTCAAAACTAGATCCCATGTTAATAGGTTTTGACAAATTTTTTCATTTCACAAAAATCTGGAATAAAAAACCCTAAAACAGAAAAAGCCGAAAACTGAAGAAACCGGAAACAAGAAAAACCCAAAAAAGGGAAAAACCAAAACCAAAAAAACCCACATAAGCACAAATTTTCTTTTTCATGTTTTCGAAAGCACAACTATGCTTTTCTCTTTTCTGGAAGCACATATGTGGTTCTCGTGAAAGCACTGCTCTCCGACCCCTCTCCCTCCCTCAAAAATTCCACCTAAACCTAGGGAAAACCAAGCAAAAACCAAAAGACCGATAAAAACCCACCTGGAAAACGTGTTTAGAAAAGGAAAGATGAAACTGAAATCCCATGGGTACATGACACGCGACAGCTATCGGGCACACCACTTGGTGCCCTCCTAGGCCAAGAAACTAACCTATGCAAAAACTCTCCAAAGGATACCCATTATTAGCTGCTCCCGATTTCTTGTTTTCCTTTAGACGCCCAAGAGGCTAGCAAGATGCACCAAGTGCACGGGCTTTAAAAGCCGACCAGACCACATGACATGAGTTGTGCGTCGGTTACTTATCCAATGTTTAATCCATTTGTGGGCCGGTCTCTCCAAGCACTAAAAAATGGTTAATGCACATGTAATGGTTGTATTTAAAATTTCATCTTGCAAAGATTTATACCACGGACAAGATGTCTAGATTTGATTGTAATTCTTAGTTGTAGGAATTACTTTGTAATTTTTTTGATCATGTATTCAAAGCAGTTCACTTGTAATGGTTGCGAGTATGAATAAGGTTACATGTTCAAAAATAAACCAAACATCTTCACAAAATACTGTAACTTGTATCAACATAAAAAACATTTAGTTATTAATATTAGTTGAGTGATTTCCCTAAAAAAAATCAAGTAGCTCATGGATAACTCGAAGGTGCAATTTTTTTATCATACGTAATCCACAACTATTCATATTACGTGCTGGGCACCAACCAAGAGGAGGCGGGGCTCTCTCCAAATCATTCCGAAGAGCCGAGATCGCACAAAGGAAAAATTAGCTAGCTCAGCATGTTTGCTCCTTTAGGCTATTTAAATTCCGTGGGTGTTGTAGCTACCGAGAGCACAACAGTTAATTATGTCTCTCCTAGAAGTTGGTTATCAACTTCTCATTTTGTTTTAGGATTCTTCTTTTTTGTGGGCCATTTCTGGCATGCAGGAAGAGCCCGAGCTGGCCCATACCCCCCTAGCCTTTACTCTCTTGTTTCGGTGGTCGGGCTCTACCTTTTTTCCGTCTCTTGGCTAGTTTGTCTTCCTTTTCTTTTTGAGGGTAACGTCAGAACCTCTCTTTCTAAGTTATGTTTTTTTATTTTTATCAATTTCCATTCGTTTAGTACGAGATCGAATTCAAGAACGATTACTGACTACTAAACTCTGGTTTTGTCTTTTTGTTATAGAAATTTAATAATTCTTTATTAAAGTATAAAGAAAACAAATAACTATTGCTTATTGGAAATCCTTTCTTATTTTCAACCAGACTAGATTTTTATGATATAATATAATTTCTAACTATATAATTTATACACAAAAATACCCTAAGGGCTTATGCACTCTACTCGTAAACGAGCGTTAGAGCTTTTTGAGCAAGCGAGCAAAGCTTTCCTTGAGCTTCCCCCTTCACTCACCCCAGAATTGCATTTCCGCTTCATTGGATACCCAGCTACCTATCCCTACGAAAAAGCAAGCCTACTTACTACATGTTTTCCTCTATTGGTAAATACGCATATACTGACCTACTCCCATGCATATCTTGCATCGATCAAATTCAGAGTGCTGCCTTTACTTCATCTGCCCTGAACGGAGCCAAGAAGCTTGCGTTCATTCCTTCCATTACTCGCCTGTTTACTTTCCCCGGTAGCTCAGGACCGGGAGATCCTACCTTGGGTTATGTTTGACAGGGATGGTCAGTGGATTTCTATTGGTTTCGAAGGAGGATAGTGATGCATTGGGGAAGGCTCGAAAGGTTATTCGATCCATAACTATTCGGGTTACGCATGGATACATCCCATGGACGAAAAGCAAGACCCATACCTACCCATACTAATCGATTTACACATGGATACATCCCATGGACGAATAGCACGATGAAAACCCTATGTATTCGGGTTTGGTGCCCATGGACACTTATTCCCATTTATATCATATGCCATATATGGTTCATGAATACTAACGTTTGGCCGTAGCGAAGCACCGGTGTAATGCTAGTAAAATTAAAACGTGGTTTGGACATCTTTTTTTGAACACTAGAAGACACCAATGATGAGCTAGATGAGAAAAAACCAATGAGACAAATATGACAAACTGGGATACCAAAGTTGGAGAAATAGTAACCATGGTGGTAGAAGATGAAAATTTAAAGATCAAAAGTATATAAGTCTTTAAGCTTATTAACATAAGTTGTGACGCCCCCAATTCGATCGTACACTAATCATACACACAAATGTGTACGATCAAGATCAGGGACTCACAGAAAAATATCACAACACAACTCTAGACACAAATAAAATAATACAAACTTTATATTACAAGTCAGGGGCCTCGAGGGCTTGAATATATAGCTCGATACACAAGAGTCAGCAGAAGCAGCAATATCTGAGAACAACCATAAGTTAAACAAGGGTGCCTTAAGAAGGCTAGCACAAAAGCAACACGATCGAAGAGGCAAGGACTCCTACCTGGGACCTCCTAACTACTCCTGGTCGTCGGCGGTCTCCACGTAGTAGTATCTGTCAGCGGTGGCATCTAGCTCCAGGGATCCATCATCTGGTTGTAACAACCGGAAAGACGAAAGAAGGGGGAAAAGGGGTAGCAAAGCAACCGTGAGTACTCATCCAAAGTATTCGCAAGCATCAGATCTATACTAAGTATGCATTGGTAGCAAATGAAAGGTTTGTATCTGTGGACTGAACTGCAGAATGCCAGAATAGAGGGGGAAGGCCTAGCCTATCAAAGACTAGCATCTTCAAGCAGCTCCAAGCATCTTGCAGCATGTAGAGGAGTAAATAATAGCATTTTAATATTAAACAAGCATGTTGTAACATCAACGCCCAGAGATCCTTCCCCGAGTCCCTACTGGAAAGCAATCTCAGAGCCACATATCCATCACATATCTCAAGTATCCATTTCTAGTTATATAAGATCAGGATACAAGTCTGAACGTCCATTACCGTGGACACAGTATTCGAATATATAACTTCCCTGCAGGGATGCACCACGTTACCCAACACGCTCGATCACTCTGGCTGGACACACCTTTCTGGGGTCAATGCTCGACCTCGGAAGATCAACACGTCGCAGGCCTACCTAGGCTCAGCAGAGAGGTCCCCGCCGGTCTACATCCTAAGCACTCCGGGGTCTTGGGCCCATCGCCCGCAGCACTCCAGGTCGTTGCGTGCATGGTGAATACCAGCACCGCCTTGGATGGCCAACAGGATCCGACCGTGCCGCACTGCTGAACTGGACGTTTGACAAAGCTTCGGCTGATACTGTGACGTCGAGGCCCATAACTATTCTCGCGTGATGGTTAGTGTGTAAAGGCAAGAGGCCAACTCGGAACAAATACCCAAACCTGTTAGTGCATTGGGGGCTCGCGGAGACGAGCAGATACTCACGATAATGTGACCCCGTTACCCCGTCTCGTGGACTTACGGCAAGGGCCCAGACTGCCTGTCCATGACACGTGGAAAACTCGCGGGTGCTCTACGGGCCCGCCCGACTTTCACATCAACTCGCGGGTACCTCTCAGGGCCGACCCGACTTCAACAATGGTCTCAAGTAAAGTCCGGGTAACCGCGTGTCCAAACATCAAGGGGAAAACCCGAGGAATCACCCTCGGAGGATTCCACTCAATGTAATCATCAAGGTGAACGTAAGAGGAACCACCCTCGAGGTTCACAATTGAGGGGTTGCATGACAGAGTCGTATCGGAAGTGGTTAAGGAGGAATCACCCTCGATGACCATGACCGAATAGCTACACTACAAAGATCTCATCAGGAGTGACGTATGAGGTATCACCCTCGACACTCGATGGTAACTCTGCAGAGTCGAGCAACAAAAGGGGCGTGATGTGATGTGAGGTTTCGGCCTCTGGTTGTCGATCATGTTGATCGAGGCGTCGATGATACCAGGGGCAACAAGGACAAGTGGGGGTCACTGATGGATCACTAACCAACCTATACTAAGAAGTTTAGGATAAGCAAGTAAGGTACAACAGCAGGTACAAAAGCAGGCTATGCATCAGGATAGGAGCAATCAATTACAGTAGCAAAATCTAATGCAAGCATGAGAGAATGGAATGGGCGATATCGGGATGATCAAAGGGGGGGCTTGCCTAGAAGCTCCGCTGAAAGGGAAGAAGTGTCGTCGGTGACGTAGTCGATCACAGCGGTAGCATCGGTCTCAGGTCTACCGGAGAGAAGAGGGGGAAGAAACAGTAAATACACGACAACATAAGCATAACAAGACAATAAGCGGTGGTAGAGGTGTTCTAACACAGTGCTAGGCGATACTGGCGAAGGGGGAAACATCCGGAAAAGTTTTCCCGGTTCCGGACATGTGTCAGACAAATGAACCGGAGGGGAAAGGTTGCATGTTCGCTATGCTAGGAATGTGTGGCAGACGAACGGAGGGCTTATTTGGATTCGTCTCGTCGTTCTGAGCAACTTTCATGTACAAAGTTTTTCGATCTGAGCTACGGTTATTTTTCTATGAATTATCAAAGTTTAAACATTATTTTAAAACTATTAATAATTCTAAAAAAGAGTTATTGCATCAGCACAACGTCAGCAGTCAACGGGGCGTTGACTGGTCAAACTGAGGTGGGGGACCCACCTGTCATTGACTGTTCCTAAGTAGCAGACTTAATTAAACTAATTAGGTTGTTAGTTAGTTAATTAAGAAAATTAATTAATTATTCTACTAATTAATTAATTAGTTTTTTAACTTTTATTTTTTAAAAGATTTTGGGGGTGGGCCCGACTGTCATAGGCCGGGGGGCAACCGGGCAAAACGGGTGCGGGCGCCCGCCCGCATGTCTACGGGCGTGCGGGCGCTGGAGTCGGGCTTAACGGGCGGCGGGGCGGGACAGACCCGCCACGACTCGCGTGCACACGCCCGAGGCGTGGCCGCGGCCAAAGCGCGCCGCGAGCGAGCATGGCGCGGCGGGGCGGGGCCTGCAGTGGCCGGAGGCGGGAAGGGCCATGGAGGCGCGACAGAGGAGGGCGGAGTCGAGCGTGGCAGAAGGTAGCAGTGGGGCGTGAGGGTCGACAAGCAGCGCGACGGACTGTGGTGGCGGACAGCAGGGGTAGGGGCGGCGCGAGCAGGTGCAGCCTATGCGTCGCGGGGAGGCGGGACGGAAGGAGGCTCGCAGGCGGGGCAGTGGGAGGGCGGCGGCCACGGCGATGCGGCGCAACGACGGCGGGCGAGGCCGCCGCGGGTCGCAGGGGAGAGAGGAGAACGACTGGGATTGCTCACCCGCGTTGAAGGGGAGGCCCGATGCAGGGGGAACGCGACGGCGGGAGCGGCGGGGGGGGGGGGGGGGGGGGGGGGGGGCTGAGGACGAGGCAGTGACGACAACGACCTCGAGGCGCAGCGGTGCGGTGTCGGACGGCGAGGTTCGCAGGCGACCGATGGGAAGGTGTCGAGGAAGGCGAGGCAGACGACGTCGAGTAGCACGAGGCGGCGTCGAGATCGAGTGGGGGCGGCGTCGGGCTCGATCAAGATGGGATCGGGAGAGAGAGACCAGGGGAGAGATGGGGGAAGTGGGCCAGCCTAGCCGACCGACTGGATGGCTAGCTGAGCCACGAGGCCCACTAGGGGGGAGGGTTGGCCTTTCCTCTTTTTTATGTATATATATAAAAAACTTTTCTGTTTTATTTATTTTAAAGCAGATAAACATTTTATAAAAAAAGTTGTCTCCTCACAAATATTATTCAAAGATTAAATTCAAGAACTTGAACATTTTAGTTTTCATGTTTGGCGAATTAGAATTTTTGACTTTAAAATTGAGTTTGAAAATGAACAGTGATTTGGATCAAGTGAGGATTAGCATCAATAATGTGATGACATGGCACCATTAGTAGGGGTTTACTGTAGCTTAATTATCTGGGCGTCACACATAAGTGCTCCCTGCAAACTTATTTTTCAAGAGGCCAAAGATAAAATCTGTAAATGGATAGTCCACACATTTTCCATATATATTCTTGAGATAATCAAAATATACATTCTTTCATGAAAAAAAAAATACAATTTGCGCTCTTTTAGAAAGATAATAGCCTTCTTTTGGCCCAATAAGATAAATATCTTAACAAATTATTTAAAAACACAACACCAAGGGATTTATTCCATGCACAAACCAATATCATCGCCGCAACCTTGCCACCATTATTATGCATTGCATATGCTAACTACTCCTTCTTGGCTTTACACTCCGCTACTCTTTCCTCTGTGACCTTTAGGGCTTCTCCATATATGCTCACCAGCTGAAAACCAGTTTCATTATTATGAGTAACGACATATCAATTATGCTTTCATCAATGATCATAAAATAAATACACATAGGCCGAGTTTCATTATTGTGAATTTTATTCTTACTTTATCAATTTCTTCAAGGGTTATTATCAGTGGTGGGGACATCGCTATCAAGTTCCCAAGAACCTTAACCACCATACCACGTTTCTTACACTCCGCCCCAAATGTTTCACCTATGCCTGAAAAATGGCAAACAGAATCATTGGAACTTACTATGTGCGGATGTACAGTAATAGGCCGAGTTAATGATGCATGTTCAGATGAACAAAAGGCTTTTACTTGCCCTACAAATATAGGGGCCGAATCTCATGTTGGAAATATAAACAACAATATAATACGTTGTTCCATTCCGCAGACCACCATCAATATGCTATTGACATATATCTGATGTGGAGACGTGTGCACATCACAAGATAATTGTACATGGAAGGAACATATAAATCATATGAATTCACAAATTTATAAATCCTTTAATCACAACCCCTGAAATTTAAAAACAAAATGAGACTTGTGTGACATGAACGAACAAAAGTGCACTAGTATTTTGTGTAGCACCCAAGTGAATCAAAATCACCCAAACATAATTCTCGGTTGGTCACACTAACATAGGTCACTATATTCGGGATTTACCTCCTTTCCATGGAAAATTAAAGGAAACTTGATGAGTTACCCTGGGTTCAAATTTTACTCTCCCAAAAAAATGGCTTGCTTTTTGTCCAAGAACATGGTTAGGCTTTACTCCCTCCTTTTAGCATTACAAAGCCAACACACATTTTGACATTTATATTCACCATCAATTAAACCAATAATATATAAGTTGTTGGGCATAAAAAATCCTTCAATTGGAAACATTTTTCAAATGCGAATTCAATATATATTTTATATGGCATATAGTTATTGATTATTACGCAAGTTGATGATCAATGTTGGCCTCAAAATGCCTGTGATCCTTGTAAACACAAATGATGTAGTACTAACTTGGCATCTTAGCCTACTAACACAAGTCTTCAATTTAAATAGTTGGCATGTATTTATAAGCTAAAGCTTTGGTGAAATACACATAACATATTTTCTACCCTAAGGACACACGTTCTTAGTTATCATCGTGCTAAAACCCACATGACATTTGAGAAAAGGCGATACATGGCTAAATATGAGCATGTAGCTACTAGTACTTACCCCACTCAAAAGGGAATAAATCATATGGTGATTTGTTGTCAGTGAACTCTGTTGCTATCAGCAATCCTACACCACGCGTCTGCATACAAGAGCGCATAGATAAGCCACGTTGTTACATGTTTAATAAGGTAGGTAATTTGTGCATGATGTATGGGAGTATTAGGTGTAACTTGGAAATGTTTGAAAAATATGAACATGTAGATGAATACCTCCCCAATAATTGGACTTTTGGCTGCAAAGGCCTTGATCCCCTCCTGGAATCTTTGTGCAACATGTGCTACATGACCAGGAATATCTCTTTCCCTAGCACCAACAATTTTGCAAAACATTCATTAGAAAAAGGTCCCTATAGTGGCTACATATGTTTTGAGAACAAAAAGGGAGTGTACCGATAAATTTTTAATGCTTCTAAAGCCACAACACATGAAACAGGATGTCCAGAGTATGTAAATCCATGAGCAAATGTACCTGTGATAAAAGGCAATAGCTCAACATGTCTTCATTTCTTAAAACTATATACAGATAAAATGATTACTTCATATAAAACTTACCAAGCTTATTGCTATGAGAATAAATTACATCTGATATTTCCCGGCTAACAAGTATTGCTCCAATGGGGGCATATGCAGAAGAAAGAGCCTATCACAACGAATTGACAATAATCATCTTGTATCAGATCACAAATATTCAGTGGTACTGGTAGCTTGGTACCAGAGAACTCACCTTTGCCAAGGAAACAAGATCTGGTTTGATGTCATACAAATCAGATCCAAACATAGCCCCCAACCTTCCAAATCCTGTAATGACCTGGAATGGATAGTGGTAAGTTTAATACTTCCCCCCCAAAAAAAGAATAGTATTGTTTCTTCAACACCCTATGCCTCACTTGTTGAGATATAAAACATCAACATACCTCATCAACTATGAAAAGGATGTCATGCTTCTTAACAACTTCTTGAATCTGTTGACAAACAACCGAACAACACATAATGAACATGCATAATGCAATTTTGATGTCTAATGAATAGTAAAACAACACTAATGTTAGCAACTCTCTGAGCAACTATAATTTTTTTCCACATATGGATAATCTTAGTTTGATATTTCAAGGTGACATTAAGTAAATGAATTTATATGGATTTCTACATGGAAAATACAACTTTGTCTTAGAACATGCAGAAGTACCTTCTCAAAATATGTTTTTGGAGGCAGGATGACACCACCAGCACCAATCACAGGTTCAGCAATGAAGGCAGCAATCTAAGGGGAAAATAGATATGATTAGCAAAGTGTGATATCAGTTATAAGATTTGAGAGAGCTCTACCGTGTCTGGTCCTTCTTTGAGGATAAGATTCTCTAAATTATTGGCAAGTCTAGTTGCAAATTCTTCTTCCGTCTCACCTGTCACCCACAAAAATCAATTCATCAGAAAAGTGCACTAGGTTAATCATAGATCAAAGTTTTGAGGAGTACCAGGGAGGTGAAAACGCCAGTAGTGAGGGCAGTCTGTGTGTAGAACAAAATTTCCTGGCAGATCAAAGTCTTGGTGCAACGTAGGAAGACTAAAATGGATAAGGAATCAACAAAAAAAATCCAATATGAGCTAATGATTTGAATAGTAAATTTCTTGCTTGGATATATTTTATTCCATTGTTCTTTTTCAAAAGAACAATACCCACCCAGATAGACTAGCTGATATGTATGTTGTCCCATGATACCTGCAATAAACATTAAACATATTAAAAGCGATTTCTTACAATAACATCACAAGTGTATCGATATGACCGTGTTGGATGCATTTCTTTGAGCTCTATGAAGATTGCTATTTATAGAGGATCAATTAATAGAAATAACCATGGATATGTAACATCACGGAAGCAAGTGGGAAAAACATAAATTAGAATAAAGCAAAGCTAGATTTTGGTGTGAGGAACACAAGTTGATAAACAATATGTATCTTACGATTGTGATCGTGCAATGATTTTCTTCTTCTTTGGCCTCCCCAATGCATTGTTATAATACCATACTAGCTTGACCTACAAAAGAATTGAATAAAAAAATGAAACTGGCGTTATGAGAGCAACAAATCAGGGGAATGAACACAATATAATGTTCATAAGATCTGTATTTATTACGTCTCTTCCATGCAAAACATGTAAGCAAAGGACATGAACATAATGTGTAGGAAAGAAACTAGATATGTAGTGACATTCTAGGAAAAGTACAACCAATAAACCAATTAGTAATGTACTAAATAGATGTAATATAGTAAATGGATGGAAATAGATACTATCCTAATATTTTATAATGTCCAATCCGTTGCTAGTTTGAGAAATATAAAGATACTATACTAATGCAGAGCATGATGTTTGAACTATATGCAAGTAACATGTAAACCTTACAAATTACAATCTTCCCTATCTACTGGAATGTTACAATATTTCATGAAACATACAAAACTTGTGAGTGATTGGCATTAAACTTATGTATACAAATATCTGTAAGATATATACATGTGGTAAGCCTTTTAGAAGTGAATCATGCCATCAGTAATATAATGTGCAAACCAATGTGTGGTTCTACAAGCCAATGATCACATATGTTACTTTTGGGTGAATTTTTTGCACATATCATCTTCATTTTCAATTATCATTTTAGCCTTAATCATTTCTACCATATCTCTCAACAATTCCCCTTTTTTTGTGTGCACAAATTCAATTTCGCACCTCGAAGTTTCAGACTGTAACTCAGACATTCTGGTATCTCTTTTAACTGATATAATTTTTCCTTGTGTAAACTGCAGGATCGGTTGGTACTTTAACAATATTACCTGAGAGTCATTTGCTTCCGAACCACTGCAGGTAAAGAACACTTTCCCCATTTGCCTGGCAGTGAAAATGCTAATAAGTTCGTTCGCAAGATCCTGCAAGTAGCAGCAAGGCTCCAATCATCAGTGTTTACAAACTTCCTTGATGTGTACAGCAGAACTAAGTTAGCCACCACTTGTTCCATATTTCATTAAGTTAGCCACCACCTGTTCCATATTTCATTGATGTTTCTGTAAGAACAAAATGAAATGAACCACCGATTGATAAAATGCTGAAAATTTACCAAAGAG
Organism: Triticum aestivum; assembly: GCF_018294505.1. Classification (NCBI taxonomy): domain Eukaryota; kingdom Viridiplantae; phylum Streptophyta; class Magnoliopsida; order Poales; family Poaceae; genus Triticum; species Triticum aestivum. The sequence continues at coordinate 472,292,977 of NC_057813.1, forward strand.
GGTCTTGTTGTATGATTATAAAAGGAGTGGTAGAAAGGCAGCTTGTTCAATTGCTCTGTTGCAGCTTTGACTAATCGAGGCTCACTACCACCTGTAAAATAGAATCAAGTGGTATATAAAACAAGCCTAGTTTGCAGCCCATTATTCATTACCCTCTCCGTTGGAATATGGAAGGCATACAAGCCTACCTTTGACAACTAGTTCAATAATATTCTTCATTGTATTGCATAATTTAGTCCACTTTATTCATTTTGAAAATAATATTTTCTAAGACCGTGGCTCATACTTAGAACAAATAATTATGTAGAATTTAGCAGTTAAAGTTAAACACTGAAAAAACATGGCTGCATATACTATAAACTCGATGCACTTGATGCATGCCATCCGACAATTTCCTTTTGCTAATGCCATATAAGCTTGAAAAATAGATAAAATGAGAAAACTAACTACAAAATGGAAACCGGGGTTAAAGCAAGTTGTTAAGCTAAAGAATGGCAGTACAACAAATATTCAACCAAAGAGTTCAATCGTATAAGGATGTTCTTCCTATCACAGAAGCCAAACTCTAGGACGTATCCAATATTAACTAACTAGCTAGCATGCCAATCTTGTCAGAGAGGCACAACGTCAACATCCGCAAGTTACAAATATCTTTATGCTGGATCTGCATATATAACTTTTAATCCATCCAAACTAACTTAATGAATCAATTAGGAAATTCTCTTACTTTTTTGCGCAAGAGAATAGATATTTTCTTCCCATCCCCATACGCACACTTCCTCCCCTTGTCTCCCCTCTCCACCATCAGGCCAAACTCAAAGACTAGCCTAATGGGTGAGGACGACCCCACATTATATGTTCTGCTCCCCATCATCAGTTTTTGATGTGGGACTAAACCAAACTAAAAATTCATTGGTGCACTTGTTGTTCGTCAAAGAATTATAAATGCACATCCAAAAGCATGCACATATACCTAAAGCTGTAGACAATAATCCTGCAAGGGCATCCAGATACTTGTTTCCGTTGGCATCATAAATATAACAGCCCTGCATATATACGTAGCTTAATAAGAATACTTGCTACTACCTCTATTCAGAGCCAAAGGACATCCTAGTACATCTTATGTCAGCCTTCTTTCAGTTAAATGATTTACTAATAAAAAAACCGGTTACTCAAGGGAAAACAGTATCATTAGATTTGGGATGCAAAACAAGTTCAAAATTATAATTCTGTAAATTAATACTGACATATTCATACAATACTAGAAACCCTCCCTCACCATTACAGTTTTATCCTAACAAAAAGAATCCCTTCGGGTTAGATAAAAACAACAGGTAATAAAATACCTCTGCCTTGCCTTTATACAAACTTGCAAGGATTATGTGCCACACCCAGAGTCCAACTACTATCTACTAAAGGTAAACTAAAGGTAAACTGCACGCGGAATCCCCCCACCCCATCGGTTTCCTCCAATTGTTATACCGGCATACCACCTTTTCATTTTGAGCAATCCCGCCATTTAACTTTGTTGCCAGTGGATGATAATAACAGTATGTTGCTCTTTCTGGAGTTACATCGAGAAACAATCTTAATGTACTAGTTGCACAACTAAAAGGCGCCAACTCTATTCCTACTGGCACATTTACTAAAAAATATTATGTATAAAGATATACTTCCATAATATTGTGTTATTCGGTGGAAAAAAGATATTAGTTGTCACTTATGCTTGTGCGAGAAGAGAATCGGTGTAGAAACATTTGTGTTTTTGTTTTAATGCACGTGGAACATCTATGTATGAAGAAAGTTTATATTATCGCTCTTTTATTTCTTTGTCATCATTCATCAATATTTAGTTATGCTCGATGTTCATGTCCACTACCTTTTTGAACATCACAACATCTATCTGGTTGCAACACACGAGCACCTTACTAGTAATGTTAAGTATAACCAAGCTTATTTTATAGCAGCACCCAAACCAAACACCACTCTCTCTTCTCCATAAGCACAACAGTGCCATGCATCGTCCATCTATTTCCCCTACCGACTTTTCCCTTGAAGGTTTATTAGGAAACCATTTACCTAAGGTGTTCCTAGTGAATTTACCATATGATTTCTTTTTGAGGATTTATGGTATTCACATAAAAAGGAAATGTTTAAAGTTGCTGGTTGAAAACAATGTCTGTATATATATCTAAAGCATCATCCCTTATCCTCAAAAAATAAAGTAAAACATCATCCGTTTAGACGTTCCAAGAGAAATAAACCAAAGCAATGCCATATGTGCGCATATAGACCTCAGATCTCTCGATAATCAATGTCGGCGAGATTGCGGTCTGCCATCCGGCTGTGAACGGTGCCAGCATGGCATGCTCCTTATCAACCCTAGTGAGAACAAAATAAGTAAATCATTAGAAACCTGTAAATAATGTAGATCATGCATGCATAACGGCTACACCTTTAACCATATTTCTTATCATACCCATGTTGTTGAACAGAGTCTGACCGTTCGGAAGCCACCTGATCGGCCGAGGCATCTGACTGGAGTAGGCCACGAGGAGTCTCCATCTTCCCCAAGATGAATGTTGGATCTCGCAAGAGTACTTGGAGTAACACATGAGGGGACGCTCACCTATATATAGTGTAGCAACAGACTTGCTAGTTGGCGAGCGCAGCCTGCCAGCAATTTCGTCAAACGTCGCGACGTAGATAGTCTCTGTCTGGTATCTACGCCCACGGCACCGCGGCCTTATCCTTGACCAGCTTAACCGCGATCAAGCCGTTACGTGCACGTGATTAACACTGCTGGCCGCCGCCGCTTGACGTCTTCCGATCTTGCTGTTCCGCTCCACATCTTCCAGATTGACGGGGAGAAAATTCTACGGCCCTGTTTGTTTCATAAGTCTTAGGACTTTTTTAAGTCCTAACTTATAAATCATAAGTCCCTATCTGTTTGTTTACAAGGATTTATAAGTTCCGAGTCCCTACCTGTTTGTTTACGGGAACTTATAAGTCCATGTTGCACCGCTGCAACGAGGCTCAGGAGAGGGCCTATCCGGCGATTGGAGGCACCGCTGCAACGAACCGAGGCAGAACGAACCGAGGCGGGACGACGACGGGGCAGCGAACCGAGGCAGAACGAACCGAGGCGGGGCGACGACGGGGTGAGAGGCGGGGCGGTGACGGGGCGAGAGGCGGGGCAGCGACGGGGCGAGAGGCGGGGCGGCGGCGGCGATTGGACCGAGAGGCAGGCGGCGTGCGGGGAACGAGACTGGAGCGACGCGGGGTAGGTCCGGCCCGGGATAAGTCCCAATAAGCTCCTCCCTGAGAGTCTTATTTGATAAGTCCCAAATCACCACAATAAGTCCCAATAAGTCCCTTGTGTTTGGTTTAGGTGGGACTTATAGGGACTTTTTTAAGTCCCTAAACCAATAAGTTCCTGGAAACAAACACCCTCTAAGGCCACCGCTACGGCAAATGACGCCGCTCCCAAGTACCACTTACCAGTTACAAATGCACACCATGTTTAGTATTTCATCCATAAAGAAATATAAGAGCGTTTAGATCACTACTTTACGCTTTTATATTTCTTTATAGAGAAAGTATTAGATTAATGTCGACTAGTCGAGTTTACGCAACCGACTACGTCCACATCATCATCAACTAATGATGATGTACCTCCATATCTTGTCTCGGTCGCGCTTCCCCACTTTAGTTTGCCTTCTTCGAATGCAAGCCCAACGATAGTTTCTAAGCGGCGTCTTTCTCTTTAATGATTCTCCAAACTAACTCGTCATCGATGAAGGAGTGCACAACCACATACTCCATATGTACAACATGCTACGTCCATTGCATTGGAAAACTTGTGTAAAACACTAAGAAAATCTTGCAAATTGATTAAGTAATATTTGTCCGTGGTGTAATTTCCTAAATTCATTTTTGGATAGTACAACATCATGTCTGGCATGTCGATTCAGTCAAAATGGACATATGTTTTGCCTAACTCGTAGTTCGAGCGGAGACGATATGAAGTAAATGAATTGTGAGTTTGATGACTTGATGATATTAGTGATGATATAGTCCCATGCAAGTTTTCCCTGCAGGATTGAATTGCTCATTTTGTCCCATAAGAGCAACTCCAATAGGGCGACCTATTTTGTTCGCCTGCGTTCGTTTGGGTCGGCGCGGACAAAAGTCGAGGACCAACGCGCCGACCCAACCCAAATCGCGCCCGTGCCGACGCATTTGCGGCCAAAATGCGGCGGCGCGGACGCGTCGCGTGTCTCCTCGGTGTGCGCCGCAGTCTCACTTGGCGGCCACCAAACTACCGCCCGTTGTCTAATTTATGACGACCACCGACAGCGGGCCCACTAGTCAGCCAGTGGAAGCGTTTTTTTTAACCCACGCGTGCGGCGGGGGGGGGGGGGGGGGGGGGGGGGGGGCGGCCTCATCCACTTCCGTCCACATCTGCCCCCCACCACCCCATGTGCTTCCTCGCTGGCGACACCCCCAAACCCTTAGCAATGGGCCTCTTCGGCAGCAGCGGCGGCAAGGGCAAGTGCACCCTCGGCGCCTCATCCTCCCATGCTCCTCCTTCCTCTCCTCCTCCTCCGCCGGCGCGTGTCCGCCCAGGTTGCTGTCGTCTGCACATCTTGGTGCACCAAGCGCGGTGGCACTGGGAGTACAGGCAGCCGTTGCCTTACCCCGACGTGACGCTGCCGCACCATTGGCACCTCGATCCACACCGGATCCCGGTGCCGGCGGTTCCGCGGACACAACTGGCGCATGGCGAGGAGGTGCGCAGGCACTGGGCGCAGCACACGCCGGCGCAGCGACGGATGCCCGAGTACGCCGCCGACTCTCCCAACTGGGAGACCTGGTTTTCCCTCGAACACGAGGAGCAACGGAGGCTAGGCGTCGACGCCAACCCACAGTTACCACCGCCGGCCCGTGGGTAAAGCCGGAGGAAATGGAGGCGGAGGCGGAGTACCAAGCAGCCTTCGAGGAGGCCCTGCAGCACGCGCTGGAGGCTAGCCGGCTCGAGGAGGATGCACATTGGGATGGGTTGGAGCAAGCCTTTGCCTTGTCGGTGGCGGGGGACTCCGTCCACACCCTGCTCTTTGTCCCGCCTCCGCCACCGCCGCCGCCCGTCGTCGAGCCCAAGCCGGATCTGGAGCCGAAGCGGAAGCGCTCCCCGCCTCCACCCACTTGGCCGGAGGAGGCCTACACGCGGACCGGCGAGTACCGCGAGTGGGTGAGCGCGCCTCCGGTCCACTACACCGCGACGCCGGAGGAGGAGGTGGCCCACCTTCAGCGCTGGAAGGCGCACTGGCTCGCCCAGGAGGAGGCCGGCAGCGAGCGGCAAATGCGTTGGGAGCAGCTGCTGCAACGCAACACGGAGGCACTGCGGCTTGAGGAGGAGGAGGAGGAGCACGCCCGGCGGGCCGCAATGCCGTCGCCCTAGCAGACGCCGGAGCAGGCTGCCCTGGCAGCGTACCAAGCGGCGTTCGTGTGGGCTAGCCCTGCTCCCATCTTCATCGACCTCACCGGCGACGATGGCGATGGCGAAGTCAAGGGCAAGGGCAAAGCGGACGACGTCCAGGGCAGCGTGCGGGCGCATACTTTTTTTATATTTTAATTAATGTTTAATTAAGTTTAAGTGGACTTTGATCAGCGGTTGACCGGCCACTTAATGTTTAAATATGTTTATTTCTGCGACCTGTTCCTTTTACACCGGCAGATTTGGGCCAGCCTTCCGTTGGACGGTCAAACCGACTCATTTAAAAATACGGACACACACGTCCGCCCGGCCAAACCAAACGGATGAAAAACGGACAAAGCACGGGTCCATTTGAGTTGCCCCGTTGGAGTTAACTACTACTCTGTAAATCATAGTGTCATTCTGACTACATAGGATCAACAGCAGAAATTTTCATCCAATGTGGGTGAGTGCAAATTTAAGCCTGGCGATAAGTTCATCAGTGCTGTCATTTTCCACACTAATTCATCTCTCGAAACATGCTCTATCACCCCGCTTTTATAAATAAAGCACGAACCAAGGTAAATGGCCAAACCATACAGGGTAGTGAGACAATCTTCTTACAAAGCAGATCGCCAAATAACCAGACACCATAAAACACACGTGACTACACTGCAAAAAAAAGAACATAGGAAGGCCTTGAGACAATGTCACGTCACCCCCTAGGACACCTAAACTCCACGACAACATACCCAGGAGGGAAATCAACGCTAAGCATCGCTGCTGCTGAGTCTGAAACGAACAATGGTCTTCATTCGGAACCTTGGCACCAAGAGAAGAACCACAACAATGTCCTCAACTGGAGAGCGACACCCGCGTGCGTTGCTGTCGTCTGCGCCAAAGCACTGAGCTTTAGCTCGATATCTCACTTGTGCCACCATGAGGCACATAGGACAACCATGACTAGCCCATACTTCCAGATCAAGATCTAGGCATCACCACCACCATCGACATAGAGCAAGCCCGAGCCACCCATAGCTACACCCCTCGCCACCCACACGACAAAGAGGCATAGCCACCACCAGCACCATGATGACCGCCAGAGAGCCAACCATGCAGATAGCCATCCGAGGAAGCTAACACAACATCAATGTCTCGAGATACCACCAACCATTCACATCACAACACACCTAACTTGGTAGGAAGAACAGTGAGCAACTCCTTCCACTCATAGTTCAACATTAGTCACCAGTTTGCGTACATGCCTCCATGATAGGAAGCGCCCATGAATACATCCTTAACCAGTGCGGTGGACTAGGAAGGGGGGACACCATCGATGGCCCCGCCGAGCAAACATGGGCCATAACACTATGGCCTTAGCCCAGATGAGCTCGCATGATGCCACGTCCGTGGCCTTCGGCATTGATCCATCCGGCAGTGCAACAATGCCACCATCACCACACTATTAGGGAAAACCCTAGTAGTGGCGTGGGTTTCAATGCTATCAGTAGCACGGGTGGCCGCGCTACTACTACATCGCTACAACTAACTGGTAGTAGTAGCGCGGTCTAACCCAACGGTACTACTAATAATTGTATCAGTAGCGTTGTTCTGTTACACGCCACTATTAAGTAGCTGTAGCGCTTTTCCTGTCCCCACAGTGCTGCTGTATCTTTCATCATTTTTTTCTATTTCCTATTGATGTAGAACAGTACCCTTTTCAATAAACTGCAATTTCACATATACTACAATAACAGATACTCATATATAGTCATACATTAGTCATACAATATCATAAAGCATTATAAGTACTCATATATAGTCAACATGCATCCTCACACACATATATGGTTCATACAGTAGCATATAGATAAGTAGTACTAGGTAGTCATACAACCACACATATATAGTAGTTCTACTAGGTAGTCATACAACCACACACATATGTAATTCTAGATGATATCGACGACAATCATCATCCTCAAGCCTTGGTGGTGGGTGTTCCTGATAGTAATTAGGATGATCTGTCCAACATGAAGATTCTTGCCAACGAGGAAGCTCTTCCACCTTATCGAGCTTAAGTGTGTGAGACCGTCCGTGTCCACGCCGTACGCACATGTGGTGACGGAGCCCCTTGCGGTAAGGCGTATTCCAGCCGAGCCTTCTTCATCAGGCTCGATACCACAACTCACAGATAGGCTCTTTGGCAATTTTTGAATAAGAAAAACATATCAATTAATAAGTAGCCTCGCACATACTCTTGCAAATATATTTCTACTAAGTATATATTTCTACACTATCAAAAGACACAGTACTACATTTCTACTAAGCATGAATTCTACTAATAAGTATGGATTATCTACACTGTTAATAGTTTCTTGGATTCTACACTAATAAGCATGTCATCGGACTCTACACTAAAGCACATCATCGGCTAGATTCCACACAACATATCATTGGACTCTACACTAAGCATATCATAAGATTCACTAAGCATATCATCGGATAATTTGCATTTGTAAGTATAATAGTAAAGCATATATATCATCAAATTACTACAGTAAGTATAACATACCATGACAAGCCGATCAACCATGATACTTGGCAAACGGGTTACGAATGGCACCCCGACAAAGTCAGCACGTGGCGGAATTATGTCCCATAGGTTGCACACCTCCTCCTCGACCAACCTCATTCTTTGAGCATAGATGGCTTCATCAAGTGGGTCCTCATCATCCTCATCAAGTGGGTCCTCATCATCTTCATCATCTTCCTCCGTGTTGACATAAATGACAGTCAGCTTGGGTCTTTCTGCTAAGGAGAAGCTGATCAATTCACCACCAGTGATACCCATGTGGGCGAGGAAATGGACCCATCAATCTCCTCTAATCTGCGACATATTGCATCCTTTCTCGACCTCCATAGTGTAGGGGCTCCCCGGAGCCTCAAAGGTCACAGTGTCTCTGGTCAGCTTGTTGAATTTCAACCTCACATTGCATGGGACGATCTGTGTAAAAAAACAAGATGACACAATGCATTAATGCCAATAAAACTAAAAAAATAGTTGTTACAAGTTTCATATAATTTGTTACCGCCGCATGAAGAAAACTCGACTGGAAGTAGATGCCAAACAACATGCCAGTTGTAAGGCTGCTGGCGTACCTTGACTTGCACAGCCGACATGGTGGTGGTGCTATTTTCCTAAAGCAATATGAGCAAGGATGAACGATCCACTTCACAGGAAAGAAAAACAGTAACATAAAGTTCTCAATGCATCAATCTTAATCAGAAAACAAAATATTCAGGCTTAGTAACTAAAATTAACAGCATGCACATGTTTCCGCAGTGTGAGAAATTAACAGAAAAATGGCCCGACTAAACTCTTTGGTGGTCATGTCGTACAATGGTTAGCATCAATACTAGTTAAACAAGATCAATGCATCTAACAACCACATGTAGCAACCTAGCATGGGATGATCATCAAGCTCAACATGCAAACCAACATAGCAAACTAGCATCGACTAGTCATGAAGCTCAACATAGTACCATACTAGCATCGAAACCGACATGAAAGCATGTGAATCTACCACAACAAGAACATCATCATTGCCGACAAGCAAAACCTAGCATACTACCAAAACTGTGCCACTAGCATCTGATCTACCACATCCTATGTTCACTGATAAACTCTAATGCTAGCATAACCTACCACAATACTTCATATCTACTCTAACCTACAACGACTAGGGAGTGATGTAATACATGGGTTTGAGGAGCGAGGCTCTCAACGTCTCTCTTGTCATCGGATAGTGAGGACAGTGAGGGTGGCGGAGTTGGGGGGCAGCAGGGGCTCTCAATGTCTCTCTTGTCATCGCACTCCATGACTGTTGCTGTCACGGCGGCCAGCAACGACGCCGACAACACATACATTCTGGCCTCGCGCGTCATCGGGCAGGTGACTAGTCCGGACGGCGCCGAACATGGCGCACGCGGCGGTGGCGCGGCTGGCACATGGGACCAAGGTGTACACGGAGGGTGGGCACGAGAGGGTGTTCCACCAGGTGTTCGGTGCCGTGCTCGGGGAGCAGCTCCGCAAGGCCTATGCCTGCTACCTCTCCACCTCCTCCGGCCCCGTCATCAGAGTGAGGGCGGAGGCGAAGTTGGGGGAGGGCAGCAGGGGGAGTGGGTAGGCGGCTGACGAGAGCGCGCGGGCGGCGATAGATCGGGGCTGCGAGAGGGGGGAGGAGTACTGGAGGGGGAGGAGCATTATCGGCGGCGGCAGGAGGTGGCACGCGGTGGCGGCATCAGGCGGAACCCTAACCGCGGCGACGTTGGGCGGAGGGGATCGATCGGAAGTGGGGCGCGGGGGGGGGGGGGGGGGGGGGGGGGGGGCTCGGGGTTTTCTTGTGGTATAGTAGTAGCGCTGCTTATAGGCCGACACTATTGCTAAGCCCACTAGCTATAGCGTTGGTGGACAAGGCACACTACATGTAAGTGGGCTTCTGTTTTGACCCCTCGGCCCACATAACAACAATGTTGCCCGTGCTAACCAACGCTATTGCTAAGCCGTACCAGTAGCGCGCTTTGTAACCAGCGCTACTACAAATTACCAGTAGCGTCGGGGCCCAAACGAACGCTACTGCTAAACTTCTATGTATAAGCATTTTCCTAGTAGTGCCACCACCTCCCTCCGGTCCCCCCATCCGCCTGCGGGCACCACTCAGACCAAGCCCAACCTATCCTATCCAGAGCAACAATGGCAACGCACCTCAGCCCCACATATGGCCCACCCGAGCGCGAACCCTAGGTCAGGATTGGTGCCATAGAGCATGCGGTAGGAACCATCGGCACCCGCCCAGCCCCGCGCTACTGGTTTGAACCTAGAAGAAGGGAGGTTGTCACAGCACCCTATGTGAACGCCCCCTCACTCGCGCAGGGGCACCGCCATGCGCCAAGCCACTTGTAGCTGCTGGAAACCGGATCTCAATCGAAGCCCAAAATCAAGCCATCGCCACTAGGAGAGGTGCCACCACCGTGCAGCCCACCCCATTGTTGGCCAACACCCACATGCCCGCCGCCAGAGCCTGCCACCAAGCCGACACGCCCTAAACCAGCGCATCGCCCGCCTGATCCGCCTACCACCATGGTCCGCCTCGCACCAAATGTGCGAAGCACCCGCCATCCCGTGCCGCCGGCATGGCCATATGCTCTCCGCCACCGCCCCCACGTGAGCGCCATGTCCTCCGAGATGCACCGCAGTCCACATTATGAGCAACCTGCGAGGAGGAAGAGATTCCCCTGCCCCGCTGCCTACTCCAATCGAGCTTTGCCTGGCAGTGTGCTTCATCGACAGTGAGGGGGGAGGAGAGGGGGAGGTGGGAGGTGGCGCCGCTAGGCCCCCCCCCCCCCCCCCCCCCCCCCCCCCCCCGCTGGAGCGGGTCGGGCATTTTTTGACCGCACGAGGGAGGAACAAGGAACCACATCCTTTGAGCTGATGACATCAACAACGACATCACCGTGTTAAAAAAAAGGAAATACGTCATCCCATGTTAGTTTGGCATGCAAAATTCGAACTGGGCATGCACGCGTCGGAGCTATCAAAAGAAAAAAAAAATCTATCAAGTACTAAAGCCCAGCCGTTGTAACTTAGAATTAACAGTGAAGATGTTTCAGTCTATATAGACAAATATATGATAACTTGTTTGCTTCTTGTTTTAATAATATAATAATAGTTTTAAGATAAACACATCACCCGACACTTAGTAAATTATGGTGAATCTTTAATTGAGAATGAGAAGGGGAGACGAGTCAATAGATACGAGGAGAATGGAAAGGGGTGGGCATTGAGTAAATTATGGTGGAGTAAATTACAATCGGGAATTTTCTTTGCATTTTTTGGATTAAAAATGATGGATAAGGGATATTGGCGTAGGCATTTTTTCGGATTAAAAATGATCGAGCCGGGTTTGGACATGTCCACGGGTACAAAACTATATCCATGCCTTATCCACGACTAGTTGGGTCGGGTTTGGGCATTGCCCATGGACATAAAAGCCTATCCAAATCCTGTCCATTTGGGTCGGGTATCCATGGACATCCATGTCCATGGATAAAATTGCCATCCTTAGTTCTTCCACATGCCTAAGTGGCCAAGTGCGCCCTCGTTCTTTCGGTAATCACAATCAGTATGTTTACTGGTAGGGGTGGCCATTGCGAACGTATTGATGGCAAGTTAATTGTCGTTAGTGATGGCAATGATGGTAATTTAAGTTAGCAGATACAAAGAGAGGGAGGATACCCCCGCTGAGGTACCGCGACTTGGGTTCCTCCCACCCCCCCGCCTCCGGCGGCCTTCCTAGGCCCCCCGCCCCCCTCCCCCTCTCCCCTCCCGGATCCGCCCTCGTGCCGCCACCCCGGGAGGTGGTCGGGGTGGTGCGAGCCCCTCCCCTCTTCGGCCACCCTCCTTTCTGAAGGAAATATGCCCTAGCACTACTAGGCAAAACCTTATACACAGAAATTTAGCAACAGCGCGGGTCAAAAAATGGCGCTAGTGCTAGATAGCAGTAGCGATCGAAGGAAAACCGCGCTACAGATACAATCTTAGCAGTAGCGCGTGTAGTGGCAAAAGAGCTACTACTAATATTCCAATTGCTAGAATGATAGGCTACGCACAGCAGTAGCGGGCTTGGAAGAAACGCGCTACCGCTAGGGCATAAGTAGCAGCGCGTTTCCTAAGAAGAGCGCTACTACTAACGGAAATAAAATAAGATGAAAAACAAATAGAAAAGTAAATGAAAATGAAAGAAATAGAAAAAGGAGAAAGGAAAAAATAAAATGTAAAACAAAATAAATGAAAAAGCGAAAAAACGGAGGAAGACATAGCAGCAGCGTGTGTTTGTAAGAGGCGCTGTAGCTAACGTAGCTTCAGCGCGTGTCCTAGACCCCCGCTATAGAAACAGAAAAGGAAATTAAAAATGTAAGAAAATTACGTAGCTATAGCAGCATCGCGTTTTGTGAAAACCGCTATAGCTATCTTAGCTATAGCGCGTTTCACCAAACGCGCTACCGCTAAGTTTGACTTAACCAAAAAACCGTTTCCCCCCAGCCACCATTTCTCCCCCAAATCCCTCAACCCACCCCGCGTGCCGCCGTCTCCCCGATTCGCCGTCGCCCCACTTCGCTGCCGTCTCCTGCCGACGTCGACGCCACCAGAGTCGTGCGCCCTCGACGCCACCGGAGCTGCCCCCAACGCCACGGAGCCGCACGGCCTCGTCAACGCCACCAGAGCCACCGTCGATGCCACCAGATCCTTCCTCGCCACAACTGCCTCCCTCGCCGTCACCGGAGACGCCCCTGCCTCCCTCGCCGTCACCGGAGACGCCCCTGCCTCCCTCGCCACCACTGCCTCCATCGCCACCACCGGAGCCATCCTCTGTAAGCCCCCACCCCTCCTCTCTCTCTCATGCATAGGTTAGCTAGTTTAATTAGGTTAATTATCTAGGTTAGGGAAAAAATTTAGTTAGGGCTTTGACAGAGAAGTAGTTAGGTTAACTAGTTTAATTAGGTTAATTATCTAGGTTAGTGCAAAAATTTAGTTAGGGCTTTGACAGAGAACTACTCAGGTTAACTAGTTTAATTAGGTTAATTATCTAGGTTAATTAGTGCAAAAATTTATTTTGGGCTTTGACAGAGAACTAGCTGCGTTAACTAGTTTAATTAGGGTTAATTATCTAGGTAAACTAGATTAACTAACTAGGTTAAATAGGTAGGTTAATTAGGTTCGTTGGATTAACAAGCTAGGTTAAGTAGGCTGGCTAGGTTAGAGGAAAATTTTATTTTAGAGCATTAGGTCAGAAGGGTTAGAGAAATGGAGTTCCTTTGCAATTTAATTGGGTTCTGTCCTAGGCAGAGAAGGGTTAGAGATAATAATGTGTGTTTGTGTGAGAGAGAGGAATAGCTAGATCAACATAATTTGGGTTCTGTCCTAGGCAGAGAAGTGTTTATTGAGGTCATTTTGCAAAGGTTTTTGATTTTTGAAAAGACCACTATTTTTCAAGGAAAAAAATTTAGGCAAATTTTATTTTTCATTGAAGTGGTCATGTTATATCTTTTCATTGAAGTTGTTCGATTGTGCCCAAGTGGCTTTGTTGTTTCCAGGGAATGATGCTGAGTGGCCTATGTTTTGCCGGAATGTTGATTCATTTCTGTTCCGGCAAATTTCAGGTTCTCGATTTGTCCACTTTTTAGCAAAGGTCATGCCGAAATTTTCCGTGAATTTCAGCATGACTTGTGCTAGAAACTAGGACATATCGAGTGCCCGGGATTTGCCGCACAAGGAAGGAGTCAACATTCCTGCAAAACAATAGTCCTTTTTTATGTCATTATTTATTTTAGTATGTCTAGAATTAATTGACTAGATTTAATCATAGGAAACATGGCTAGCAACGATGAAGGACAGGGTTCTGGTGATTGCGACGACGTCTACCGGGCGGCAGACAAATTTTTTAGCCTTACTGACGATCAACCGATGTTGTTGCTGGGCCCACCAGTGGCATCAGGGACTGAGACCGACATGCAGATCGGTGCTGAGACTGAGACCGGCGCTGAGATTCAGACCGGCATCGAGACCGGCGCTGAGACTGGTGCTGCCTCGGGGAGCGGAGCCGGTGTAGAACCGAAAGCAAAGAGGCAACGGGTTCCTAACAAAGGCGCCCAAGGAAGCGCGCGCGTGCTACGGCAATCAAATAGGCTGCATCGTACGGACAACCGCCACCATCAACGATGAGAAACTACAGAAGATAGAAAATATGAGGAGCTCCCTCCTAAAGAAGTTTCACCAGATATTCTTGTTCCCGGGCCGGAATGAGAAGGATTATGAAGATCCAGACGAGGACCCTGCAATGAAGAAGATAAATAAACACGCCATGACCAAGTTTAGCGACGCGTTGGCCGCCTGGAAAAATTGAGTGAAAGCAAAGATCAATGACGGGGAACCCTACTCCGAGATTGTAAAGGATAATCCGACAATCACGGAAGAGCAGTTTCAAATATTCAAGGAGGCTTGCAAGGCCGAAGCTGCCAAAAAAAAGTCTAAGTACATGAAGGGGCTTCAAAAGAGGAACATTGGGAGCCACCACCTCGGAAGCCGTGGTTACGGCGGAAAGAGGTCCAAATGGGCCAAGGAGGACGCGGAAGCCGCGAGTCTGGGCATCCCAGACCCCTTGGCGGATTTCACCGCCCCGCAGGAGCGTGACGTCCTGAGGGCCCGGCACCGTTGGGACCCAGTGAAGAAGGTTTACGAGACAACACTGGTCATTACGGAGTTCATGAGACTGCTGGTAATTTTAGTTTCTGATCAATTTGACTGCACACGTTAGTCATATTTGTAAACGATCCTTGTGCCTTTTGCAGAGAGAGCAGCACCAGATTGCGGCCAAAAGCGACTCGCCGTCTGAGGCATTGGCGAGGCCCAAGTGGGACACTCCATTCAACCGGGCGTTGAACATATTGAAACGACAATCGGTGGATACTCGACCGTCGTATGGACGCGTGCACGGTGTTGGAGATGGCGCCACGTGGAAGAAGTACTACCGTGAGACCACGGAGGAGAGAAAGGAAAGACGGAGGTTAACTGAAGAAAACATCGACAAGAAGGTTGAGATTGCGGTTGAGAAGAAATCACCTCAGATAGTCGCAACAGCGGTAGCTGCCGCAAAACAGGCGATTGCAGATATGTCTACTTCCTTGGTGACGGGCGTTTTCACTTGGACAAGGCAAAATCCATAAAAAAATGCAGAGGACTTTCCCCTTGCTGACTTCTTGGGAGCACCTGCTCCCGCACCGGCTCCCGCACCTGCTCCCGCACCGTCTCCCGCACCGGCTCCCGCACCTGCTCCCGCACCGTCTCCCGCACCGGACGTGCTCGGTGGTGCCTCCTCTTTGGCTGAGCTCTACGCCCTCACGGTATCTGTCACACAGGCCCCCTTCAATATAAATGTATAATCTCCCGTTTTCGTTGCCTTTCGGATGTCTCACGTCGCAGACTTTTCTTTGCAGGCCGACGAAACCCCGTGCACCATATTGTACACCATCGGCGAACAGAAGGTGGACGTGGGGAAGGCGACGATAATGGAGCAGAAGGAACCATTGTTCCACAGACGGCCGATCACCCCGAACGTCTTCAAGGTTTCCGTGGCCAGTGTCAAACCGGGCCACGAGAATTTGCCTCCTCTAATACTAGTGGGGGATGACGACGAGACCCGCGGCGGCTTGGTGATTGTTGCAATGGGTGGGAACTGTTGTGGCCAAAAAGTCTGCTTTGTCTGGAGGCGGCCGGGAGCACACCCACGAGCATGCAGCCTCAGCAAGGTATGAACATCAACACCCCACCTACCCAATTAGCATCGGGTGTCGGGTTGGGTGATAGCGGACGGGGTAAGGAGGAGGCTCCATTAGTCGCTGATGACGTCGCCATGGATGAGGATGAGGATGACGATCGCGCTGAACAATATGTCTATACTGGCGCCTCCTCAGGGTTTGAGCGTCATGAGTCGGTGCCTGAATTACCGTCTCAACGCATTATTGACGACCTTCCGGTAGTAAAGAAGTCTAGGAAGAGAGCGAGGAAAGGCAAAAAAGCTGATTATATGATCCAGCCGCCTCAGCAGCCTCGGCTTCAGGACCGTATAGATATCCCCGATGCGGATAAATGGCATATCCCCGGTCAACCAATCCTACCTGCAACAGCGCTACGGGCCAGATTCGGCAATCTAAGGAGACTTCATGACGATGTGCTGTGGGTAGAGAAAGGCCTCATCGCCTCGAAAGATCCAGGATACCCACTCTACGTGGTTAACGTTCCACGGCAAATGTCGTACGTTGACAGCTTCCCTGCGAATAAGTTCTTCCTCCGATTCGATTACATATTCGACATGTTTCACGTGAAGAAGCTGGATTTTACGTTTGTCCGCCTTTATGCCTTGCACATGAACTACATCATTGGGGTTGAGCAGATACGTCATATCTGTGTCGCTGACCCGTACTACATGCACGAGGGCTTCTTGGGAGTCTGTGCAGAGCAGCATGAATACACGAGGGATTACATCGTCAGTTTCATGCTCGCCAATAAGGACAAGGAGGCGATTCTCGTGCCTTATCATCCCGTGTAAGTCATCCGCGCTGCTATCCTTCCTTCGATTTCAATAATTCATTTGCACGGTGGAGGCTAATTAATTTGAGGTGTACTTATTTTGCGCAGCGGCGGGCGCGCCATCCTCATCATCCTCTACCCCCGATTCTCCCACGCTCTTTACTTGGACTCGTCGAAGAACATTCACAAAAAGGATTACACCCACATCAAAGATGTTCTCGACAGTGCTATGTTTTACTACCAAGCAAGGGGTGGAGAGGTTAGGGACAAGAAGAGAAGGGGCGCCAGGGCCGCCTTCAGCCATAAGACCGACTTCTGCTCCATCCAGCAACCGTACGATTCTCTTAATGATGGATTCTATGTCCTCCACCACATGCTGGAGTACAGACGGGATCACCAGAACCTTCACATGTCACCTAGATCTGGCGATGCCCATATTCTGCAATGGGCAAAGGACATAGGAGATATCGAGGATCATTGACTTCAAGCTGAGTTCTATAACATCCAGCGCGAACTTGCGCAAATCATGATGAAAGAGGTCGTCGGAAAAACAGGGATGTTCTACGGAGAAGGACAAATGTCGCGGGAAGACGTCCGAACATGGATAGCCTCTCAGCGTCTCGACATGAAGCCTTTCACTAAGCGCGGGGACTATCTCCCTGACCTCGATGGATGGCACGGCATGTTGGAGTGATTGTCGATATATGACAATGTGTCTGTTTAGTCCATACTTTCTGTATGACAAAACTTTGAGTTATGCGCAGTGAAACTTTATTTGTGATGTAATTAAACCGTCCTCCTCCTCGACTAGTGAAGATCACTCTAGTTAGGGCATTTTGGGTACGATGAACTTTGTTATTTATGCTTATGATATGTTGTTTCTATTTTTGTCAAGTCTGTCTCTTTCTGTTGCTCAACTATATATGTTGCATATCATCGACTCATGTGACGATGCAGGTGCACAGATCATCGATGGCGAAGAAGTGCTACACCAGGAGTATATATAAGATGAGTGGCCGGAGTGTCAGGCCCAGGTGTTACCGGTTTCCGGTTTCCGAGCGACAGGCAGTAGTTAGTTTAGGTTCACGCTAATGCGAGAGAGGGATACGAACTCATGTACTCAAAGTGATAGCTCTTCTCGCGTATACCATTGTTTAGATGGATGACGATGTATTTGCAAGTAATTAAGGACTTGTATCGCTATTTTTGAGATGATGACGAGAGACCACTTTGTGTTGGATGATGATTATGATGAGACTATTTGTATGTATATGCTATGATTACATTCGTGGTCTCGCAGGCATTTGTATGCGTATCATGATGACATTTCTATGTGCTAAAGATTCTTCTATAAAGCCTGTTCAAATACAAAACAAATATGCCCAAAAAAACAAAAAACCTGTTAAATTAGCAGTAGCGAGTGTATAAAAGTTAGCAGCAGCGCCGCGATAGCAGTAGCACATCGTTGCAAAGCGCGCTAGAGCTACTAGCAGTAGCGAGCTTCCAATAACCGCGCTGCTGCTACACTTGTGTAGCAGTAGCGCTGGTGACCACGCGCTACTGCTATGTGTTAGCTGTAGCGCCTTATTAGTAGCGCCCCTCCCCGCGTTACTGATACACCTAAAACCCGCGCTGCTGCTAGCCTTTTCCCTAGTAGTGTAGAGGCAATAATAAAGTTATTATTTATTTCCTTATATCATGATAAATGTTTATTATTCATGCTAGAATTGTATTAACCAGAAACTTAGTACATGTGTGAATACATAGACAAAACAAAGTGTCCCTAGTATGCCTCTACTTGACTAGCTCGTTTATCAAAGATGGTTATGTTTCCTAACCATAGACATGTGTTGTCATTTGATGAACGGGATCACATCATTAGGAGAATGATGTGATGGACAAGATCCATTTGTTAGCTTAGCATTATGATCATTATAGTTTCATTGCTACTGCTTTCTTCATGACTTATACATATTCCTCAGACTATGATATTATGCAACTCCCGAATACCCGAGGAACACCTTGTGTTCTATCAAACGTCACAACGTAACTGTGTGATTATAAAGATGCTCTACAGGTGTCTCCGAAGGTGCCGTTACTTTGGTGCTAGGATTGGTCGGATCGTGAAGACGTACGACTACATTAACCGCGTTGTCATAACGCTTCCGCTTTCGGTCTACGAGGGTACGTATACATCACTCTCCCCTCTCGTTGGTATGCATCACCATGATGGATCTTGCGTGTGCGTAGGATTTTTTTTTGAAATTACTGCATTCTCCAACAGTGGGATCCGAGGCAGGTCTATGGGTAGATGTTATATGCACGAGTAGAACACAAAGAGTTGTGGGCGATAATAGTCATATTGCTTACCAGCATGTCATACTTTGATTCGGCGGTATTGTTGGATGAAGCGTCCCGGACTGACATTACGCGTACGCTTACGCGAGACTGGTTCTACCGACGTGCTTTGCACACAGGTGGCTGGCGGGTGTCAGTTTCTCAAACTTTAGTTGAATCGAGTGTGGCTATGCCCGGTCCTTGTTGAAGGTTAAAACAACACACTTGACGAAAAATTGTTGTGGTTTTTTATGCATAGGTAAGAACGGTTCTTTCTAAGCCCATAACAGCCACGTAAAACTTGCAACAACAATGTAGAGGACTTCTAACTTGTTTTTGTAGGGCATGTTGTGATGTGATATGGTCAAGACATGATGATATAAATTGTTGTATGAGATTATCATGTTTTGTAACAAAGTTATCGGCAACTGGCAGGAGCCATATGGTTGTCGCTTTATTGTATGCAATGCAATCGCCCTGTAATTGTTTTTTACTTTATCACTAAGCGGTAGCGATAGTCATAGAGGCAATAGTTGGCGAGACGACAATGATGCTACGATGGAGATCAAGGTGTCGCGCCGGTGACGATGGTGATCATGATGGTGCTTTGGAGATGAAGTTCAAAGGCACAAGATGATGATGGCCATACCATATCACTTATATTGATTGCATGTGATGTTTATCCTTTATGCATCTTATTTTGTTTAGTTCGGCGGTAGCATTATAAGATGATCTCTCACTAAATTTCAAGGTATAAGTGTTCTCCCTGAGTATGCACCATTGCTACAGTTCATCATGCCGAGACACCACGTGATGATCGGGTGTGATAAGCTCTACGTTCACATACAAAGGGTGCAAGCCAATTTTACACATGCATAATACTCGGGTTAAACTTGACGAGCCTAGCATATGCAGATATGGCCTCGGAACACTGAGACCGGATGGTCGAGCGTGAATCATATAGTAGATATGATCAACATAGTGATGTTCACCATTGAAAACTACTGCATCTCACGTGATGATCAGACATGGTTTAGTTGATTTGGATCACGTGATCACTTAGATGATTAGAGGGATGTCTATCTAAGTGGGAGTTCTTAAATAATATGATTAATTGAACTTTAATTTATGATGAACTTAGTACCTGATAGTATTTTGCGTGTCTATGTTGTTGTAGATAAATGGCCCGTGCTATTGTTACGTTGAATTTTAGTGCGTTCCTAGGGAAAGCTAAGTTGAAAGATGATGATAGCAACTACACGCACTGGGTCCGTAACTTGAGGATTATCCTCATTGCTGCACAGAAGAATTACGTCCTAGAAGCACCGCTGGGTGCCAGACCTGCTGCAGATGCTACTGATGATGTTAAGAACGTCTGGCAGAGCAAAGCTGATGACTACTCGATAGTTCAGTGTGCCATGCTTTATGGCTTAGAACCGGGACTTCAACGACGTTTTGAACGTCATGGAGCATATGAGATGTTCCAGGAGTTGAAGTTAATATTTCAAGAAAATGCCCGGATTGAGAGATATGAAGTCTCCAATAAGTTCTATGGCTGCAAGATGGAGGAGAATAGTTCTGTCAGTGAACATATACTCAGACTATCTGGGTAGCACAACCACTTGACTCAACTGGGAGTTAATCTTCCTGATGATAGTGTCATTAACAGAGTTCCTCAATCACTGCCACCAAGCTACAAAAGCTTCATGATGAACTATAATATGCAAGGGATGTGTCGTAGAATTGTCACGTCAGATGTCCTAGTGAAAGGACTTAGTCGTGGAGCCATCGCAACTAGGAAGCTTAAAGGGGTTAATCGAGACAAAGGACACAGGGTTTATGCTGGTTCGGACCCTTGCGGTGAAGGTAAAAGCCTACGATCCAGTTTTGAGTGGGATTGCTTATGTCTCGATTACCAGGGTGTGAATCCGCTTGACCTAGTTCTCGATCTGATGTTACTTGTCCTGAGTCAACCGCCGGATCGTCCCTTTATATACAAAGGCCGACGCCCAGCGGCTCACAGATTCCTGGCCGGCTCATAAACAGCGTCCGGCTCGGTCTCTCTCTATTCCTGCCTTACAATACAAGTTATATACATATGGTGGTTTATCTCTACGGGCCTTAAGTCGCCTTTGGGCTTTGGGCCCTTAATTGAACCGCCATCTTCCAGCGTCATCTTGGGCTTCAAGAATTGTCATAGGTATAACCCGGCCCCTCCTGGGCGGGTCATACCTAATAGTTATATCCCCAACATTAGGCCCAGATTGATTTGAACTTGTTCATGTCAATCTTCAACACTTAGAAAAATTCTTCTGCTCTTCGTTTGTACAAAAGTTTTATAACCCGCCATGACGTCATCCTCTGGATCTGTGGTAACCCGCCATGATGTCATCTATCTTTAATTCACACTTTGTCCAATGTATCTCAACGGATCCTTATCTTAATGACCATCCCGAGAATCTAGGTGTCCTAGTATCTGGATAACTATATTTTCAGCCTCCTCGTTTTTCGCGCCCACTCACCAGTCTTCCCTTATAAATAGGCACGACCAGGTCTTTCCTCATTCTCCCCTTTCCAGCGTCTTCTTCCTCTCGCAACCCTTCCGTCGCTCGAGCTCCACCGCCGCCGCAGAGCACCTCATCTTCCTCAATCTCGGTCGCTGCATCAACCTAAGTCGATCCAGAGAATGGCGGCGACTTCCGCAGTATATATGCAGCTGCAAGTTTTTTCTTCTCGCACCTCAGATCCGCATTAGGGTTTGCAAGTTTCTCTTGTGTTCTTCGTAGTTCATCACGGTTTCTTCATAGTTCCTCCACCGCAGCCTCTTTTGATCCAAAAGTAATATGGAACTCATGCGGTAGTTGTTTTGCTTCCACTATTGATACTAGCGGATCCCCTTTTTCTGTAAGGAAACTTCATCAGAACTCGCGAACTCGTCTGTACTGGTTTTTTAGGTCTATATTATTTCCTTTTCCTGAACAACATTTGATCCAAAATAATAGCTACAGCCTGTGAAACCTGTTTGTACAACACTTAGCCAAAAACTGTATCTGGTAGATCCATCTAGCCATGGCGGCTCAAATTGCCGACTTAAATTGCAATGCTCAATAAACATCATCCAACTTATCATGGCGGCTTAAATAATTTACACTGCTCATGGTGGTTTATGTAACCTGACTATTTAGCCATATACCATTAGGCCCCTTCATAAGCTGCCATTTTGAGTATGTACTGTAACACTTTCTCTCCGGAAATTTGACTCTTTGTTAGGCTTCCTTCACAATGCCGCCCAAACAACCCACTTCATGCAATTGGGTCAAATCCGTCATCACTGATAGCACACTCGATGACTTCGTGAAGACTGGCTATCTGCCAAAGAAGGAAGTTATGTCACATCGCGCTCCTGACCCAACAAAGGAAAAGCCTCAGCCCAAAGAAGGGGAAGTCATCGTTTTTACTGATCACATGATCCGAGGCTTTTCACCACCCGACTCAAAGTTCTCCAGAGATGTCTTGCACTTTTTTGACCTCCGTCCTCAAGACACCGGACCCAACTCCGTGTCCAATATTTGCAACTTTCAAGTGTTCTCTGAGGTGTATCTTGGAGAAGAGCCCAGTTTGCTACTCTTCAGAGAGTTGTTTTATTTGAACCGCCAGAATGAACGTGCCAATGGACCTAGTTTGGAGCTTGGAGGGGTCTCAATCCAACGACGGAGAGACGTCATTTTTCCCTATGCGAATCCACCAAGTCACCCCAAGGACTGGAACCAGACATGGTTCTATTGCCAAGACACATCTTCGGCTGATGAGAACCCTCTGCCCGGCTTTCGTGCTCTGCGTCTTGACTCCAATCATCCGCTTCCTGACAAGGTGACAGCCACCGAACGCCAGACGCTCGCCCCACCCTTGCAAAAATCAAAGCACTACCGGGGAACAACTTAAATGGTGTTGATCTGGTCTGATGCTGGGTCACATGGCGGATAATCCCGTTGAGCCGCCGCTCCGGGTTAATGTGCTCCTACACAGGTGAGAAGAATGACCCTCTACGGCACAGCCCTGACGATTTACCTGACGATGTCATTAATGATATGACAAAGTCACTCTTGAATGAAAGCCTAGCAGATTGTGCTAAGGTGGGCTTAAGCCCTTTCTGCAAAGCTAACCCGGCTCCAGCGGTAAGCCGCCAAAACTGAGTAAATTACCTTTATCCTTGATGTTTTGTATGTACTCAAACCTTTGCTGATTTTCACAAGCTGATGATAAATTTTGGAAGACAAAGTATGACCATGAGGCTGCAAAGAGAGCCAGGAAGGCCAAGAGAGACGCTAGGAAAGCTACCGCGAAGAAAACAGGCAAAAAGTCTAGCACTTCTGAATTGTTTCAACCGGAGGACTCTTCTGAGTCAGAGGTAGCCCTTGACTCTCTTGGCTCATTTTTTTAATCACCTTATTGATACTGATTATGATCAGGATGACACGGGAACGAGTCATGGGATAGATGAAGAGGTAACTATTATTTCCTCCAACTCAGAGCCTTTGCCAAGACCAAAAATCAGAAGAGTAACCCTGAAAGTAAGATTTTCACATCCCTTAGCTTATCAAGATCCTCAATTCCTTTTGAAGCGACAAATTCATGAGAGCGGGAGGTAGACCTGGACCAACAAAGACGCGGAACTCTCCTACGGCTTACCAAACACACCAAGGAAGCGTCGGAACAAGGTCCCCTCTAACTTAAATCCCTTTTATCCTTTGGCGGGTCTCACTCATCAACCACTCAACTCTTCTGACTCGAATTATCAGGAAACTTCAACTTCGTCCGGCGACTCAATCCAGTCCAACCTGCCGGCTTTTAAGGCCGCTCCAGGGTAATGATAATTTACTTATCATGTATTCAGTTCAATTCTTTATACTTGTACTAACCTTTTTTGATCTTATGTAGTGGAAAAGCAAAACCCAGCAAGAGGGTGAAGAAGAATAAGCCGGCCGAAGGACAAACTGTCAATGAGCCGAAACTCCAGATGGCCACGCCTGAAGCCTCTATTCCTGAGCCGCCGCTTGAACCGGCTCATGACACGTCAGCGTCGACTGCTGACCCGCCTGTCAAGCAAACCACCGACGGCTCTGAAAATATTAAAGTCCCTAGCCCGACCAAGGCAGACGACCCTCTAGAAGCTGATGTGGAGATTACCAAGACCGGCTATACTGAGCTGGGGAGACCCACTGTGCTCGCCAAGTTCTCTGCCAAGGAGGAGCACCTGAGCCGCCGCAAGGTCATATTTGACATTGCTAATTATACCCACATGAGTATTGGGGAAGTTTTTTCTGGCTATCTTAGCCAAGTGAACAGCAGCTGTGACCTCGAAGTTGATATGGTGAAGCAAATGCACCAGAAATTTGAGGTATAAACTCTTCTCTTCACTGAATCATCCTTACTATGCTAGCCCCAAGTCTATTGCTTATAATGAATATGCTGTAGACTTAGAACAAACATATAAGCATTAGCAATATTCTGTGGTCAAACCTGAAAAAATCTGGCTTAATCCGTAGTCCCCAGGGGCCGGTTTAATCAAAATGAATGAGCCGGTTCTTCACATGCTTGTGTAGAATATAGTACTTGTGAAGATTTAACAGCAATATGCATTAGCCCCCAAGTGCCAAGTATTCTTGCTTGCAAAGTGCTTGGGACTTACTCTCATGAATCGCCACTTAGATAGAATCCTTTAGTAGACATTAGCCCCAAGTGCCAAGTGTTGTTGCTTGCAAAAGGCTTGGAACTTAATATTGTATGCTAATTTTCATGATTTTGACCCGGTAATTGTACAGGCCACCACTAGTCAACTTCAATTAGAACTGTCTGACCTGAAGAACCACATGGAGGCATAGGAGACTGAAACCCAAAGAGCCAATTCCAAATTTGAATTCAGTGTTTCTGAATAAGAGAAGTTGAAGGCAGACTTTGAAGTTGAGAAAAAGGCCTGGGCTGAAGAAAAGATTGTCTTGACGCAACAAGCTGACAAAGCAGAGGCTGCTCTTGAAGAGGTGACCAATGAATTGTCTGGCTTAAAACACCATGTATCTCAGATGGTCACAACAATCTTTGGTATGTCGCCCTGCAAGTGTTAAATATTAAATCATTCTCATGATCATATGAACCGCCACTAACTCACCTGATATTGTTATGCAGGCCCCAGGAGCTCAAATCTCGATCAAGATATGTTGGTGAAGCTAAAGGCGGTTTATACGCTCGTGGAACAACTTTACACTAGATCTCAGCGTGCCTTAGCCATAGTCGCCCTGTCAAACAAAGTCCCCATACTCCTGGTGGATGTGTTAAAGAAACTTTTGGTGCTGCCCCAGCGATTCAATGAATTGAGGCGATCATCTGCGAGAGCCGGAGCGTGGATACCTTAAGCCAGGCCAAAGCTTGGTTACCGGAATTAGACCCACCGACATCGCCATTGGGTATCCAAGCCTTAAGGAAGATGGCACTTCATTTGAATAGGAGGACTTCACCGCTTGTGTGAAGGAAATATGCCCTATGGCCACCCTGATTGCTCATGAGTCGAATCTCACTAGGTACCAGTCGGGTTATGATGAGGAAAACCAGAGGATCCCGACGCCACATTATAAAGTGACAAGCATGATCCCACCAATTCGTAAGCATACCTTCGCCCCTAAAGTTGACCCGGCCAGACTAATTGATGATGAAGCTGAATTTGAAGCTTTGAATGGCATTGACTGGTCGTCATCAACCTTCCAGGACCGGGAACAGGACGAAGGAGCGGAGAGGGCTGATCCGGAAGCTTCAGGTTAACAAGAGAACTGATCCGCCGGGTGGCTCATATTTGTAGCCTGCTGAAAAAACAATTTAATCATTTGGACTTGAGGAGTCATGTAATAGGGTAGAAATGACTTTGCTTTGTCGTGCCATCGTGCATGTTTTGGTGCTCAACACTGTTAAGCCACCGTCTTATATCCGCCCCTTTTTATACTTATCATCTGTTTTCCTTATGCATAAGAAAGTTTTTGAACTTGTCCTGCACACAGAAATAGATCACAAGAATCCTTGGAGGCTTACCGCAAGGTGGGTCATAATATCTTAGAGATAACCATTAAGATGGAAAAAAAGAATCATAGATAAGCCTGTTATATGAGTTATAGCTTTGAAACATAACTAGAATATCATACCTATGATTTTGAATTTACACTGTCGGTTTATGCGACCTGAACAGTAAGGGTGATAACCCAATCTTTACAAGCCAATCACTCCCAATTGTATGATGTTTGTCGTATGTTGGCGACTTATCGTCCAAAACCAAGCCGGGCTAAATTTAAACTACACTTATACTTAGATCTAAACAAAAAAGTCTCAAGACAAAATCAAAGATTGGTTTTAAAAACTTAAGTCAAATAGAAAGAAAAAATTGAGGCTTCTGATTCGAATATGATCAGTAAACCGTTCCAAAAGGGGTTAAGCTAGGATTTGAATACGATCTTGTTTCCCCCCGTGGCTTTGACGTTGCACCGATCAAGAGGGTACCGACAGCTATGTTCTCTTTGGTTCGAATACGGCCTATGTTTGAACAGGAAGCCCCCAAATGACCTGGAGAGTTTTTTAACGACTCTGATTCGAATACGATAAAAGTCGGACCCAAAAGGGGTTAATCTATGATTCGAATACGATCAAGAAGCCCCTAGTGAGTTTGGCATTTACCGATCAAGAGGGTACCGACAACTATGTTCTCTTTGGTTCGAATACGACCTATGTTAGACAGGAAGCCCCCTAGTGATCATGAGGTTTAACGGCTAGATTCGAATACGATCATGATCCGGACCAAGAGGGTTAAGCTAGATTCGAATACGATCAGCCCCCAATTGATCGTTTGAAATTATAATGATGAAGACATATGACCATTGAGGATGAAAAGGACAGAGATCCTGCTTTGTTACTTATCATAATATATACATCATCAAAATATCTACATCATGAAAGCTGGTGGCTCAACTGTAGTAAGGCCCAAGATGAGCGATATTCCATGGCCGACGAGTCTCTTCCTCTGACTTACATGAGTCTTTGTGCTCTCGAACATCAATAAGGTAGTATGACCCGTTGTTTAAGTTCTTGCTGACCACAAAAGGCCCTTCCCAAGGTGGGGATAACTTGTGTGCATCAGTTTGATCCTGGATGAGCCGGAGCACCAAATCGCCTTCTTGAAAGGTTCTAGACTTAACCCGACGGCTGTGATAACGGCGCAGGTCCTGTTGGTAAATTGCTGAGAGGGCTGCTGCCAAGTCACGCTTTTCATCTAATAGGTCGAGTACATCCTGACGGGCTTGTTCATTATCAGCTTCAACATAAGCCGCCACGCAGGGTGAGTCATGACGGATGTCACTAGGTAGAACCACCTCTGGTCCGTAAACCATGAAGAAAGGCGTGTAACCCGTAGACCTGTTGGGGGTAGTATTGATGCTCCATATCACAGAAGGTAACTCCTCCACCCAACAACCTGGCGTCCGTTGTAGAGGAACCATAAGTTAGGGTTTAATGCCCTTCAAGATTTCCTGATTGGCTCTTTCAGCTTGACCATTGGATTGAGGGTGAGCTAGTGATGAAACATCAAGCCGGATATGCCCACGTTGACAGAATTCCTCCATGGCACCCTTGGATAGATTAGTACCATTATCAGTTATAATGCTGTGTGGAAAGCCAAAACGAAATATCACCTTTTTCATGAATTGAACCGCCGTGGCTGCATCACACTTACTAACTGGCTCTGCCTCAACCCACTTTGTGAATTCGTCAACCGCCACCAGGAGGTGTTTTTTTATCTTTGGACCTTTTGAAAGGCCCAACCATGTCAAGTCCCCAGACCGCAAATGACCAAGTAATTGGGATCATCCTCAATTCTTGAGCCGGCACATGAGCTCGTCTTGAAAATTTCTGACAACCGTCACATTTACTTACCAAATCCTCCACATCAGCGTGAGCCGTCAGCCAATAAAATCCATGACGAAAAGCCTTAGCCACAAGGGACTTTGAACCGACATGATGGCCACAATCTCTTTCATGAATCTCACGAAGAATTTCTTGACCTTCCTTAGGAAGACACAATGTTGAAACGCCCCAGTGACACTGGATGATGCAACTCGCCATTGGAAATTGTCATTGACTTGGACCGCCGGGTTATCTGCCTGGCCAAGGTTTCATCCTCAGGAAACTCGCCCCGGGTCATGTAAGCCAAATATGGCACTGTCCAATCTAGGATGACGTGAAGAGCCGCCACCAATTGTGCTTCCGGGTCAGGAACAACCAAGTCTTCCTCTGTAGGCAACTTGACAGAAGGGTTATGCAGAATATCCAAGAAGGTATTAGGTGGCACCGGCTTATGCTGAGACCCTAGAAGGCTTAAAGCATCAGCTGCCTCATTCTTTCTGTGATCAATGTGCTCCACCTGGTAACCCTTGAAGTGTCCAGCAACAACATCAACCTCACGGTGATAAGCCGCCATGAGGGGATCCTTAGAATCCCACTTGCCTGAAACTTGTTGAGCCACCAGATTCGAGTCGCCGAAGCACCTTACCCGGCTTAAGCTCATCTCCTTAGCCATCCGAAGACCATAGAGCAAGGCCTCATACTCAGCTGCTTTATTAGTACAAGGAAACATCAACCTTAGCACATAACAAAATTTATCACCTCGAGGGGAAGCTAAAACAACTCCAGCCCTCGAGCCCTCCAATTGCCCGGACCCATCAAAATGAATAGTCCAATACGTGTTGTCTGGCTTTTCTTCAGGCATCTGCAGCTCCGTCCAATCATTGATGAAGTCCCCCAGTGCTTGAGACTTGATGGCAGTGCGTGGCACATACTTTAAACCATGAGGCCCAACTTCAATGGCCCACTTGGCGACTCATCCCGTGGCTTCTCTGTTTTGAATGATATCTCCTAAAGGAGCAGAACTGACCACAGTAATGGGATGACCCAGGAAATATTGCTTAAGCTTCCGGCTCACCATGAACACCCCATAAACAAGCTTTTGCCAATGTGGATATCTTTGCTTGGACTCAATAAGCACCTCACTGCTATAGTAAACAGGCCGTTGCACTGGATGCTCCTTGCCAGCCTTCTTGCGCTCCACCACAATGGCCACACTGACAGCACGTGTGTTAGCAGCCACATATAACAATAATGGCTCCTTATCAATGGGAGTAGCAAGGACCGGCGGCTCAGCTAGCTGTCTCTTCAAATCTTCAAAGGCAGCATTAGCAGCATCACTCCAGACGAAGTCTTCTGTCTTCTTCATCATCTAATACAGCGGTATGGCCTTCTCACCTAACCGGCTTATGAACCGGCTTAAAGCGGCAATATGACCCGCCAGGCGCTGAACATCATTGATACATGCCAGCTTAGCCAAAGAGGTGATTGCCTTGATCTTCTCTAGGTTAGCCTCAATGCCTCTGTTAGAAACCAGAAAACCCAAAAGCTTCCCTGCGGGCACACCAAAAACGCACTTGGCTGGGTTAAGCATCATCTTATAGACCCAGAGATTATCAAAGGTTTCCTTCAGATCATCTGTCAAGGTCTCCTTCTCTCCGGATTTCACCACAATGTCGTCCACATAAGCATGAACATTGTGCCCAATCTGATTGTGAAGACAGTTCTGCACACATCGCTGATAAGTCGCCTAGGCACTTTTAAGCCCAAAAGGCATAGACACATAGCAGAAGGCTCCAAATGGAGTAATAAAAGCCGTCTTCTCCTGGTCCTTAACTGCCATCTTGATCTGATGATATCCAGAATAAGCATCCAAAAATCTCAAACGCTCACAACCCGCCGTAGCATCAATGATTTGATCAATACGAGGGAGAGCAAAAGGATCAGCCGGACAAGCCTTGTTTAAGTCCGTGTAATCCACACACATACGCCAGGTGTCGTTCTTCTTAAGCACGAGCACCGGGTTAGCCAACCACTCTGGATGAAAAACTTCAATAATAAACCCGGCGCTAGGAGTCGGGCCACTTCCTCACCAATGGCCTTACGCCTCTCCTCATTGAACCGCAGAAGAAACCATTTGACGGCCTTAAATTTTGGATCAATATTGAGAGTGTGCTCAGTGAGTTCTCTCGGTACACCCGGCATGTCAGAAGGTTTCCATGCAAAGATGTCCCGGTTCTCACGGATGAACTCGACAAGCGTGCTTTCCTATTTGGGATCCAGATTGGCACTGATACTGAACTGCTTTGATGAATCGCCAGGAACAAAATCAACTAGCTTGGTGTCGTCCGCCGACTTAAACTTCATCACCAGTTCATGCTCTGTGGTAGGCTTCTTCAAAGACGTCATGTCCGCTGGGTCAACATTGTCCTTGTAAAACTTCAACTCTTCTGCTACACAGACCGACTCAGCATAAGCCGCGTCGCCCTCTTCGCACTCTAAGGCTACCTTTCGACTGCCATGAACCGTAATGGTCCCTTTGTGACCCGACATTTTGAGATGTAGATAAACATAACACGGCCGCGCCATGAACTTGGCATAAGCCGGCCGTCCAAACAGAGCATGATACGAGCTCATGATCTTAACCACCTCAAAAGTTAACTTCTCAGCCCTAGAGTCGTTCTCATCTCCAAAGGCCACCTCCAGTTAAATCTTGCCAACTGGATACACCGACTTACCAGGAACCACCCCATGGAAAACAGTATTGGACTGCTTAAGTTTCTTATCAGTTAACCCCATGTGACGAAAGGTTTCATAATAAAGGATATTAATGATGTTGCCTCCATCCATGAGTACCTTAGTAAACTTGTAACCACCAACCTAAGGTGTCACAACCAAAGCCAGGTGACCCGGGTTATCAACCCGGGCGGGTGATTCGCCCGATCCACATAATGGGTTGCTCAGACCATCGCAAGTACTGGGGAACTGCCGGCTCAACGGTGTTCACCGCCCTCTTGTGAAGCTTCTGGTCCCGTTTGCACAAACTAATGGTGAAATAATGATACTGCCCACTGCTCAACTGCTTTGGATGACTTTGATACCCGGATTGCTACTGCTGCTGACCCCCTTGACCAGATTGCTGGTTACCTTGATTATATCCACCCTAGTTATTTTGGTGGCCCTGAAAGCCGGAACTAGAGCCGCCACCTCCATAACCCGGGCCATGAAAACCATCGCTGCCTGAGCCGCCACCTGGCCCATTATTGTTGTCAAACATGTTAGAATTCTTCAAAGCCTTCATGATCGTGCAGTCCTTCCACAGATGAGTGGCTGGTTTCTGCTGAGTGCCATGCCTTGGACAGGGCTCATTTAGCAACTGCTCAAGAGTGGGGCCTGACCCGCCGGACCGAGGAGGTGGTCTCCCCTTATGTCGTTGATTGTTGCTCTGTGCATCGGTGTTACCCATAAATTCCAAGCTACCGTCAGCCTTACGTTTCTTGTTACCTCCTTGATTCATCGGGTTATGCTGAGGACCCTTGCCATTACCGCTCTTATTTCCCTTCCCTATCCTCTCATCGTCAGACTCGGGATCATTGGTACTATCAGAGTCGGCGTATTTGACTAGAGCCGCCATCAGCTGGCCCATGTCATTACAATTGCGCTTGTGCCGCCCCATCTTCTGTTTCAGAGGCTCAAAACGGCAAATTTTCTCCAATATTAAGACTACAGAGTTGGCATCCATCTTATCAGATGAATGTATTATGGCCTTGACCCGGCGCACCCAACGGGTTGTGGATTCACCCTCCTCTTGCTTACAATTAGTCAAGTCCACAATTGACATGGGTTGCTTGCATGTATCTTTGAAATTCTGAATAAACTGGGCCTTTAACTCTGCCCATGAACCGATGGAATTGGGTGGTAGCCCCTTCAACCAAGTGTGGGCCGTTCCATCCAACATCATGGTGAAGTACTTGGCCATCGCAGCGTCATCGACTTCCAGTAGTTCCATGGCCATCTCATAGCTTTCAATCCATGCCCCCGGCTGTAAGTCGGCCGTGTAATTAGGAACCTTCCGAGGCCCTTGAAATCCTTGGGCAAACGCTCATTATGCAGAGCCGGCACCAGACAAGGGACACCTCCAGTCCTGGTGGTCACACCGGCCTCAATAGAAGTCGTTGAATAAATCAGAAAAGGCTGGTAAGCCACCCACTGAGTCGCCTGCTCAGCCGCCCGCACAGCCTCTTGACGTATTCTGCCCTGATCAATCAAGTTAGGAACTCTATCACGCGTCGGGTCATGCCCACGCGGCTGGTCATAGTGTCGGTCATTGCTTGAAACAGCCGCTGAATCCATGTGCCTGTTGTAGCTTGGGCTCCCGCTTGGGCGAGGGGTCGAGTGAATTCTGTCTTAACTATAAGAATATGCCTCCTGCTGCGCCAAAGCTGTCTGAAGAAGTTCTCTAACCCTCCGTGTTTCAACCGCCGTCGGTGAGTCGCCATCCGCCGGGAGAGCCGCCAATCGTGCTGCCGCTGCGATCATGTTCTCCAAAGGGTTAGAATAATGACCCGGTGGTGTTGACACATAATGAGGCGGAGCAGTATTCAGACGCGGAGGCTCCATCACTCGTGGATGAACCGGCATCCCATCCCCGAGCATTGCAACTTGGTTTACCTTCGGCGGGTTACTGGGCCCTGTACCGGGTGTGCGAAAGAGGTTTCTAGGATCATAAACCGGGGGCAGACGGGATTGAGTCTTATGGTACCTTCTCGTCATGACCTCATTTGACGCGTTCTGATCCATCGTAAGCTGGAAAGCCTGCGACTGAATCCGCTGAGGTTGAGCATCCAGATCCGCCCGCTCTACGGTCATCCCGACGTCCTCCGCCGCCAGGTCTTCCTTAGCTTGCACTATATCCTGCTTTAACTGTGCTACTTCCGCATCATGTTGAGCTTGGTCCGCCGGGTTAACCACAGCGGTTAATAGAGCCGTCATCTTATCCATGAGATACATCAGCACCTGAGCTGGTGGGCATGTAGGGCCTCCTACCCTGGCTGCCACTGACCTGGAGGTTATCGCTGCTGTAGCCGTAGAGTTTTGGCCGGGTTGCGTGCCAGCCATAAAGATCCCAACTCTTCTTGGAGGCTCAAAGGGGTCCGGAATACTGCTGCCATCGGAACAACCCCTGAGCCCGCCGTTTGTAGTTGATATAACGAATTCATCTCACCCGTGGACGACTCATCATCAGAACAGATGGCCGTCTCACCAGCAGACACAGATCCTTCAGAAAATTCCCCTCCATGGATGCATCCCATGAAGGCACGCTTCACGGCAGGTTGAGCCCGGGCAGGTCTCCCACGCTGAGCCGTCTTGACGATGTTGGTGCAGATGTCCAGCTCAGGGCCCGGCTCGCCGATCTTGCCGATGAAGACGTGGATTCCGCTGAAGGGGACCCGATATCCGTACTCAATTGAGCCGGCGTCGGGGCCCCAGCCTGCATCGTCGATATAGAGCTTGCCGCGACAACTCTTCGTCATACGGCCCACAGCTTATCCCTTGATCCTTTCGAAGCTGCCCTTCAAGAACTCAAATCCACCATGCGTTGGTCCCACGGTGGGTGCCAACTGTCGTGGAATTGTCACGTCAAATGTCCTAGTGAAAGGACTTAGTCGTGGAGCCATTGCAACTAGGAAGCTTAAAGGGGTTAATAGGGACAAAGGACACGGGGTTTATACTGGTTCGGCCCCTTGCAGTGAAGGTAAAAGACTATGATCTAGTTTTGAGTCAGATTGCTTATGTCTCGATAACCAGGGGGCTAATCCGCTTGACCTAGTTCTCGATCTGATCTTACTTGTCCTGAACCGCCGCCGGGTCGTCCCTTTATATACAAAGGTCAACGCCCAGCGACTCACAGAGTCCCAGCCGGTTCGTAAACAGTGTCCGGCTCGGTCTCTCTATATTCCTGCCTTACAATACAAGTTACATACAGATGGCGGTTTATCTCTACAGGCCTTAAGTCGCCTTTGGGCTTTGGGCCCTTAACTGAACCGCCATCTTCCAGCGTCGTCTTGGGCTTCAAGAATCGTCATAGGTATAACCCGGCCCCTCCTGGGCGGGTCATACCTAATAGTTATATCCCCAACACTACTAGTTTCAAGAAAAAGGGCAAAGGGAAGAAGGGGAACTTCATGAAGAACGGCAAGCAAGTTGCTGCTCAAGTGAAGAAGCCCAAGTCTGGACCTAAGCCTGAGACTGAGTGCTTCTACTGCAAAGGGACTGGTCACTGGAAGCGGAACTGCCCCAAGTATTTGGCAGATAAGAAGGATGGCACAAAGTGAAAGGTATATTTGATATATATGTTATTGATGTGTACTTAACTAATGCTCGCAGTAGCGCCTGGGTATTTGATACTGGTTCTGTTGCTCATATTTGCAACTTGAAACAGGGGCTACGGATTAAGCGAAGATTGGCTAAGGACGAGGTGACGATGCGCGTGGGAAATGGTTCCAAAGTCGATGTGATCGCGGTAAGCATGCTACCTATACATCTACCTTCAGGATTAGTTTTAAATCTGAATAACTGTTATTTGGTGCCAGCGTTGAGCATGAACATTATATCTGGATCTTGTTTGATGCGAGACGGTTATTCATTTAAATCAAAGAATAATGGTTGTTCTATTTATGTGAGTAATATCTTTTATGGTCATGCACCCTTGATGAGTGGTCTATTTTTATTGAGTCTCAATAGTAGTGATACACATATTCATAGTATTGAAGCCAAAAGATATAAGTTCAATAATGATAGTGCAACTTATTTGTGGCACTGCCGTTTGGGTCATATTGGTGTAAAGCGCATGAAGAAACTCCATGCATATGGGCTTTTGGAATCACTTGATTATGAATCACTTTTGATACTTGCGAACCATGCCTCATGGGCAAGATGACTAAAACTCCATTATGTGGAACAATGAAAAGCAACAGACTTGTTGGAAATAATACATACCGATGTATGCGGTCCAATGAGTGTTGAGGCTCGTGGCGGGTATCATTATTTTCTGACCTTCACAGATGATTTGAGCAGATATGGGTATATCTACTTAATGAAACATAAGTCTGAAACATTTGAAAAGTTCAAAGAATTTCAGAGTGAAGTGGAAAATCATCGTAAGAAGAAAATAAAGTTTCTACGATCTGATCGTGGAGGTGAATATTTGAGTTACGAGTTTGGTCTTCATTTGAAACAATGTGGAATAGTTTCACAACTTACGCCACCTCGAACACCACAGCGAAATGGTGTGTACGAACATCGTAACCGCACTTTATTGGATATGGTGCGATCTATGATGTCTCTTATTGATTTACCGCTATCGTTTTGGGGTTATGCTTTAGAGACGCTTGCATTCACTTTAAATAGGGCACCATCAAAATCCGTTGAGACGACGCCTTATGAACTGTGGTTTGGCAAGAAACCCAAAGTTGTCGTTTCTTAAAGTTTGGGGCTACGATGATTATGTGAAAAAGCTTCAACCTAATAAGCTCGAACCCAAATCAGAGAAGTGTGTCTTCATAGGATACCCAAAGGAAACTATTGGGTACACCTTCTATCACAGATACGAAGGCAAAATCATTGTTGCTAAGAATGGATCCTTTCTAGAGAAGGAGTTTCTGTCGAAAGAAGTGAGTGGGAGGAAAGTAGAACTTGATGAGGTAATTGTACCTGCTCCCGAATTGGAAAGTAGTATATCATAGAAATCAGTTCCAGTGATTCCTACACCAATTAGTGAGGAAGCTAATGATAGTGATCATGAAACTTCAGATCAAGTTACTACTGAACCTCGTAGGTCAACCAGAGTAAGATCCTGATGTCTACTACACAACCTTCTTCTTGTAGACATTGTTGGGCCTCCAAGTGCAGAGGTTTGTAGGACAGTAGCAAATTTCCCTCAAGTGGATGACCAAAGGTTTATCAATCTGTGGGAGGCGTAGGATGAAGATGGTCTCTCTCAAACAACCCTGCAACCAAATAACAAAGAGTGTCTTGTGTCCCCAACACACCCAATACAATGGTAAATTGTATAGGTGCACTAGTTCGGCGAAGAGATGGTGATACAAGCGCAATATGGATAGTAGATATGGGTATTTGTAATCTGAAATTATAAAAACAACAAGGTAGCAAGCGATAAAAGTGAGTGTAAACGGTATTGCAATGGTAGGAAACAAGGCATAAGGTTCATACTTTCACTAGTGCAAGTTCTCTCAAAAGCAAAGGACAAAATAAAATTGGGTTGCCTCCCAACAAGCGCTATCGTTTAACGCCCCTAGCTAGGCGTGATGATTTCAATGATGCTCACACAAAAGATAAGAATTGAAACATAAAGAGAGCATCATGAAGAATATGGCTAGCACATTTAAGTCTAACCCACTTCCTATGCATAGCGATTTTTTGAGCAAACAACTTATGGGAACAATAATCAATTAGCATAGGAAGG
The DNA here is from genome assembly GCF_018294505.1 of Triticum aestivum. NCBI lineage: Eukaryota > Viridiplantae > Streptophyta > Magnoliopsida > Poales > Poaceae > Triticum > Triticum aestivum. The sequence continues at coordinate 472,329,355 of NC_057813.1, forward strand.
TAAAACAAGCATACCTTCAAAATTTTCAACACATAGAGAGGAAACTTGATATTATTGCAATTCCTACAAGCATATGTTCCTCCCTCATAATAATTTTCAGTAGCATCATGAATGAATTCAACAATATAACCAGCACCTAAAGCATTCTTTTCATGATCTACAAGCATAAAAAATTTACTAGTCTCCACATAAGCAAAATTCTTCTCATTCGGAATGGTGGGAGTATCATAAGAGACTTGAATACAATAAATTGTTTCCACATTAAAAGAGTAATATTCAGAAAAAGGGTAACCATAATCATGACAAGTTTTATAAATATAATCATCACTACTTTTTATAGCATAAGTTTCATCACAATAATCATCATAAGTAGCAACTTTGTTCTCATCATAATTGATTGAAACCTCTTCCAAGATAGTGGAATCATAACTAAATAAAGTTGACACTCTTCCAAATCCACTTTCATATTCATCATAATAAGATTCAACATCCTCCAAAATAGTGGGAACATTACTTCCTAAAGTTGACACTCTTCCAAACCCACTTTCATCAATATAATCATAAGTAAGAGGCATGCTATCATCATAATAACTTTGCATAACAGAACTTGGGAGACTAGAAATATCATCTTCATTAAACATAGCATCCCCAAGCTTGGGACAAACATTAATTGCAGCAAATATATTCTCAAATATGTCAACCTCATCAAACATAGCTTCCCCAAGCTTGGGCCTTTTCATATCATAAGAATAATCACTCTCATCATTAATAGTATGGATAGCACCAATAGTATAGCAATTATCATTAGTACTATGGATATTCAAAGAGTTCATACTAACAACATTGCAATCATGCTCATCATTCGAATATTTATTGCCAAACATTCTAATGCATTCTTCTTCTAGCACTTGAGCACAATTTTCCTTACCATCATTCTCAAAAAAGATATTAAAAAGATAAAGCGTATGAGACAAACTCAATTCCATTTTTTTGTAGTTTTTCTTTTATAGACTAAACTAGTGATAAAACAAGAAACAAAAAGATTCGATTGCAAGATCTAAAGATATACCTTCAAGCACTCACCTCCCCGGCAACAGCGTCAGTAAAGAGCTTGATGTCTACTACACAACCTTCTTCTTGTAGACGTTGTTGGGCCTTCAAGTGCAGAGGTTCGTAGGACAGTAGAAAATTTCCCTCAAGTGGATGACCTAAGGTTTATCAATCCGTGGGAGGCGTAGTATGAAGATGGTCTCTCTCAAACAACCCTGCAACCAAATAATAAAGAGTCTCTTGTGTCCCCAACACACCCAATACAATGGTAAATTGTATAGGTGCACTAGTTTGGCGAAGAGATGGTGATACAAATGCAATATGGATAGTAGATATGGGTATTTGTAATCTGAAATTATAAAAACAGCAAGGTAGCAAGCGATAAAAGTGAGTGTAAACGGTATTGCAATGATAGGAAACAAGGCATAAGGTTCATAATTTCACTAGTGCAAGTTCTCTCAACAATAATAACATAACTGGATCATATAACTATCCCTCAACATGCAACAAAGAGTCACTCCAAAGACATTAATAGCGGAGAACAAACAAAGACATTATGGTAGGGTACGAAACCACCTCAAAGCTATCTTTTCTGTTCTATCTATTGAAGAGTCCGTAGTAAAATAACATGAAGCTATTCTTTCCTTTCAATCTATCATAGAGTTCATACTAGAATAACACCTTAAGACACAAATCAATCAAAACCCTAATGTCACCTAGATATTCCATTGTCACCCACTACTAGGAAAAGGCTTATACAGAGAAGTTTACCTGTAGCGTGTGTTTTGGACACCACGCTACTGATAAGTACCAGTAGCGGGTGTTACACACAACGCTAGTGGTACAACTTAGCAGCAGCGTTGGTTTCTTGGAGGCACGCTACTGGTAAGTGAGCCACACCACACCCCCCAGCAAAAATATAGTAGCAGCGTTGGCACCTTAAAACGCGCTACTGTTAAGAAAATAGCAGTAGCGCGTGTCCACAAAAACGCGCTACTGCTACTTCTTCTGTGTGTAATCTTTACCAGTAGCGTGTTTTTTTGGCAAGCGCTATAACTAGTTTTATGTACTAGTAGATATTTTGGCTGGCACACATAGCAGTAGCATGCTTTGGTAGCCCGCGCTACTGCTATGGTCGCCAGCCAAAATATTTACCACCTCCCCCCTCTTCTTCCTCCCCCTTTCTTTCTCCCCCCTCCCTCTTGCACTTGCTTGTTCTTCAATGCTTCCCCTCTTCTTTGCCCCTCCTCCCCCCTCCATTAATGCCCTCCCTCCTTTCTCTTCCTTGTTTTTGCCCCTCCTCCCCTTCTCTTCTTTGCCCCTCCACCACCCCCTCCATTAATGCCCTCCCTCCTTCCTCTTCCTTTCTTTTGCCCCTTCTCCCCTTCTCTTCTTTGGCCTTCCACCACCCCTCCATTAATGCCCTCCCTCCTCCCTCTCATAGCTCTCTCTCTCCCCCTAGCTAGTTGGAGCTATATTTATGTACGTACCTCACTATCTAGAGCTACTAGCTAATTATAAGAAGGTGCTCGATATCCCTCTCGACAAATAGGTGAGCAAAAAAGAGCTCTGCAATAATGGAAATATGTGTGTTTGCTATTAGCACCGAATCTATGTGCGATATGAATATACTGAATTGTGTGTGGCCTGTGAGTGACTTGAGTTGCCTATGTTTTGCCGAATTGTCGATTCAATTCCGTTTCGGCGAATTTTGGGCATGCAAACTCAGTATGTCCTATGTATAGGGAAGGTCATGCCGAATTTTTGTATGAATTTGATCCATGCATGCATATATACGTGGTTATAATATTTGCTCTGCCCGCAGGTGATCATGAAGGTCAATGGAAGGATGGTGGAAAGATACTGGCAATCCGCTGTGGATGACATGTATGAAAAAAGACTGAGGGATGTTTTATGTCCGTGTCGAAAATGCAAAGGAAGAGTCAGGCTCGACCCCTTTAAGGGTGGTAAATTCAAGGTGCACCTGCTCATGCATGGTTTCATGCATGGCCATACTCGGTGGATAAGTGAAGATGATGATGATGATGATGATGATGATGAGGATGTCGACGGGGTAGGAAATAACGACATGGGGCCACCAGACGAAGAGATGACCGATTATGTGCCCGAAGAGGAAGACGGCCTTAGAAATGTCAATGGCGAAGAGGCAGTTCAAGGCGGAGAAGACGTGGACACGCCACCATCTTCGTCGCTACTAAGTTCAGCCATGCGGGCCCCGCATGTTCGAGACCTGCTTCGCAAGAAGACGACTAGCGACAGAGCTGCTTCTAGAGAGGAGGCCAAACTGGCGCAACTAGAGGTAGACTCGATGAATCCTTTGTATGATGGTTGCAATAATCCCGAGGTGACCCGCTTGAGTTTCACACTAGAACTTCTAAAGATGAAGGCAAAAAACAAATGGACAGATACAAGCCTGGATGAGCTTCTGAAGTACCTAAAGAAGGTTCTTCCCGCGGGAAGCCTGTGTCCTACTAGTGTCGAGGAGGCAACTAAAATCGTGTGCCCTCTTGATCTTCCACATATTAGATATCAGTCATGCATCAATGATTGCATCATATAATGGAACGAGCACATGAAAAAAACCATCTGTCCAAAGTGCAATGCTTCACGATATAAAAAGGCCGGAAAGAAAGCTCCACAAAAAGCTGTATGGTACTTTCCGATCACTCCGCATCTACAACGGTATTTCGTAGATCCTAAGGAAGCAAAGATTATGCGCTGGCACGCGGATAGGGTGAAGCCAGATGACGGAGATGAACCGAAGCTGATACACCTCGCAGATGCTAGCCAGTGGAGAGCATTAAATGCTGAATTTGAATTTTTCACAAATGATCCAAGGAACATTGTCCTTGGCGCTAGTAGTGATGGCATGAATCCATTTGGCAACTAGAACACCAATCATAGCACATGGCCCGTGTTTGTATGGATGTACAACCTCCCGCCCTGGTTGTGCATGAAGGAAAAATACATACACATGGCTATGCTTATTCAAGGGCCGAGACAACTAGGAAATGATATAAATCTGTATCTCGGGTTACTGAAAGAGGAGTTACGGACCTTATGGACAATGTCGGCTAAGACATGGGATGCAAGCAGAGGAGAGTATTTCTACATGAGAGCCGCGCTGATCATGACGGTGCAGGACTATCTCGGTTACGACTATCTCTCCGGCCAGGTGTGCCATGGATATTGCGGATGCACGAGGTGCATGGATGATACAACTTCTCTGCAACTACCGAAAGATGTCGGGTCTTCGAAAATCATGTACATGGGGCATCGAAGATGGCTCGAGAAGGATGACCCATGGAGAAAGCGTGGAGATCTATTCAATGGTAAGGCTGAGCATCGAGGTCCTCCACGTAAGCATATCGGTGCAGAAATATATATATGAGTTACTGAAGAACTGGGAAGAGTGCCCCTCACCGGGAAAGACGGAGAAAAAGGCGTCGGAGCCCCTGCTGAAGATATGGAAGACGAGATCTGTTTTATGGGACTTGGAATACTGGCCCATACTCGACACACCTCATAGCCTTGATCAAATGCATATCACAAAAAAATATCCTTGAGAGTTTACTTGGAACATTGATGAACATGCCGGAGAGGACCAAGGATGGGCCGAAGGCAAGAAAAGACTTGGAATTTTTGAAAATCAGGAGAGATCTCCAAATGCCCAGTAAAAGGTCATCAGAGGAGACCGAGACGGAGACGGAGATGGAAGATAGGGGCAAAAAAGTAAACAAGAAGGAAGAACAATATTGCCCCCCCTCTTGGTTCACCTTAGATCCGAAGGAGGTCGATCAATTGTTCAAGTGCCTTGCCAGAATCAAAGTTAGTGCCGGATACTGTGGGAAGATAAGTAAATATATGGACACTAAGAAAAAAAGGTTCAGTGGGATGAAGTCTCACGACTGTCATGTGATGATGACACAGTTACTCCCGGTTGCACTTAGAGGGATTATGGACACACATGTGCGTGAGACGCTTACTGACCTATGCCACTTTTTTGATGCTATCTCTCGAAAGTCGATCAGTGTGAAGGAACTCCATAGGCTACAGGAAGAGATCATCGTCATACTGAATGAGCTAGAGATGTACTTCCCGCCCGCGTTCTTTGATGTCATGGTGCATTTATGTGTCCAGATAGTGGATGACATCATCGACCTAGGGCCGACATTCCTGCATAGCATGATGCCGTTCGAGAGGATGAATGGGGTAATCAAAGGATTCGCTCGTAACATGTCCCGTCTAGATGGAAGCATAGCCCAGGGATATCTGACCAAAGAGTGCATCTCTTTCTGTGAGAGTTATCTGACCAAAGACCCTGTTGTTGGTTTGCTCGTCAACAAGCATGCTGGAAGGCTCGAAGGCGAAGGTCACACCAATGGTCATAGGGATGTGAATGTGTTACGCTCGGGCCAACAAAACGACCTTGACAGGGCAAACTTAGTAGTGCTACAACACCTAGATGTGCAAGAAGATTTCATGACACTGCACAAAGAGACCATCGCAAAGAAGTACCGTGACCGTGCGGTGCACAGGACGGACGCTGAAGTTATTAGAGAGCACAACTCCACTTTCTTGTGTTGGTTCAAAGAGCAAGTTCTGGCTAATCCCCCGGAAGAGGGTTGTCCGAATAGAACACTCATATACGCCTTAGCACATGGCCCCTTGACCAACCTCGCGACTTATCAAGCATACGATATCAACGGATACACGTTCTACACGAAGGAGAAAGATATAAACAGTGATGACCAAAACTCAGGTGTGATGATGGAAGCCATGACCGGGAATGTAATTGAAAGAAATTACGGAAGGGTCGAAGAGATATGGGAGCTTAACTACTCTGGATTGCATAGTGCGACGATGTTCCGTGTCATATGGGCTAAAAATGTACACGGAGAAAACCGACATTTCACTACCATGTGTATACCCGACTCCGATGATAGCACTACCGTCAATGCCATCGCCAAAAATGAGCCATGGGTACATGCTAGACACGTGACACAATGTTTCTTCATAACTGATCCAATCAATCCCAGCCGTGTTGTCGTGAAGATAAGCAAAAGGAGCATCGCCGGAATGGATGGAGTCGCCAACGAGGAAGATTATGACCAGTACGGTGATCTGATGAGGGAAGATGATGCTGATGACGACGAAACATATGTCAAAAGAAGAATGAAGACTACATTACCTACGGAAGATCGTAATCCCTGGAGAAGGAAAAGTCACAACCATGGGCTCAATTATTCGACAACGAACAAAAGAGGAAAGAAGATCAGTCTGAAGCGTCATCGTCGCCCAAGCTGACAAACTAATCGCAAAGTTTGTGTGTGTCTAGCTATTTTGTATACCGCCGATAGCGGTCAAATGATGTAAGATAGATATTATACTAATTATTATCCGGAGGGTAACAATGGTATATTGCAAAATGAAAGAAAAAGAAAAAGAAAAGTGTAAATGAAAGAAAAAGAAAAAGAAAAAGAAAAAGAAAAAGAAAAAGAAAAAGAAAGGAAGTTTTGCAAAATGAAACGAAGAGAAAAAGAAAAAGGAACTAATAAGTTGTGGAAAATGAAATGCAAGAAAAATAAAAAAATAAAAATGAAAATAAAAAAAGAAAAAGAAAAAAAAAGTTAGCAGTAGCGCATTTTATCCAAGGAAGCGCTATAGCTAAGAAAAAGGAAAATAAAAAATAAATAAAGAAAAAAACTAGCAGTATCGCGTTTTTGCTGGACCATCGCTATAGCTAACTTAGCTATAGCGTGTTTTGCCGACACGCGCTATAGCTAAGTTAGCTATAACACCCGTCCGGTAGCCCCCACTTTCCTGTCTCTCTCACTCGCTTCGCTTGATCCCCTCTGAATCCACTGCCGACGCTGCCCCGCCCACGCCGCCGCCCACGCCAGCCCCGCCCCGCCGCCGACGCCAGCCCCGCCCTGCCCCGCCTACCCGACCACCCATGCCAGCCCCGCCCCGCCCCGCCCCGACGATGCCAGCCCCGCCCCGCCCCGCCCCGACCCCTCAGCCCCGGCTCTCTCTCTCTATCTGACCCCCTCCCGCTCTCTGCAGATCGGCGACCCCGGCGACCCCGACCCCTTCAGCGCCTCCCTCCGTGAAGCAGCCGACGACGCCCAGCAACGCCAGCGAGCACTAGACAGGTGCCTTTCTCTCCCCTCCCAAGTGTTAGTTAGCTTAATTTAATTGCTGTTAGTGTTAGTTAGTGTTAGTTAGCTTAATTTGTTGTTAGTGCTAGTTAGTTAATTGATGTTAGTGTTAGTGTTAGCCCAGTGATAGTTAGTGTTAATATTGATGCATGTGTGCTGCTGCTGTTTTTGAAATTCAGTTAGAGCACACTGTTCAGTTAAATATTTTGTGTGCTGCTGCTTAGTTAATTTAGTTAGCTTAATTCAGTTAGTGCTAGTTAGCTAATTCAGTTAGCTTAATTTTTGAAATTCAGTTAGTGTTAATATTGATGCATGTGTGCTGCTGCTATTGATGCATGTGTGCTACTGCTATTGACAGTAAATTCAGTTAACTGAATCATGCATGATTCAGTAAATTCAGTGTGTGTGTGATGATTTTGCTGCTATTGAGATCTTCTATGTACTGAGATCAGTTTTGCAGCTTATGTTGCTGCTACTATGTCTGTGCTTGTTTTGCCAGAAACCGATTGCTAAGTGACCTATGTTTTGCCGGAAATGTTGATTCATTTCCATTCTGGCAAATTTCAGGCGCTCTATATGTGCACTTTCTAGCAAAGGTCATGCCAGAATTTTCCATGAATTTCGGCATGACTTGTGCTAGAAAGTTGGACATATCGAGTGCTTGAGATTTGTCGCGACGGGAATGAAACGACATTTCTGGCAAAACAAAGGTCGTCACTTTTTTTTGTTATTATTCACTTTATTATATAAAGCTCGATAATTAAACGACTACGACATTAAACCCTAGGAAACATGACCGACACCGATGTTGCCGGAGGTTCTCACTCCCAATTAGTTCGAGCACACGCCTACCTCGACTTTCTGGCGGATCAGGAGAGACAGGAAGCTGGGTGTCCGGACCGCCTTGTCATGCCGGATGATGACGGTGGTGGCGCCGGCGCCGACACTGATGCCACCAACGACACCGGCACTGAGACTGGCGCTGATGATGTTCCTAACTATAGCACGGAAGGTGGGACCTCCCAAGCCAGTGAGGGAAAGAAGGAAAAGAGGACACGACGCCCAAATGAGCTCAGCACCGGAAGACTAGTGGTCACGGCGGTGCACCCTGGCGAGTTCGAGCCAATAGAGCCGCGAGAAGTGGCAGCGTGTTACGACAACCAACTAGCATGCATCCTACGGGATACCGCTAACATCAACACCACAAAAATATGGAAGAATGAACAGTTGAAGAAGCTACTTCTAACTAGGTTGCACGCAAGATTCCTGTTCCCCAGTCGTAATGACGAAGTCGACCCGTGGGATGATGATGCCATGAAAACAATCAACAACAAAGCCCTAGGGAAGTTCAGCAACACATTGAGCGCTTGGAAAACTAGGGTGAAAAAGGCGATTCAAGTAGACCATGAAACCTATGCCGAGATTGTTGCAGACAATCCAAAAATTACAATAGAGGACTTTGAAAAGTTTAAGGAGACTTGCAATGAAGAAGCTGCCAAGGCCAGGTCGGAGAGAGGCAAGCAACTGCAGGCAAAGAACATGGGGAACCACCGCCTTGGAGGTCGTGGTTACACGGGAAAGAGGCCCGTGTGGGCTAAGGAGGATGCAGAACGTGAACGTCTGGGGATCCTAGACCCATTGGCTGAGTTCACCGACCAGCAGGAGCACGATTTCATCAGGGCCCGATTCTCGTGGGACCCCAAGAAAAAGATTTTTTTGCCGACGGGCCGACTAGGAAATTCATGAGATTACTGGTAATTATCCTTTTACCACCTTACATATTAGGTTCTGATCAACGAAGTCTACTACATTCTAGTCGCATTCGTAAATGATTCATGGTCCATTTTGCAGAGAAAGCAACACAAGCTTGCGGCCGAGAGCGACTCGTCGACTCAGTCGTCGGCGAAGTACAAGTGGGACACTCGTTTCAACCTGGCCATGAACATAATGATGGGACACCCGCCCAGCCAGCGGTCGCAATATGGACGTGTGCATGGCGCCGAGGATGGGGCCACTTGGAAGTACTATTATAGCGAGGACCCCGAGGCCAAAAGACAGAGAAAGAAGTTCAGTCAAGTGACTATCGACAAGGAGGTGGCGCGGGCAATGGAGAAAGCAAAAGTTGAGACCAAAGCTGAGATAATCACTGCCTGTAGATCTGATTTCGTGGATGCCTTTACAACCTTGATTCCAATAGTGGTCACATGGGTGCAACAAAATCCAAATGCGCCACCAAGTGAATTTCCCATGCCCAGCTTCACCGGGAGCAACTCAATGAACATCGCACCCATACCCGTACCTAGTATGGCAACCGCACCCGCACCTCCTCCAGCACCTGCTCCTCCGCCCAGCTCTCACATCAGCCCTAGCTCCATCTCTGGCTTGAATGTCGGGCCGTCGACATTGGCTGAGCTCGACGCCCTCACGGTAAATACGCGTCGTCGCACCTTCATCAACTCAACTAATTAATTAATCTTCAGTTGCCGTTCTTTTTGGATATCTAACGCCGCACGTATATGTCTTTGTAGGCCGACTCCACTCCGTGCACCCTTCTTTACAACATGAAGGGCGGGTTGGTGGATGTGGGGAAGGGTACTATAGTGAAGCCTAAGGATCGATTGTTTCACCGCCGACAGATGCCTGATAACGATGTAAGGGTCTCCATGGTGAGTGTGAAAGCGGGCTATGAGGGTCTCCCTCGTCCGATACAAACCGATGGAGAGGATGACGAGACCCCCACGTAGCTTGGCCAATGCAAAAATTGGCCGATCCTGTGGCCGAAAAATCTTCTTCGTGTCGAGGTGACTGGGAGCACACCAACGGGGCCTCATGAAGGTATGACCACAACACCACCTACACAAGTACAACCATCGTCTGTGCTGCTTTCCGAGATTGAGAGACATGAGGAAGGAGGGCCAACCGTTCCGCCTGCAGATGATGCCATCTGCCCCATGGAAGAGGATAGGGATCATGACATGGAGGAGGCCGACAATGACCCTAACCAGTATTTCAATACTGCCTTTGACAACGAAGTAACAACGAGTCAACCATATGAATATGAGATGCATGTACCAGAGCCGGAACGTCCTCGGGAGTGCAAGAAGTCTTTGTTCATGCAATCCTCGCAGGACACGCCTCCAGATGCCGGCTCCACCCAAGCTCAACTACTTAGACAGAGTCGTCCAATGCTGAGCCCGACAACACTAGGGTTGGTGCTCAGGGAGGGTCTGACAGACCCACCAGCACCTCAGCCCACCAAGAAGAAGTAGAGGAAGAGACCGGCGGCAAGAAAATCCAATAAAGATGGAAATGTTGGTTCTAGCAGCCAGCAGCCTTCGACCAAGGTTGACCATGTACCGATGAAACATGTGCCATTAATCCATGTCACGGGAGAGCCAATGGTACCAGCGAATGCACTAGCTGCCATAGAAGGGGATCTCAGGAGACTCCATGACCATGTGCTTTCGACAGAGAGAAGCCTCCTCGCCTCGGATGATCCAGGATACCCACTTTATACGGTTCATGTGCCGAGAAGTTGCAAGATGTATGTCCACACATGCCCCGCGGACCTCTTCTTCCTGAGGTTTGATTACATCTTCCAGATGTTTCAAATGAGGACACTCGATTTTACGTTCATCCGCCTGTATGCGCTGCACATGAACTACATCGTCAAGAGAGAGCAAGTCACCGGTCTTGTAGTCGCGGACCCATACTACATGCATGAGGGCTTCTTGTCAGTCAATGACGCCAACCGTCAATATGCGAGTCAGTACATCGTAGAATTCTTGGTCAGAAATAAGGACAAAGAAACGATTCTCCTACCTTATCATCCCAGGTAAGTCATCCGCGGATAGCACTATAACACATACATCCTTTCGTGCATTTCAATAGATACTTTGCACGCATGGAGGCTAAACTTGATCGTGTATTTTGTGCAGCAGGGGGTGTCGTGCCGTTCTCATTGTTCTTTACCCGTGCTACTCCTGCGCTCTATATTTGGACCCGTCGAAGAACATACAGAAGAAAGATTACACACTCATAAAGTATGTTCTGGACAGAGCTATGCTGGGATTCAGTATGCGGGGTGGCTACATCCAACACAAAAAAAAATAAGGTCGGGCTTTGTTTCAGCCACAAGACTGACTTCTGTTGCATCCAGCAACCAGCAAGAAGTGAGAATGATGGATTCTACGTCATCCATCTAATGATGGAGTACCGAAGGGATGTGCAATCACTTTGCATGAAATCTTCATCCGATACCCATATCTAGAGATGGGCCAAAGCCTTTGGAGTTGTGCCAGATAATCGACTTCGAAATGATTTCTACCGGATCCAACAGGAAATTGCGTCCATCGTCATCAAAGATGTCCTCGAAGAGAATGGGATGTTCTACGCCAGCACAATATCGCAAGCTGGCGTCCGAACCCGCATTGCCCTATAGCGTCAGGACATGACGCCTTTCACTAAGCTTGGGTCTGTCCTCCCGGATATGGACAGATGATAAGAGTGCAGTGCTTAAAAACAATGTGTCTGTTAGTTACTTGTTACTTTCTGTACGACGAAACTTCGAATCTCGCAGTACGACAAAACTATTAGATGTATGGTGCCGCGCTCTAGTTAATTACTTTCGGTACGATAAAATTTATTAACTATGTTTACTATATATGTTGCTTCTATTTCATAACTGTTTTGTTGAATTCGCTTCATGGTATATATATGTGCATCTCTGATAGGTATATAGATCAACGACGGTGAGGAAGTGGTATGCCGTGTATGTAGGGCATGTTCCGGGTGTGTATGATGAGTGGCCAAAGTGTCAGGCCCAAGTCTCTGGCTTCTCCGGCGAAAGCTAGAAAGGGTTTGATAGCAGAGCAGAAGCCGAAGCTAGTTACTTGAGATTCATAGCACAACAGGGGATTCAGAACCAGCGCCGCTGCAAAAACTACTACATAATACCGCTTTTGATCATCGTGATCGCTCTTATCTTCTATGCGGTCATATCATAGTCTACATTTATGATGAAACATGAGTATGTGACCATGTAGTTGCATGTATTGAGAACTTGTATTGACTTGTAACGCTATTTCGAGACATGTATTCGACCATGATTGATGATGATGAGATATTTGAGACATGTCAAGACTTCTAATAACTTTGGCTCATCGATGAATCACTTGCTTTTCAATGAATATGCATGTTATTGTATAAATGGTGGATCTGTTTAATTGTGTACACAACCAAAACGCAAAAAAATAATACAAAAGTTAGCAATGGCGTGGGGGTAAAGATTACTAGTAGCACTCAAGTAACAATAGCGCTGGCTAGTTCCACGCGCTGTAGATAATTATCAGTAGCGCTGGGTGAAAGCACGCTACAGCTAGCTTTAGATACCAGTAGCGCTGGGCCAAACAAGCTCTACTGCTAAAAATAGCTGTAGCATCGTAGCAGTAGCGCGCCTGCCCGCGCTACTAATAGCAAGAAACCCAGCGCTACTGGTAAGGGTTTTCCTAGTAGTGACCTCAAGTATCTGTGGGCATGATTATATGATATGCATCACACAATCTCAGATTCATCTATTCAACCAACACAAAGTACTTCAAAGAGTGCCCCAAAGTTTCTACCGGAGAGTCAAGACGAAAATGTGTGCTAACCCCTATGCATAGGTTCATGGGCGGAACCCGCAAGTTGATCACCAAAACATACATCAAGTGGATCTCGTGATATCCCATTGTCACTAGAGATAAGAACGACAAGACATACATGAAGTGTTCTCAAATCCTTAAAGACTCAATCCGATAAGATAACTTCAAAGGGAAAACTCAATCCATTACAAGAGAGTAGAGGGGAAGAAACATCATAAGATCCAACTATAGTAGCAAAGCTCGCGATATATCAAGATCGTGCCATAGAGAGAACACGAGAGAGAGAGAGAGAGAGAGAGATCAAACACATAGCTACTGGTACATACCCTCTGCCTCGAGGGTGAAATACTCCCTCCTCGTCATGGAGAGCGCCAGGATGATGAAGATGGCCACCGGTGATGGGTTCCCCCCTCTGGCAGGGTGCCGGAACAGGGTCCCGATTGGTTTTTGGTGGCTACAAAGGCTTGCAGCGGTGGAACTCCCGATCTATCTTCGTCTTTGATGTTTTTAGGGTATATGGGAATATATAGGCGAAAGAAGTCGGTCGGGGGAGTCTCGAGGGGCCCACAAGACAGGGGGCGCGCCTAGTAGGGGGGGCACCCTCATGGCCACCTTGAAGCTTCCCTGGCTTGTACTCGAAGTTCCCTCGATTGCTTCTGTTCCAAAAATAAGTTTCCTGTAGGTTTCATTCCGTTTGGACTCCATTTGATATTCCTTTTCTTCAAAACACTAAAATAGGCAAGAAAACAACAATATGGGCTGGGCCTCCGGTTAGTAGGTTAGTCCCAAAAGTAATATGAAAGTGTATAATAAAGCCCATAATCATTCAAAATAGATAATAAAATAGCATGAATGCTTCATAAATTATAGATACATTGGAGACGTATCAGATCCGCACCAGAGTGGTACAGTAATCCTGTTGTAGACGTTATGTTACTAGACCATAACGAACCTACGAACTATGAGGAAGCGATGATGAGCCCAGATTCCGCGAAATGGCTTGAGGCCATGAAATCTGAGATGGGATCCATGTATGAGAACAAAGTGTGGACTTTGGTTGACTTGCGCGATGATCAGCAAGCCATTGAGAATAAATGGATCTTCAAGAAGAAGACTGACGCTGATGGTAATGTTACTGTCTACAAAGCTCGACTTGTTGCAAAAGGTTTTCGACAAGTTCAAGGAGTTGACTACAATGATACCTTCTCACCCATAGCGATGCTTAAGTCTGTCTGGATCATGTTAGCAGTTGCCGCATTTTATGATTATGAAATTTGGCAAATGGATGTCAAAACTGCATTCCTGAATGGATTTTTGGAAGAAGAGTTGTATATGATGCAAACGGAAGGTTTTGTCGATCCAAAGGATGCTAACAAAGTGTGCAAGCTCCAGCGATCCATTTATGGACTCGTGCAAGCCTCTCGGAGTTGGAATAAACATTTTGATAGTGTGATCAAAGCATATGGTTTTATACATACTTTTGGAGAAGCCTGTATTTATAAGAAAGTGAGTGGGAGCTCTGTAGCATTTCTAATATTATATGTGGATGACATATTGTTGATTGGAAATGATATAGAATTTCTGGATAACATAAAAGGATACTTGAATAAGAGTTTTTCAATGAAAGACCTCGATGAAGCTGCTTATATATTGGGCATCAAGATCTATATAGATAGATCAAGACGCTTAATTGGACTTTCACGAAGCACATACCTTGATAAGATTTTGAAGAAGTTCAAAATGGACCAGTCTAAGAAAGGGTTCTTGCCTGTGTTACAA